>NC_092811.1:83453445-84053445 GCF_040954645.1 Diabrotica undecimpunctata | reverse complement strand
TACAAGTTCCTGGAAAGAGTGGGTGAAGAAGACCAAAAAAAAACCTAACGGAAGATGCTTAGGTAGAACATGTCGGTGAAGGGTATTGATATTGGTATGATCCGAGAGAGAATCATGGAGAAATATAATTATGGAAGCCAACTCTGCATAGGAATTAAGGCAACGAGAATAATATATACCACACCACTATTTGTGAAACATTTGTGGCAAAAAGGTTACTCTTTTGAATACACACACACCTCTTTCACAGTTAATATTTTTATTTTTGTCAGCAGAGCTATCGTTTTTGTTGAATAAAGTTGTCTTTCTTTCTGTTTATCTGAACTATTTTATTAAATAAAGGAAAGTAAAATAAGAGTAAAGCCAAATAAATATATAAAAAAATAAAATCGACTGGAAAAACAAATTTTTTTGAAAAGTTATTTTTTTTATAAACAAACCAGAAAACCTAAAATTGGAAAAAAGAAGAGTAAAAATGTTACTTTTTATTAAAATTTTAACTGATTAAAACCCTATGTGGAATATCTTCGAAATCGAAATGAACTTACACATTTTTTGAAAAAGAGAAACAAATTTTTATCTAAACATACTTCTATAAGTAAGTTATAAAGGTTGAACTAACAGGGAAACAAAATTAAAACTACTCACCTCACTGGGTTGCACTTTGTCATTACTTATGCTCGATCCCATATCTGCGAAATAATCAGTTCCTTAATAAACGTCGAAAAACATGTTCATTTTTTTGTATAAAAACTATGCCATATAAAAACCAGTCACTAATATTATGGTAAATTTTAGAAACCATACTATTTATATTTATGTATTTCAAAAATTCACTCTTACATTACTGAAACTTCACTGGTTTCAGTACGATAAGCAAACTAAGATAACCAGTTGTCGTTGTCGAGACCTCATCCTTATTACAGGAAATGACAAATAGATATACTCGTATAGAGAATTATTTCCAGTGCATGCATATAAACCAGGTAATATAAGACATAAATATATTCTGGATATATATATATATATATATATATATATATATATATATATATATATATATATATATATATATATATATATATATATATATATATATATATATATATTATATATATATATATATATATATATATGGCGGGTATATATATATATATATATATATATATATATATATATATATATATATATATATATATATATATATATATATCTATATATACACTCGCGATCATAAAATCCGGGCCACCTTGAAAATCACCGATATTTCATTTTTAACGAGCTTTATCGTAAATAATATTAACACAAATACAAACTAATGCATGTTTCTGAGAATTGTTGTAGTCTTAGCGGTTTCCTTTGCAACAAAGAATTTTAATAGTGCCGATTTCGCGGGAAAGTGCACACTTCCCAAAATGAACGGTACCTGTAACTGCCGCTTGTTTTAAATGTCTCATTTGTGCTTCGACTTTCTGTTCAAACTCAACGAACAAACGTTTATTATTGCCACCATTAGTGTTTATTAGTGCCATTATTAGTGTTTATTATTGTTTATTTTTTGCCAAAAATACCCTTGACTGTTGTTGAAACGGCACAAATTGTTGCTCTTGTGAAAGACGGTCACACTCAACGGCAAGTCGCAAAGAACTGTTGGCGTAAGCCTTTCTACGGTCCAACGAGTGCTTCAACGCTTTCAGGAGAAGGGTTTGCTATCCAGACGACCTGGCTCTGGACGAAGAAGAATGACCACGGTACGAGATGACCGTTTTCTTGTGTTTCAGGCTTTACGAAACCGGACCTCTACTGCGATTATGCATCGAAATCGTCTACAGGAAGTACGAAATGGCAATGTTAGCGTTGCAACAGTCAGGAGAAGACTTCGTTCTTTTGGACTATCTTCTTAAGTAATGGCTACAGGACCGCCACTTCGCCTGGCACATCGAGTTGCACGACTAGCTTTTGCTCGACAATACGCGCATTGGGGAATTAACGATTTGAGCAAAGAGTTATTTTCAGATGAATTCCGTTTCTGCCTAACTGGATCCGATGGACGTGTAAAAGTTTGGAGGAGAACCGGTAAATGATTTTCACAAGCTTGCATTGCTCCAAGAATGCCATTTGGTGGAGGCTCGGTCATGGCTTGGGGAGGTGTATCTTTCGACTTCCGCACAGAATTACCCTTCATCGAAAATGGGTCCTTAACTGCACGAAGGGACATTACGGAGATTCTGGAAGAACATGTTATGCATACCATGGCAAGGCTTGGAGAAAACGTCGTTTTTATGCAGAACAACGCGCGAAAGCACGATCAGTATGCAATACTTGGACGAGGTTGGAATTACGAGGTTACCCTATCCAGCTAGGTCTCCGGACCTGAATCCCATCGAACATATCTGGGACGATTTGAAAAAACGTATTCAACCCATAACATGTCCTCCTAACAACGGACACAACATGTAATCCGGAGAAAAATTGAGAGTATGCCCCGTCGTCTGCAAGAGGTCATTAGAGCAAGTAGAGGCAATACACGATAGTAGTAATTGAAATTTCACTGACGTTTTACCACGTTCTGTATTTTCCATTTTTTTTCTATGCCTGTTTTATCAACAATTTGGTTTGTTTTCAGCTTTTTCAATAAAAACAATAAAAAACAGTTTTTTTTCTTTCAAAACAAACATTGATGACAAATAAAAAATACATTAACCTAAAAAAAGGTTATTACTCCACCAGAGGCAAAAATATTCCAGAAATTTGAAATTTTCCAGGTGACCCGGATTGTATGATCGCGAGTGTATATACGTATATATATATATATATATATACATATATATATATATATATATATATATATATATATATATATATGTATATATATATATATATATATATATATATATATATATATATATATATATATATATATATATGTATGTATTTTTACAACCGTAATGTGTTTTATAAACATTCTTAGATTTTTATATTTAATATTGTAAAAAAAATTACAAGGTTACTCTTAATGTAATGTAGCTGAATGAATCAAGCAATCACCACCTCAGTGTGAAAACAAGCAGATTATACCGAGACCGGAACGATAGTAAGAATACACCCTAAATCTTGAGGTTTCTTGCTAATATTATACAATACTATTTTGTTGGAATTACTCACATATTCCTGGAATATTGGTTTGGATTGAGAATCGAGGGATGCATATTTTATGCAATTGAATTGTCGACTGAGGGTAATGTCCGATAATGTTTGACGTGTTCGTAATGGATAATCAACCTCTATCATCATGAAATTATACCAATTTGATAAACAAAGAAATAAGTTGAAAAGAATAAAAGTCGTTTACCAATATAAAATTGCCGTCTAATGTTTCTTAATTATTTTGTGCTAATATTGACATGGATATTGCCAGCTCATATTTTGGAGTTTGTAGTTTTTATGCTGGACAAATCTTTAAAATAAGTCAAACATTAATACACAAATTAAAAATGTAAATCAGTTCGTTATTTAGGTTAATGATTCTTCTTAAAATATGGTACAATGCGGATGATTTTTTCTAAAATTATTACTAAATTCTTCTTCTGTGAAATACCTATCTGCATTTGATTTCAATATTTATTATGTCGAAATAGCAATTTTCCGAAAAAATACAGGTGGACATTGAACCGACGAAGATTAAAAAAACAACAATGTAAAGAGATTTATCTTAAAGTACTGATATATATATATATATATATATATATATATATATATATATATATATATATATATATATATATATATATATATATATATATATATATATCTTAAAGTACTGATATATATATATATATATATATATATATATATATATATATATATATATATATATATATATATATATATATATATACGAGCCTCTTCCCATATCAGTTGGCCCACCTACGGAATTTGCAGTTTAAGTGGATTACTATAAACACAAACACATTATACTCTACATGTTTTTATAAGTTCCCATATTAATTAATATGGCATTTTTATTAATATTTATTAAAAACATTACCCTTATGGTTTTTATTTATTTTCAACATTAAAAAAAATTCACTAAACCCTGGCTTGCATTCACTTATGTTAACTTACGTTGATTTTTTCATAATTACGTTAAATCCAGAGGTAGCAATGGAAAAATGACATCAAAACAATAATATTGTCAGTTATTTTCAAATGTATTTTGTAGTATTGTAAAGCTTTTTGTCGTTTGTGGACTATACAATGGGTCGAGGTAAAGTTATCGATGAGAAAATTTGTTCAATCTTTATTAGATTTTTTAATTCTGGAAAATCCAATTCGGAAATCGCGAATATGTTGCAATTGTCTCGCTATAGTGTAAGAAATATAGTCAGAAGATACAAAACTACAGGTCCGGTCGACACAAAACCTAGAAATGTACGAAAAAGTAGAATTACCGAAGCAGATCGAATGGCATTAAGACGTATTAAAGTGAAAAATTGACGAGCAAATTATATGGAGTTAAGCGTTTTATGGAGTGACGTTATTGGAAGAAACGTTTCTAGATCATGTCACCGAGAAGCCCACAAATTTGGATTTGGTACTTACAAAGTAAGTTTGATGGTAGAAAAATTAGTACGAATTGTTTTTAATATATTTTATTTTATGGCTAAGGAAATGCCACTTTTAACATTACAACAAAAGAAAAATAGACTAAGATGGTCAAAAGAGCATAAAGATTGGACTCAGTTGCAATGGTGATTCCATACAATGGAGTGATAAGTCCAGATTTGAAATGTGTGTTGGATGCCATTAAAAATAAATTGATAATATTACATATTCTATGCATTTTTTAAAATTTATTATTCTTTATAATTAATAGTTTTCATTACGTTATAAAATATTTTCTATAATTAGGAAATTTAAAAATGTTCGATGCATTAAAACTTCTAAAATTTACGCTACGCTTTGTGCAGTGATATTTAATAATCACACACATATACTATTGGCATGATTGCTGTATACTCTTTACTAAACAGCACTCTAATACGGGTTTTATAATTTTAGTATTTAGTTTACCATATACCTTAATACCTGAACATGCATAGCAAATTATAGTATGTGAAACCCGTCGTTGGTGGTAGAATAAATTGATTGTGAGTAAGTCTTATTCTTATTTCTTTTTACCTATTTTTAATAATACAATTGCACAATTGTATAAATCAACTGTCATTTATCTATATCAACAATTAACACTAGTTTTATTTATGCAAAGAAATAACTAATTAAATTAAATTTATAAGTTGTTTGTAGTTTTTTACCCCATGAAACAAAGCCAAAAAATCACTTGAAATTTCGAAAAATTACTGGGCGCTATTTTTTTAACTGGAATATCTGGAGGAAGTCAATAAAAAGGCCGTATTATCTCGTGGTTATCGAAACTTTTACTGCGTCATGACATTTAAGCAAAAAAAAAAGAACTTTTTTCATTCGCTTCAATATTGTAAAAAAACTATGTATTTTAGATAAAAACGTTTAAAAGATGATTTTTGAAAATACTTGCTGTTTAAAATGAGATTTTCTAAATTAAAAAATGTTTATAAACAAAAAATATTGCAAATTAAACTCGAAAGTAAGCATGTTTTTAATTATTATAAATGTAAGAAATAATACATTTATTTTGCACATTTATTAACAAAAAGGTTAGTTAATACCGATAGGGACGGTGGCCATGAAACGGACGTGTTATGAAACGGACAGTCGCTTTAACCATTTAATCTAAGCTCCGTTGCGGCACACCGTGGTATTGTTCTATCCATTATCTAACTATCTATCCTATGTTCTATCCTATGGATTAACTACCACACAAACTAGGAAGTTGGCTTTTCAATACGCTAGAGTAAATAATGTAGCACCTACTATTTGGAACCAACGTGAAAAAGCCAATAAGGATTGGTTAAGTGGCTTTATAAAACGAAATTCTACTCTTTCTTTTAGAAAGACCGAGAATACTTCTTTATCACGAACTTGTAATTCTAAAAATGTAGCTAGGTTCTATAACAATTTAGAAACGGTCTTAAAGAAATTTACTTTTGAGCCACACATGATACGAAACATTGACGAAAATAGCTGCAGTACCGTACCAAATCCTCCTAAGGCCATAGCAGTGAAAGAAATAAAACAGGTTGGCCAAGTAACTTCGGCCGAAAGAGGCAGTTTAGTGACTATGGTAGGTTTTATGAATGCTTCTGGGTGCACAATTCCTTCAGCATTTGTGTTCCCAAGAGTTCATTATAAAGACTTTATGCTAAAAGATGGTCCAAAAGGTGCTTTAGATTTAGCAAATCCAAGCGGTTGGATAACAGAAGAAGGATTTCTATTAGCAATTAAATATTTTATAAGTATACCAGTCCATCCAAAGAGAAACCATATCTTATTCTCATGGACAATTATAAAACACATATGACTTTGGAGACAATAATGACATTTCCACCACATTGCAGCCATCGTCTACAACCAGCAGACGTTTCCGTCTGTGGGCCTTTTAAAACGAGATTTAGAATTTATGTGAACGTATGGATGTTGTCTAATCCTGGCAAGATAGTCACAATATATGAAGTAGCGTCATTTGCTAATGAGGCCTTTATTCATGCTTTTTCTATGGAAAATGCAATAAAAGGATTTGCTAAGACAGGTATTCTCCCATTTAATAGAAATGTAGTTTTAAATGATGATGTTTTACCATGTTTTGTTACGGATAATAACCGATGAAATTATTGATGCACAATCTATATTGACATTAAATGAAAGTAATGATCTTGCTACTTCCTTGCAAAGCTAGGAAGGCCCAGAAAAGGTAAAATTACAAGTATCACAGACACCCCCGAGAAGGATAGACTCATGGAGGAAAAATAACTAGCTGCTTGTAAAACACGAAAAAATTTCAAAAGTCACAGGAAAACGTATTCAAAGCTTATGTCAAGAATCAAGTTCTTAAGACTCAAGTTCAAATATATCGTTACACGACTCAAGTGATGAGGACCTTTCTCTTAATATATTTAACGACACCAAAGATAAAAATATAATACCAAAAAGAAAATTAAAAATAGTTCTTAAAAAAACGTAGAACAAACGACAAGCGTTGAAGAGGACTTGCGTCTTGATAAATTTGAGAAAGCAAAAAATACAAAGAAGGAAATAAATAAAAAAAGAGACCAAATTCGCTAATAAAAAAAAAATAAAGAAGATGAGACATGCAGAGTGTGTACTGGAAACCATATTCAAAGTAAGATATACTGGTTGCAATGTTATATGTGCAAGAGGTGGAGTCACGAATCTTGTGGCCTACAAGGAGTTCGCCATTTATTTTGTCATCATCATCTTTGTGCTACAGCCCTTAGAGGGCCTCGACCTTCTAAAGCTTTCTACCTACACTGCTTTCTACCTACACCATTCTGTCCTGTCCCTTGCTTACATTTTCCAGTTGCCGACTCATCGGCATCTGGACCGGTCCATCCACCTCAGCTTTGGTCTACCCCGTCTTCTCATTCCCACGGGTTGCGCTGTTAGAATCTTTTTATCATGTTCGATTTAGGGACCCGGGCTACATGTCCTACCCACTGCAGGCGGTTTCACTTAATTATATTCCGTTCTCACAGACCGCTCCGAATATCTTGCGTAGAACCTTTCAAAAATCGATAGAGCGGATTCATCTGTTTTAGTTAGCGTCCATGCCTCTGATCCATATGTGAGAACGGGAACTATCAGTTTTCTATACAGCCTTATACGAGTTTTTTGAGACATACGTTTGTTAGCTAAGTACTTTGATAGACCATGATAACACCTGTTTGCAATTATTAATCGCCTTT
Source organism: Diabrotica undecimpunctata (assembly GCF_040954645.1). Taxonomy (NCBI): domain Eukaryota; kingdom Metazoa; phylum Arthropoda; class Insecta; order Coleoptera; family Chrysomelidae; genus Diabrotica; species Diabrotica undecimpunctata. Next base: position 84,045,583 of record NC_092811.1, on the reverse strand, counting down.
TTATTTTCTCAGATGTGTTATTATTGGGGTTAACCGATGTCCTAGATATATGAACTCTTTGACTGTTTCGAAGTTTTGGTCATTGATGATTAAATCTGCGTCAACATTTCCAGCTCTTGTGTTTGTGTTAGTCGCCATGAATTTGGTTTTATTTTGATTTATATGTAACCCCATTCGTTCTGCTACTGCTACTAGCTCGGTTATGATTTCCGCAGTTCTCGCCCAGGTTCTTGTTATAATGTCCACATCGTCTGCATATGCTAGAATTTGGACTTATCTATTAAATATTATTCTCCTGCTATCTAAATTAGCGTCTCGTACAACTTTTTCCAAGTCGACATTAAAAAGCTGACACGCCAGCGCATCTCCCTGCCTTAACCCCCTATGTATTTTAAATTTGGTTGACGAGTCATTTTGAACTTTTACTGCCGATAGCATCTTCGCCGTCGTATCTCGTGGTTGAAAAATCTCCGACAATGGTTTGGGATGACCTCAGCGGAGCTGTTTCGCAGAGCAGTCAACAAAACCATGATAGCCTTGATGATCGCCAACATCCGGACCGGATAAGGCACTGAAGAAGAAGAAGCATCTTCGCCATTGTCACTTTTATCAAACATATGAGTTTTTTTGGAATTCCTAACTCATTCATAGTGTTGTAAAGACTTGGTCTTAAGACACTGTCATATGCCGCTTTAAAATCGACAAAAATATGATACATAACTATGTTAAACTCTTGCTCTTTTTCGAGGATCTGTCGTAGTGTAAAGATCTGGTTAATGGTTGAACGTCCACGCCTGAATTCTTGCCTGATATTCTCCTAGAAAGGTTTGGATATAAGGCAATGTTTGGCAATATCTTGTATGCTGTATTTAGGAGAGTTATCCCGCGGTAATTATTGCATTCTTAGACCAAATTTTACAAACAATTTCTCGCATCACCTTGGTGAGCTGCTCTCCACCGTGCTTAAATAACTCTGCTGGGATGCCATCGCTACCTAGGGATTTGTGGTTCCTTAGTTTTTCTATAGATATTTTCACTTCATCTACCGAGGGGGGTTCCACGAGTTCCTCATTTCGGTATTCCAGCTCTATATTGTTAGTAGGTTCCCCTTTCAGCAACTCTCGAAAGTGCTCTACCCATCGTAACAGGATATCCTCTTTGTTGGTATAACATAATATGGTTTTATTTTGATTTATATGTAACCCCATTCGTTCTGCTACTGCTACTAGCTCGGTTATGATTTCCGCAGTTCTCGCCCAGGTTCTTGTTATAATGTCCACATCGTCTGCATATGCTAGAATTTGGACTTATCTATTAAATATTGTTCTCCTGCTATCTAAATTAGCGTCTCGTACAACTTTTTCCAAGTCGACATTAAAAAGCTGACACGCCAGCGCATCTCCCTGCCTTAACCCCCTATGTATTTTAAATTTGGTTGACGAGTCGTTTTGAACTTTTACTGCCGATAGCATCTTCGCCATTGTCACTTTTATCAAACATATGAGTTTTTTTTGGAATTCCTAACTCATTCATAGTGTTGTAAAGACTTGGTCTTAAGACACTGTCATATGCCGCTTTAAAATCGACAAAAATATGATACATAACTATGTTAAACTCTTGCTCTTTTTCGAGGATCTGTCGTAGTGTAAAGATCTGGTTAATGGTTGAACGTCCACGCCTGAATTCTTGCCTGATATTCTCCTAGAAACGTTTCGATATAAGGCAATGTTTGGCAATATCTTGTATGCTGTATTTAGGAGAGTTATCCCGCGGTAATTATTGCATTCTTAGACCAAATTTTACAAACAATTTCTCGCATCACCTTGGTGAGCTACTCTCCACCGTGCTTAAATAACTCTGCTGGGATGCCATCGCTACCTAGGGATTTGTGGTTCCTTAGTTTTTCTATAGATATTTTCACTTCATCTACCGAGGGGGGTTCGACGAGTTCCTCATTTCGGTATTCCAGCTCTATATTGTTAGTAGGTTCCCCTTTCAGCAACTCTCGAAAGTGCTCTACCCATCGTAACAGGATATCCTCTTTGTTGGTATAAGTTACCTTCCTTATCATTACAATAGTTGATTCTCGGTTTGAATTCTTTTCTAATAATTCTTTTCATTTCTTTTGTAACAATTGTATTTATTGTTTTATATTTTCTTTAATGCTTTTAAGTCGTTAATAATGTTTTTTTTATATTTGTTGATAAGCTACATAAATATTACCTTAGTAATTGGGTTAAGTTAACTGCTGACCTTTTCAAAACCCTATCTGTCCGTTTCAATACACCGAAGTAGTGAAACGGAGAAATTGACTAATTAGTTTCATGTTCTGTAATGTCAAGATGTTTTAGTTTTAGAAAGCCAATTTTTATTATTAATAATAGGTTAAGAATGTACTTTTTTACTACCAATTTATTTTTGTATTTGAAACATATCTGCAATAAATATAAGCCTAGACAGTAAAATGTCCGTTTCATGGCCACTCTTGTCTATTTAAAATGTTAAAACATTGTTCTACGGGTATTTTTTTTGTGGCATGTTAGTAGTTTTTTTTCATTTTTACTGGGAATAAATCACAATTTTACTTTAAAATAAGTGTATTCTGACGTTTCGATTTTCACTTCGGAAATCATTGTTTTGAAATTAAGAACGATTTCCGAAGTGGAAATCTAAAGGTCAAAGTAAACTTATTTTAAATGGAAATTGTGGTTTATTATCAATAAAAATAGTAAATTATGTTAAAATTTCTTGTAATTGATCTATAACAGAGATTTTATTTTTAAAGTTTTTACAAAAAACGTTTATGTCATCATCATCAGTGGTGCTACAACCCTATTTAAGCCTCGACCTTATCATTTCTGTTCATTACCAACCGTTGCCAGTTTACTGCGCCGATCTTCCTCGCGTCCTCGTACACACCATCCCTCCATCTTTCTTAGTCTATGTCTACTGCTATTTCCTACTGATGCTGCTAATAGAGTTTGTCTGGGTGGGTTTTCATTTGATCTTGTCACAATGTCTAGCCTATCTTTTTTTTAATTAAGATATTATATTTCTACCGTTAATTATTTCTTTTTACTTGTACAATTCGAAATTATATCGCCTTTTCCAAATACCATTCTCACAGATTGTTCCCATTATTCTGCTTAGTATCTTTCTTTAGAAGACGAGCAGACGATCTGCGTCTGTTTTGGAGATGGTCCATGTTTCTGACCCATATGTCAGCACTGAAACCATCTATTTAAGTCCTTGTCTGGTGAGTGCGATTAAATCCAAATCGTCAGCGTAAGCCATAATCTGCGTTAACTTATTAAAGATTGTTCCCCTGGTGTGTAACGTTTCTAATGCTATAATCAAGAGAAGACACGCTAGCACATCGCCCTATCGTAACCCTGCATATGCTTCAAAGGCGTGTGACATATTGCCTTGTATTTGTATTCTGTAGATCACTTTGCTCATAGTTGATTTTATATGTCTTATTAATTTATGGCAAATGTTAAGTTTATTCATGGAGCCATAAAATCAAAAGTCATTTAAACTCCCCAAATAGAGGAAACGTATCAATGTTAAATTCATTGGTTTGTTCTAAAATTTGAAGTAGTACAAAAATCTGGTCAAATGTTGATCTACCTGGACTAAAACCAGTATTCACCAAGGAGCTCTTCTACGTATATATTTAAACGGCTGTACAGGGTATTAGAAAATATTTTGTATATTGTGTTCAGAAGAGTTATACTCCTATAATTTTTACATTCTAACAAATCTTCCTTTTTGTGCAGTGGACATACGAATCCAGCGCAATCTTTCCTTTGGCATTTGTTCTTCTTCATTGACTTTGACTATTATGCTTTGAATTTGGTGCATAATGCTGTTACCTCCATGTTTGATGAGCTCGGCAGGGAGTCCACTCCTGGATCTTGTTATTTTTAACACGTGTAATTGCTTCTCTTACTTACAATATTGAACGAGATTTTACGTGGGTGTTATTTTTGGTCTATTTTAGATCGTGTCGAGCTGCCACCATGTTTTGATAGATCACCGATGGTTAGAAGTAAATAAATTAGTCTTAGAATTACTCCTCAATCGGTAAACTACCTGAAGCAGCACTTCGTCGCCAAACCATTCGTTGGAAATAAGTAAAGGTCCCAAAAGAGACAGAATTATTTCACGAGAGGTGGCGTTACGGAGTGAGCCCTTCGCTATCAAGCGTGATTGCAGGAATAAGTAAAAGTCCGGAAGGGACTTACAATATTCCTCAATACGGGGCTAGTCAAAGAGTCAACACTCTGCCGGTAGTTCTATACATCGAGAAGAGTAAACTCGATTACTTGCCGAGATTTGAGGAATCGACATCCCTGTTGGTATTCGATGTGTATACTGTGCGTATAATACTGGCAAACATTTTATGTAAGATAAATTTATATACAGATCACATGGTTTTATTGACATACAACACAATGGCAATCGCTGTGACATGTTACACCTCTATATTCATTTCACAGTAGGTACGAATTTAAAAATTGTCGTAATTGTCACATTGACATTAAAATTTCAAACGAAGTTCTGAAAGAATAAACAAATAATTATATGAAAACAGGGATAACGTCTATTGCAGAAAAACTCAAGGTATTTATAGATAATAAGGCTATTACTAATAATCCTTTGTTTGTAACCCGATCCTACCGCATACATACTTAATAGTAATAAAATACACGACACGGTTCCTCCAGCCGAAAATGGAGACCACTAACACTAACCTCGATCCTGATAAACCTCCTGACCCCCCGCCTGATTTAAGTGGAAAAAAAATTAATAACCAATATAATATATATGATTCCGGTCCTTTCGAAGTATATGTACAGGGAAAAGACAAAAATATAGGGAATTTTCACATCTTAAGTATTGCTAAAACAATATTTAACCTAAACCTACAGCAAATTATTAAATTTAACCGTAAAGGGAAAAACCGGTTAGGTGTTGTTTTTAAAGATTTTAAATCGGCAAATCTATTTGTGAATGATAAGAGATGGGAAAGTTTACAATATGATGTCTTTATCCCAAATCACAATGTCACATGTAAGGGTATAATAAGGAACATATGTAAAGAAATATCTGAAGTAGAAATTAAAAATGCAATCGAAACAAAATTAGTATACTGTAAAGTAATTGACATAAAAAGACTAAATAGGAGAATTATCGAAGAGGGAAAAGAACAAAACTATGTACCAACAACCACCATATGCGTAACATTTACAGGAAAAGCACTGCCCAGGGAGGTGCTTGTGTATGGATTACCCATGAGGGTTATTCCATATGTCAGCCCAGTCCTAATGTGTGGAAACTGCCTGTTATATGGTCACAGTAATAATCAATGCAGAGGGAACCCAAAATGCCAGAACTGTGGGAAAAACCAACACGGGGAAGCCTCGAATTGTGAAACATACTGCATACACTGTAACAATCATGATCATATCTCTAAAGATAAAAAATGTAAAGAATTCCAACGGCAAAAAGAAATAAAAGCCCTAATGTCTTTCTCTAACATTTCATATTATGAAGCAAACATGCAAATACCAAAAAATGAAAACAGGGAATACTCTTTGAACGAAGAGAATTTTCCTGTCTTGCATACAGAATCCAAGCCTAATAATATAATAGATATCACAGAAAGAAGAATAGAAGCCATAAAGAATGACACAAGTATACCAAAATATAACCAAATCGTCAAATCTCAACCCACCAAAAGAAGGAAACCAAACATGACAGGATATGACAAAAAACAACATAGTGCTCAATTAATTAATCCGGAGGGAAGATTGAACTGGGCAACAAATTCTCAATCAATGCCATCAACATCAAAAGGTTACAGTGCAAATAAGGAAACTGAACATGGAATCTCCCATGCAATGTCATTACTACCACCACACAACATAAAGAGATGGTACTATCTTTTGTAAACAACTTGCTAAGAAACTTATACCCTAACTCATCTAATGTATCACAATATAAAACAATTAAAAGCAGCTCAACAAATAACATAACCTATGAGTTAATGGAAGATGGGACAGTATCTGATGCTTCAGAATACTAAGCCCAAAATAAAAATAAAAAATAAAGCTTTCACTCCTTTGACTATAATACAATGGAATATGAGATCATATAATGCTAATGTGGATAACTTAAAAATAATTATCAAAGAATACAATCCTGACATATTATTGCTAAATGAAACATGGTTAAATAATAACCATATAATCAGATGCAAGGGCTATCAAGTAATTAGAGATGATAGAGATGATTCATATGGTGGTATAGCCATCCTTATTAGGAATGAAGTAGAATTTTATGAAATATCTGTATGTAATAAATTTAATAACAACTCTCAACTGCAAGCAATCTTCCTACCTAAATTCCAAATTAACCTACTTAATGCCTATTTCCCTAATGCAAATACCATATCTAAACAAAAATGGATAAAACTGATCCAGGAAATCAACAAACCAGTAATAATAATGGGAGACCTGAACGCCAAGCATGAGGCTTGGGGTAGCCCTTGTAATAATTCCAATGGGAGAAACATCTTCCAAATATTAGATGAGCTGGAACTAGTTTTTTTAAATGATGGTTCATATACCAGAATAGCACCACCTCCAAAAAGATCATCAGCTGTGGATCTAACAATAACATCTAAGAATATTGCTACCAGATCATCATGGCAAATAATTCCTGACCTAGGATTTAGTGATCACCTACCCACAATGTGCAAAATTGGTGTCCAAAACATTACCATCCACATGCCACCAAGGAATAACAGAAACTTCAAAAAAGCTAATTGGAACCAATATACCTCAGTATTAGAGTCATCATTTACATCATTTCCAGGGGAGAACTACCGATCATTTGCAGATCTAATAAATGAAGCTGCACAGTTGTCCATCCCATTGCACAAATCAAATGTTAATAAACAGTATCATATCCCATGGTGGGACGAATCTTGCGCTGAAGTCATTAAAGACAGAATCAAGGCAAGAAAGCAATTCCAATCAACACCCAACTTACAAAATTATTTAATAGTAAAAAACAAATGTGCTATAGCTAGAAGGTTCCTTAAAGAAAAAAAGAAAGAATAATTTTAGGAAATTTGCAGAAGGCCTTAATAGAAACTCGCCAATCAAGACAATATGGGATAAAGTTAGGAAAATAGCTGGATATGGTAATAGCCCAATTAACTCCCTTCCTGATCCTAATATGGCACAAGAGATACTGAATTCCTTGGCTCCTCCCAGTATACATTTACATCAACAAAGTATACAAACTAGCAATACAAGTTCCCCTTTTACCTTTAATGAATACAAATTCATAATCAATTCTAAAAAGGAATCTGCTACGGGACTTGACTTAATTTCATACTCTACCTCATTCAGGATCATTACTATTATTACAAATTTTTAACAAATGCTTAAGTACAGGGACCATTCCGATTGAATGGAAACAGTCATTAATAATTCCAATCCTAAAACCTATGAAAGATAAACTCACTGCAACTAACTATAGGCCTATTGCCCTCACCTCTTGTGTAGGTAAAGTTTTAGAATCAATGATCAAAAATAGGTTGGAATGGCGTATAGAAAATAAGGGAATCCTCAGACCATTGCAGCTAGGTTTTAGAAGGGGTAAAGGATGTTTTGAATGTCTATCCTTTTTGACATCTGAAATCCAAAAATCATTTAGTAATAATGAATGTACAATAGGAATATTCTTGGATATCCATTCAGCATATGATAATGTTAATATTGACAAACTGTACTCTACATTAATACATTTGGATATACCACATGATTTAGCTAACCTCATATATGACTTTTTAAAATGCAGAGAACTGTTTGTCAAAGATAACTCTGGGTTAGTACATGGCCCAAATACCACTAGCACTGGACTCACACAAGGATCACCATTAAGTCCAATGCTATTTAACATATATACCTACTCAATACACGAAATGTTCCCCAAAAATGCTAAAGTCATACAGTATGCTGACGATTTTGTAATTCTAGTCAAGGGAGTGAATGTTAAAAATATGATCAAAATTAAACAAATATTTAGTCAATCTTGAAGCCTGGCTGGACAATCATAATTTGAACATCTCTGTGGGCAAATCTAAAGCTATCTTGTTTACAAGGGGTAATACCAAAATAATGCCTGGAAATATCAGTTATAAGAGTCAACATATAGAGTGGGTAGATAAAATTAAATACCTAGGAATGGTTTTACAGAAGAACCTTAAATGGAAGGCACACATTAACCAGCTGGAAGTCAAAATAGGTAAAGAACTGAATGTAATGCGTGCCTTGTGTGGAACATGGTGGGGCAGTGACCCAAAAATATTAAAACTGATCCATGAAGCACTTATCCTAAGTCATTTAAACTATGGGCGTCAATTCCTATCTACGTGCCCTAAATATATATTGAAGAAACTAGATCAGATGCACTACCAAAGTATTCGGATTATCACAGGATGCATGAAGTCAACTCCAATCCAAGCCTTGTTATCAGAATCTGGAGAACTGCCATTAAAATACAGAAGAGAATGGCTCACCACAAAATTTTTGCTAAAAAACCTAAGCATTAAAAACAACCCTGTCATTCAATCAATCATTGAATTAGAAGCACTTTGTAATATGGACAATAAATACTGGAGAAATAAGGAAAAACCCATATTGATAGCAACTATCAGAAAAATCCAACCTTATTTGCAGAACCTATATTCCAGTAAACTTCTACCTTGCCATGAATATGACTTGGAACTACAACTTCAACCATTAGGAATTCTGAATGAAAATATTACAAAAAATGAATTCAATCTTATGAATTTTGTGAACTTAGTTAAAAAATTCCATTCATACAAAAAATTCTTTACAGATGGCTCAACGGACACAATGGGAAATGCGGGATTTGGTGTTTTTTCCCCAGATATAAACTATTCATTTTCATCTAAACTACCCAATCATACCCAAATATGTACAGCAGAGGTTACTGCGATCAATCATGCAGTCCAAATTATACGGGAACAAAATATCACAGAAGCCATTATCTTTTCTGACTCCAAAAGTGCACTACAAAAAATTAAAAAAACAGGGTTTTCTAAAGACACAGAACATATATCGTATTTAACGAAAAGAGGAATTATCCTAGCAAGGAACAATAATATCAAAATCTTACTAGCATGGATCCCAGGACACACTGGTATCACTGGAAACTACAAGGCCGACCAACTTGCCAATATAGGTCGTTCCCTGAATATTCCCATGAATATCAAGCTAGAGTTTTCAAATTTCACACCCTACTTGAAAAGAGAGATTTGGTCTAATTGGGCAGCAGAATGGTATGAAGGATATGGCACAAGCAATTCAATCTATGCCAAAATTAATAAACGAATCCACACACTACCATGGTTCAATAAATTCGCATATATCAGTAGGAGACATTTAACTACAATCATCCGTATGAGAACGGGCCATTGCTCATCCCCTCTTCATCTATTCAGAATTGGAGTCAAAGATGATCCTTATTGCGAATGTGGCCAAGTGGGAGGCTTAAACCATATTTTATTAGAATGTCACTTAAATCAAAACCCACACTTTGACTTGTATGCCGAATTAGCTAAAACTAAACTTCCCACCCCCATAAATATTTGTACAATTCTCACAAATATTAATGAAAATACAATCAACACCTTATGCAACTTTATTTCTACCTTTAATATTAAATTATAAACTATGATATTCCTTCTTTCAGTCCTGGGTGCTTCTACCTTATCCGTTGGTAGCATTTCTGGTGTGTGCAAAGCTTGGACGCTACCCCCGAGCGAGAAAAGTTTATACCTTTGTTGTGTTATATTACTAATATTTTAGCCTGTGAAGAAAAAAAACCAGCACAAGTATACATGTAGAATAAACTAAAACAAACAAAGGAAGAATATAAGTGTAGGTAGACACTGATTGCTGAAGCAAGACAAAAAGTGTCTACCCTCGAAGTAAACTGGGTAAATTGTCTAGAACATAGCCCAAAAAAAGAATAAGAAGAAGAAGAACAAATAATTATTAAAATGCCTATTACGTTGTATACCGTCTAAGAAAAAGTGCAACTGGTAACATGGTACTTTCAGGATCATTCGATACGCGAAGTAATTGATTTCCACTATTGGCTTTCAGTTAGTCAGTTAGTCATTAGTGGTAGTTGTTAGTTTTTCAGTTCAGTTTCAGAAGCTATTGACCGTTTAGTTCAGTTTTGTCAAAGTAAAGATTTAATAATAACTAATACATTCTTTAAATTACCCCCAAGGCGACTGTATACGTGGACGTCACCTTAACACACTCAAGAAAAAGTAATCAGAAACCAAATACATTACATAATGGTGACAAAAAGATACCGTAATGCCGTGAACTCTACTAAAACTTATCCTGGGGCTGACATCGGTTCGGATCATAATCCAATAGTATCTGTGATAGAAGCTAGACCAAAGAAAATAAGAAAAACAATCATCCCAGCGTTAAACTTAAGCCAGTTAAAAAGTGAACACCTACGACAAACAGTGCAAGAAGAAATAAACACCAGCCCGAGAATAGCAGAAAGTCAAATCCGCAGAACACAGATGAACAACTTAAGTATATAAACACTACAATAAGAACTACGAGAAAGAAACACCTAACCAGATCTGCAAAGAAACACAAAGTATGGATGACACCAGACATACTAGAACTAATGGATAAAAGACGTAAAATGAAGAATAATGCACAAAAATACAGAGAGGTTGATAAGAACATAAAGCAAAGAAAAAAGATGGCCAAAAAATTATGGATTGAAGAACAATGTGTAGAAATGGAAAACTATGAAAGAAAATATGACACATTCAATGTACATAAAAAAGTAAAAGAAATTATAGGAGCTCAAAGAAGACATGAAATAAGTTTGCTTAAGAACAAAGACGGAAAGATAATTATAAATTTAACAGAGAAAATTAATAGATGGACTGAATACATAAGAGAATTGTTTGAGGACAACATAAATAACATTGTTCAGGTAAATGGTGAAACGGGACCTGAAATCCTAAAATGTAAAGCAGAAGTGGCACTTAGAAATTCCAAAACTGGAAAGGCAAATGGACCTGATGAGATTCCTACTGAATTGCTAAAGCTCTTGAATGATGACTCAATAGGTATAATATTGCACTTATTTAACACAATATACAAAACTGGTATTATACCTCAAGAGTGGCTGTTGTCTACATTCGTTACACTGCCAAAGAAATCCAATGCAAAAGAATGTTCAGAACATCGAACAATATCTTTAATGAGCCATCTACTAAAGATATTTCTAAAAGTCATCCACAACCTAGTTTATCAAAAGTTGGATTCAGATATTAGTGATACACAGATGGGGTTCAGAAAGGGACTAGGTACTCGAGAAGCTCTCTTCGGTTTAAATGTTCTTACACAAAGATGCCTAGACGTAAATCAGGAAGTACATGCTAGTTTTATCGATTTTGAAAAAGCGTTTGACAGAGTACGCCATGATAAGCTAAGAGACATTCTTGAAAGAAAGAACATAGATAATAAAGATCTGCGAATAATTCTTAATCTATATTGGAATCAGAAAGCTTACATCAAAATAGAAAATGAGATATCACAACCAATAGAAATACGTAGAGGAGTACGACAGGGATACATTTTGTCACCGCTGCTATTTAATGTTTATAGTGAAAGCATCTGCCAGGAAACCCTTTTGCAAGCAAACGAAGGAATCGTTATCAATGGAGAGGTTGTAAATAATATTCGATACCCAGACGACACCAATATCAAAATATATACATATGGTATATATGTATATATGTATATATATGTATATGGTGTTTAGTAAGAACATGACACAACCATCACATATTAGTATAAACGGCATTCAAATTGAAAAAGTATTAAGTTACAAATACTTGGGGACTTCAATAAACGAAACTGGAGACCAAAACAATGAAATACAAAGACGTATTGAAATTGCCAGGGCTACCTTCATAAAGATGAAGAAATTCGTCTGCAACAGATATATAAGCATCCCTCTACGATTAAGAATGCTAAGGGGCTATGTATTTAATACGCTATTATACGGTGTAGAGGCCTGGACTCTCAAACTAAAAAATATTGAATGTTTCGAGATGTGGTGCTACCATCGAATGAAGATAAGTTGGGTTGAAAGAGTCATAAACTTTGAAGTAATGCGAAGGATAGGAAAAGACCCAGAAATTTTTTCAACGATCAAACGAATATTTGGGTCACTTAATGAGAGGACTCAAATATGCATTACTTCAAAATATAATGCAAGGAAAATTAGAAGGAAAACGGAATCCAGGCCGTAAAAAAATGTCATGGTTGCGTAATTTTAGAGAGTGGTTTAGCTGTACCACTAATGAACTCTTTAGGTCAGCTTAAACAAGGTCAGGATAGCCTTGATGATTTCCAATCTCCGATAGGTGTGGCACAAGAAAAAGAAGATTGGCTTTCACTCAAAGCCACCCGGATCAGATGCTGAAAACAGAAAATTTCAAACAAAAAATGTAATCAAAGGAAAGGTTCAGCCCGGTGGATTCGATATGCAAAACGGCCAGAACATTGAGGCCATGGGTGAAAATGATATGTATAAATACCCCAGAATAGAGGAAGCGCGGAAGATTGACGGGAAGAAAATAAAAACTGAGATAACTACTGAGTTTATACGAAGGGTAAAACAGCTGCTTCGTTTACACCTTAATAGTAAAAATTTGTTTAAGACAATAAACACCTATGCATGTTCCGCGCTTAGCTACTCATTTGGTATTGTTAATTGGACAAAAACGGATATAGAAAATCTTCAGCGAAAAGTACGAGCACACCTCACAAAGGCACAAAAACACCATGCTTGAAGTGCAGTAGAAAGAACGACATTACTTCGGTATTTAGGAGGACGAGGACTTATGGATATAAGTGAGCAACTAGAAAAACATATTACTAATTTAAGAACTTATTTTCAGGTGCAGGCGAGACATCTATTCTACATCGCGCAATTTGTGTAGTAGATGATACAACACCGATCAAACTGAGGGAACCAAAAATATTCATAAATCATCTTACTAAGGATGAAAAAATGCGCACCTGGATGGGTAAACCTAGCGATAAGCGATAGCAGCTTTTGCTAGAAGATTTAATCTTTTACACATTTCGCATAGCCCAGAGGACAGGAAACGATATTATTATATCGTTTCCGTTCATAGCTGCCAAAGCAGGTGGCGTCACTGTATGCTAACCACTGCGGTGGTGAAGTTTTAGGAGACATTCGTTGGACTTTCCGAGTTTGAATTTGTATCAGCCCAAGTGTCTGATGAGGCTGGGATAGGCCGAAATAATTCATAATACTTTATTGATAAAAATTCGAGCACGGGAAGTTTAACGAATTTGTCCTCCTAGGCCATATATATATATATATATATATATATATATATATATATATATACATATATATATATATATATATATATATATATATGTATATATACATATATATACATATATATACATATATATATATATATAAATATATATTTATATATATATATATATATATATATATATATATATAAATATATATATATATATATATATATATATATATATATACATATATTATATACATATATATATATATATATATATATATATTTATATATATATATATATATATATATATATATATATATATATCTACGGCATAAAGTGGACTCTGCCCATGTTAAAATTCAGGTTCAAGTGAGCTCCGTGGTCAAGTCGACACCGATATACGGAGCTCACTTGACCATTCTATAATATTGGCTCTGTCGATTCGTCAACATGTATAGTTTCATAATTTTTAAAAATTTTGTGGAGCCCTTAAGTACCCCTGTATCATGAATGTATATTGCTTAGTTCACGTGTATATCTTATAGGGGTCGTTCAGATCTTTTTCATTGTATATTGGAACCATAGGTATATCGGTTTAAGTAAGCTCTGATAGTTTGGCAACTCTGCCATTAAGCTGTATACTTCTCGCGTATAGTCTGAACGGTTTATATGGACTCCTTATTTTTGTTATCATTGAAACGTATTACATTGTGTAACAGCTATGAATACTATTAACTACCTGTTTTTGGTAGGTACGTGCTTTTCTAAAAATAGCTTTATAGATACAAAAGGATTTTGTTACCAAATTGGATTTTTTTCACATGCGGAAATTTCCTAATGTATTTTGTTAACGTGAGTATGTCTTCATACGTTTTATTTAAGAATTCGATAGATAAGAACTTCTTTTATTTTATCCATGGTTTTATATCTTTTATACAGATTTTTTATTATTTTATTTCTTGTTTTACCTGTGTACTACAGATAATTCTGGATAGAAAGTTATCTCAAAATAAATATTGAAGTGCTAAAATAAATATTTTTGTGTAAAAATGGATAGTAGTGCACAAAAAAAAGAAGAATGCTTAATTTATCTAACAACAATTATACCACTTCACCCATATTACATACTTACACCCATATTACATACTGAATGTTTTATCTCCTATTTAGGGGTAATATGTAGTCAATATAAGTGTAGTTAGTGTCAAATTTGCAATGATCAATATAAGTAATAGCTTACTGACTGTACTTTACATGTTTAGTTCAAATAAATAAACCTTGTCCCTTCAAAAAAGAGCGATTGGAATGGCAAAGTCAACTAAGAAAGTGTAATGAATCTTGTATCACCCCAGATTCACACAGGTTAACCGGTGTTTGAAGGCAAGAGTCCTCATTGCAGATTTAAGGAAGATAACTACCATAAGGAAGTTCCTTTCGAGGGTTCAGATGGCGAGAAGCAGCTTATTTTTTTTTGTATGTCTTGCAGATGTGTTGGTCTAGCTAGTTTTTCCTCGATTCTAGTCATAAAATGGGTTGTTATTCGTGGAGTGGATGTTACGAATCTAGACTTTGTTTCTTTTGTTCTCTAGCTACTTATCTTCGGATATTATGTGGATTGATAACTACGATATTGTAGAGCTTATGTATGGATGTGAGTCTTAATATCCGCTGAATTTGGCTGACTAATTTATAGTTAAATCTACGTGTTAAGTATGTATTGATATCACCCATACAAGTAAGGTATATTCGGCAGCAGAAGCATAGAGTTCAAGCGTCTACGTTTTAAGAGTGGAAGGATGTGCTTCCCATTTTTAGCTGACAAGTTCGCGAAGAATATTATTTTTCTGGTTCTAGTTTTCCATTTAGTTTTAAACAAAGTTCTGTGAAGTACAAAGTGTGTTTAAGGATTTCATGACACTATTGGTTCAGGTATATGTTCAAATTTGTGAAAGCGTCTCTGTTAGGGACATTGAAGGAGCCCGCCTGACTTTTTCCAGGGTTTGGCTTAAAATTAATTTATAATCTATTTTTATTGTGTTTAAGATATGATATTTAGATTTTTCTCCACTTCAGCAACAAAATTTTTTGGTTGTGCAACAATAGATGGATCGTCTACAAAATAAAAGTCCTAGTATTTACTGGTATGGGTTGTGTAAATATTATACAGTGTAGGTGCCATTACGGTACCCCAAAGGAGACCGTTCTACTACGTTCTCCATCTTCATCTTCTATTCTTATCATTGAGTGATACGGAAAATTTTCTGTTGTGTAGGCATACGCGGATAATACAAGTGAGTTTATTACCTAAGGGGATATCACATAGATTTTGGAGAAATGTGCTTTAATTTAAGGTGTCGTAAGCAGAATTTAGATTGACAAATACCACTCCTCATGTCTGATATTTTTCATATGCGTCTTCGCTGTGTTGGGCAAGATTTAGTATGTGTAACGAACATGATCATCATCATCATTTTGGCTTTACAACCCTGTGTGGGTCCTAGCCTCCCCAAGAATTTTTCTCCAGTCGTCCCTATCCATCGCCTTCCTCCGCCAAGCAAGTATTTCCATATTTCTCATGTCTTCATCGATGTTATCTAGGAATCTTGTTCTGGGTCTTCCTCTTCTTCTTTGACCAATAGGTCTATCAAGCAGCGTTTTTCTAGCTGGGTCAGTTTGCTCCATCCGCATTACATGGCCTACCCACCTCAGACGTCCTATCTTTATGTGTTTTACGATATCTGGTTCCTGGTATATCCTATAGAGTTCGAAGTTGTATCGTCTTCTCCAGACACCGTTTTCATTTACCGCTCCATAGATGCGCCTTAGTATTTTTCTTTCGAAACATCCTAACATGATCTATCCTGTCATATATAGCCACTTTTATCTTTAAATTGAAGTTTTTCTTCTAATATCGGTTTATATTAAGGATCATATGCAGAAGTATTTTGTATAGCTGAAAAAATAAATAGATATATTGGCCGATAGCTTTTGTGGTCGTTGGGGTTTTTGTCAGGTTTAAGCAAGGCTACAACTTTGTCTTTGCTTTGTTTGTCTGAAGACTTTGGATATCAGTAACTGTTGTATTTTTGGTCCAAATTTTATAATAAGCTTTGTGCTCAGATCTTCAGTCAGTGCCGTACTATTCTTCATTATATACGTAGATAGTGGATCCAAGCTCAACATCGTTAAAAGGTTCCTTCAGCTGACTGGTTTTGTCCTCTCTCATTTTAAGTTTTTCTTTGCTTCTTTGCCGGCAGAGATAGCACTTTTACATTTATTATGTGATTTTCAGCGATCAGCTTAATACCAAATACACTATTTTTTGCCCTCTATGTATTTTCTGCACTAGAAATACGTCACATTTGTGCTAAGCGCATATGTCTGATAAGGTTAAGTAAAGTAAATTGTCTTTATCTCTAGATATGCCCTTAATATTTGTAGACATTATTAGAATAATTGATCCTAAAAAGGACCGATTTGACAAAAATCATATTAACTGGGTGATTCTGATTAGCCGATTAATTAATTATTCATTACCCAGGGTACAACTGATTACGGTGGTCTTATTTGTACTCAAATTTTCGTAAAGTCTTTTCTTTTGAACCCCATAAGAAATGGCTAATTAACTTTTCAATAAAAATAATTTTACACACTGTTACTTTTCGACGATATTTCGAATCAGATTTGTATAGTAATAAGTATAGTTAATATGGAGTCTCTTTGTGAAAAGTAAATGAGTTTGTAATATCGGTCACAACTCATATATGAATGATAAGGACATAAACGGTTAAAATAAGTGCACAGAATTTTAACTAAATATATATCGGCGCCATTGTTTAGGAGATGGATTTATCCCAGAGATTAAAGGTTAAATGTATATTCCAGGTTCTATCTACGTATTTTCATTACTAAAAAAGTATAATTAAACTAAAGGCCTTAAGATATATTTAGATTCTATGGAAATTAGCAAATTAAAAAATACAGACATAATTATTCTGAATGACAAAATTGAGACAAACAGTTGCCTCAAGTATTGTTTATATTGTAATTTTCGAACGTTGGTTATGGAAACATCATGTACATACCACCGGATTCCCTAGATCGACATTCAGCAAAATTCTTTTAATAATGATGCGGGAGTAAAAATATAAATATCTGGGAGCTTACATCAACAAAGAATTAGATTCAGACTAAGAAATCAGGGTACGAATAGAAATGGCAAGGGCAGCGTTCTTAAAATTCAAGCAATTGTTCTGTGACAAAAATCTTAATACTGCGCTGAGACTGAGGTTTGTTGAATGTTACGTCTGGTCTCAACTATTGTACGGAGTAGAAATATGGACGGTAAAAGCGCAAATAGTTAGGAAGCTTCAAGCCTTTGAATTTTAGATATACCGGAGAATGTTGAGAATGGACTGCCAGGGTCACCAATGAGGAAGTGCTGAGAAGGATGGGTCGAGACAAAAAATTGTTGAGAACAATAAAAGTACGCAGGACTGCATACCTGGAACACATACTAAGGAATATAAAGTCTTCTGCAGGCCATCATGCAGGGTAGAGTCGATGGCAAAAAGGGAATAGGTAGAAAGAGGAAGTCATGGCTGCGAAATATTCGTGACTGGACAAAGATGACTGTAGACGAATTATTCCACGTTGGAAAAGACAGAGATACTTTTAGAAATGTGGTCGCCAACCTCCGTTAATGGGGACGGCATAGGTAGAAAAATAGTGATACGCTAAACAAAAAAAAAACAGAGATGAAGATAGGCGCCAAGAAACTCTGTATTATAAAACAGTTGAATAAAATACAGATTCTCGATTCAAATATTCAAAAATTTAATGAACAGCTTACTAAAATAGAAATAACGTCTATTTAAAATGCAATTCATTAATGGCTCAAGGTACAAAGTAGTCCTAGCATCTGCTAATGATATTGATCTTATAAGAAACTCTTTCCGCAAACGACATCTTCAACAAAGTGAAGAGAGCACGAAAAATGTTTTACTTAAAATCAACAAAATAAAAACCAAATACAAGCGAATCAACAGAAGAAAGCAATTCAATACAGAGCATAATTCACTTAAGACCTATTTTAATACATGAATGCGAATCATGGACAATGACTAAAACAAATAAGGAAGAACTCCGAATATTTGAAAGAAAAATAATAAGAAAACTTTTTTAACCTCATTATCATATTGCTACAAATCCGTGTAGAATAAGAACACATACTAAATAAAGAAAGCTCTTATAAATATATTGTTTAAGAAAATAAATCGCTTAAGGTAGATCGGACACATGCATAGACGCCAAGATGTCAAACTTGGTTAAAAAACGTAAACTAATTTTTGAAACCAAATTCAGTATTTTGCTTTAATCTGTGCCTTCTAAGAATTGCAAGGAAAAACAGACGTTGATAAAACTGTTATTAGAGACATGGGGAATCTAAAAATTGCATTGAACAACATATCTCCTCAACTAAGCAAAAATCTTAAAGAATTGGTTTCTAGTACTCGTACAGAGTATATCGAAATAAAAGGAAAAAGACAGTTAAGCAAGAAGAAAAGTGCAAGCATTTACGTTTTAAGGGTGAAAGGATGTGCGCCCCATTTTTAGCTGACAAGCTTGCGGAGCATACTATTTCTGGTCCTTAGTTTGCCTTTTAGTTTTAAACAAGATTCTGTGATTGACAACGTGCGATATAAACTATCTACAAGGTATTTATAGGAAATTCAGAGTTCAAGGATTTCATCACACTATTGGATGTTCAGTTTTGTGAAAGCGCCTGTGTTGGGAAAATTGAAGGAGCGTTCCTAAGATTTTCGGGGTTTGGCTTAAAATTAAATCGTAGTTCATTTTTATTATATTTAAGGCATCTATTAGATTTTTTTCCACTCCAGCAACAAAAGTTTTTGGTTGTGCAATGTATGGTCTACATGAAAATCCTAGTATCTACTGGTATCTGTTGATCATTTGTGTAAATGTAATACAGTGTAGGTGCCATTACGGTACCCCAAGCGAGACCGTTTGTCTGCGTTCTCCATATTACCATTGAATGATACGAAAAATCTTCTGTTCTGTAGATATACGCAGATAAAACGATGTTTACAGTTTGTCATACAGTTTTTGGAGAAATGTCCTCTAATTTAATGTGTCGTAGGCGGCATTTAGATTGACAAATACCACCCCTGATACCTGATATCTTTCCTACCCGTTGTTGCTTTTTGCAACAACGGGTACGTTATTACGTACGTTATAAGTATTACGAATAAAAATAAATAAGCAAGAAGAATATAAGTGAACCATATTTAAAATAAGTGACAGAAAAAAGAATATTATATATACATTTACTTCTAAATTAAAAATAAAATACTCGTATGTCTGATAATGAAAGATACAAAATTTACAAGCGACAAAGTATTTTTTAAAACAACCGAACATATTATATGTAATAATTGTAATAGATATGTTGGCTATAATCAAATTACCATAAAGCCACCGAAATATTTTATCTGAGTAATGACTCACTACTGATTGCTACGTTACGTTATACGATACATTTATAGTTAAAGCGAAATTAGGTGTTATGCCTACTTATTATTTTAGTATCTGTTACAAGTTAGATACTAAAGTATTATAGTAAGATATTGAATTCCCTACATTTAAAAATTGAAATATTGAAATTAGACAGTAAAAAATTATAATTTTAAGATTGATTTACAAATTATTATAATTTAAATTTTACTACTTTATGAAACAAATATTGTACATCATAAAACGTAGCAATCGAAACATCGGAACGTACATTTATATAATAAATTTTTCAGTGTCAATGCATTAAAAAAATACTAATACATAAAAATTGCCCTTTCCAAGCTTATAACAGACACTAACTTAAGTTTAAAAATAATTAAAGCAAGTAATATAAATTACCACCATAAAATATTTAACTACATTAACCAAGTATTTGTGAAATTTCGGGATGAATAAATTGATTGATATTTAAATAAATTTCAAGTTCCAAAACGTACCTGCTGTAAAATTTAAAAATCTACGACTAATCAAATTATTGGCAACATCGGAGGAGTTTAGTTGTGTACGGGGAAGAATACATACGGATCCCAAAAGTGTTTTACCCTATTACGGAGTTCATTTAATCCTACGTGTTGCTCGGAGTCTACATAAAGCGCTACCCAGATAATAATATACACGGTGTATATTCTCCTGGAGTTAGTATAATACCGTTTTAGTACGGGGCCCACATTAACCGCTAGATCTATATATATATATATATATATAAAGTAAAGGTAAAAGATATCGGCATAGCTCGCAACAAAGGAAAAAAAATATAATAAAATATGTGTATAAGATGGCAGGCAACCGTATATACGTATTTCTGACTATTGCTCGTCTTCAGTACGGTGCAGCCAAATTAGAAAAAGAGCATATTAACTTGGGAAAGGATCACGACAGGAGCAATGCGAACAATTTGTGGCAATAATGTAAAAGACTCTGAGGTTTCCAGAGCAACAACCAACACATCCACGGAGAAAGCTAAGCTACCTGAGAAAAGGAATGCCAAATGTTTAGAACGTTTCAAACAACAAGAAAAAAGGTTAATGTGAAAAAAGGTTAATGCGAGTTGATAGTAAAATAAAGGTAAAAGATATCGGTATAGTTCGCAATAAAGGAAAAAAAATATAATAAAATATATATTGCTCTGGAAACCTCAGAGTCCTTTAACATTATTGCCTCAAATTCGTCGCATTGCTCCTGGAGTGATCCTTTCTCAAGTTAATATGCTCCTTTTCTAACTTGGCTGCACCCTACTATAGACGACCAATAGTCAGATATACGGTTGCCTTCCATCTTATACACATATTTTATTATATTTTTTTTCCTTTGTTGCGAGCTATGCCGATATTTTTTACCTTTATTTTACTATCAACTCGCTTTAACCTGTTTCTTATATGTGTATATATATATATATATATATATATATATATATATTCTAGTGTAAGAAATTTGAACAGAACACTGCCGGTAGTGTCATCGGATGCCATAGTCTGTGGACTAGTACGCATTTCGATGCGCATCGCCCCGCCTCGAATTTTCCCATTGGCTCTTGACCTGGAAATCCCTATTTATCGCTCGAACAGCGCATATAAATATTGGCGATTTTCAGGTCAGCAAAACCCCATAAATATCACATCCTATTCCCTACCCCGGACAGGGGGAGATTGGTTTTTTGCGGTTTCCCAATCTCACTACTCAATGATACCTGTCCGTCCCTGAGAAAATAGCCGCAACTATTTTCTCAACTGAATCGACAATTGCTGGAACCGTCTATCGAACTCCGACGAGGCCTGGCCGTTAGCGTAAGCGACCGAAAACAGAATTTTTGTGCAATACACTAGTTCTGAAGTCGGTTGCAAACGCATAAACGGCTGCAGGAACAATGGTCACTAGAGAACACGGTTTTAGTTTCTGTCGATTCAGACTCGCACACATACACACTAAATCACATTCACACACACACACACACACACAAATCAAACAGTGAAAGGGGCACTCTTTCTGCTACCGAAATATCCTCATCACCGAGACCCCCGGCCGCCTGCAGCCTCCGTTACTTTATACGGAGTCTGTGGACGGCCGGAGATAATCTAAGTGATTTGACGGAATCTGTAACATCGAAATGGCAGCGGCCGTCACTGTTCGATTTACACACACATTCACACTGAGCGAAATGCGACAAGTCAACTCTCGAAAGCCGAGGCGCCTCCACTCACGAGCACACTCGATCACAAAATTTCAGTGCAATAGTGTCACTAGAGACAGGGCTTGTCGTATCTAGCTCAAAAACCAACACATTCACTGGAAAGAACATCGATTCCAGTCAAACCTTCTCGCCCCTGGCTCGCTGGCTGCTGAAAAGTGACGAAAAAAGAAGATCGAAAAATCGCCGGTGATTTTTCGGGCTGTTTTAGCTGTGTGTACGCCATTATTTAAACAACAACATTCAAACTCAAGCCTGAAGAGGGTCAACCGACCCTAAACGGGCACTTCAAACATTCTCTCCCTCATAATAAAGAATCCTTACCCTATCCTCCTGAGAATGAACCATGTATGATATGATGAGGTCAGCAAGTTAGTTCCTCACGGGCTCTCCGAGAGCTTAGTGCTCTCGGGGCTCTGCCTCCTGCATTTATTTTCCATACTCTGTGGCTGAGAATTGTTCCAACTTAACTTGGTGTTTTTATTTCGACGAAGAAATTGTCATGTAAGAAATATCTTGCCTTTTTCAAGGCAAGACACCGAAGATAAATATTTTCCAAGTCCATAACCCGAAAATGGACTTAAGTAGAGGAGCTCTCGACAGTATATTCGAAGCCCTCTACAGAGCACCCGGGGATATCAGAAGGTGGTTAGACCCTTATTTGTTCCCCCGAGGTGACAGTAGCACCGTGTTGACAACAGAGCCCCCGGTGAACCTCTTGCCAAGTGTAAGTCGAAGATACGTTACTTCTTGAGTAAGTAGACGATGGAATCGAAGAACCTTCGATCGTCCTCAAGTGCGGCGGCTTGAAATCAATCTGGAACTCCAGGCAATATTGAAGGATGATCCCACCGTATGGCAATATATGACGCCACATAGTCCACAGCCAATGACCATTTCCCTGCATCGATTTCCATCCAAATTTGGGTATAGATTCCACTTAACCTCATCTTTAAAGTTGACCCTGTGCCGTAGGGTGTTTTGACCCTGGGGGAATGCCGCCACCTTATGTTATTTTTTTTATTAAAAATAACACCGGGAATTAATATATTAACCTATTGTAAGAAACTTTTGTCCTATACATTTTTTTCTGAAAATCAATACTATGCGACTGTAAATTTTTTACCAAAAAAAACACTTTTTTGGACGGTTTTTCCGCCGAATTATTAAAAAAGGATGTATTTTATCACAAATTTGATTCTTATAAAAAATTTGGCATATAAACAATCAGAAAGAATGATGGACTTATGGTGGCTGTAATTCTAATGCAAGCGTAGTAATAGCTTATTGAAAGTTGTTTCTTCTTCGTTAAATGTCAAAATTAAAAGTTTTAACGTTAAACATGAAGATACCAATGCATTTTTCGTGGAAAACTCATAAAACCTTTCTGTAGTGCTTAAAAAAAATTATTTTTAATTTTTATAAAACTCTAGCACCAATTCTAAGGGAGCTGGTGCTAGTTGGTGCACCAAACAAAAATAAGGTTGGTCCCTATTTTTTTTTCAGCCATAAGCAAACGTAAATAATTGTTGCCCCTTTACAAGTCACTTTATTAATGTACTTGTAGTATGCTTTAGAAGTTTGGCTGGTTTAAAATGCTGAGTGTTGAGAAAAATATTATTTGAGAAATGCAAAATTTTGTAGAATACAAAATTATAGGTTTTGCTTTTCTATAATATATAGTTATGTAGTCTTCGATTTATTTAAAAAAATGAAATTTTTTTGTAAATACACAAAAATCTACCTCTCACTGCAAACTTAATTTTTTCCACACTAAGCATTTTAAATCATCCCAATTTCTAGAGGATACTATTAGTAAAATGAATTTTAAAGGAGGAATAATTATATTTAAAAGGTGGTAATTAGATTTTCACGTTTTTCGTCGCTGAAAATACGAACCAACCTTATTTTTGCCATAATTCTCTTATGATTTTTGTTAGAGACTTTTATAAAAAAAATAAAAATAAAGAGTTTTTCAAACACTATAAAAAGGTTCTGAGAGCTTTCCGCAAAAAATGCATTGGTTTGTTTGTATTCTACGTTGAAACTTTTAATTTTGACTTTTGATGAAGAAAAACCAACTTTCACTAAGGTATTTCTCCACTTGTATTGTATTGGGCTACAGACACCACAAACCCACCATTGTTCTTAATTTTTTATACGCTACATTTTTTGCATGAATGATTTTTTTGATAAAATACATAGTTTTTCAGTAATTCGCAAAAACACATTTGAAAAAGTGTTTTTTTTAATTGATATCTTCACTTGCAAATAAATGGACTTTCAGAAAAAAATGTATAGGACAAAAGCTTAAAATTGTTTAATATGTTGCATTCCTTGTATTGCTTTAACAAAAAAGTTTTGACTTCCGAGAAGGGTAGTACCACCTCCAGGCTTAAAGCAGCCTACGGCATAGGGTCAACTTTGAAGTAGAGAGTAAGTAGAACCTATAGTGAAATTTTGGTGCAAATGGGTGCAGGCTCAGAAAATTATAGTTACGTGATGGATTCGACCGTTACTTGATGGAAATTCATTTTATATACTTGAGAAAGGCACTCTGCCGAAACAGCTGTAGAGATAAGTTATTATAATAAATTTTGTGGAGTTTTGGAAACAAAGTTTTTAGTGTTTTATTGTTATATAATTATAGTAACGCTGAATTTTACCTTTATTGACTGGAGTAACAATAATAAATAATTATTATGTAGGTACATATTTGAGAAATGTTGCAGGCATATTTAATCAAGACATTGAGACCGGTATCTTAGTGTTTCGATGTGAATTTGAAAAGTATTTTTAAAAATAAGAAGCAATCATAGAGACCTAATATAAAAAATCAAGTATACTCAAAAACATAACATAGAACATAGCGGTTATAATTCATAGAAAGGCAAAAGGTAAGAGTCCCATAAATATATTGTTACCAACCTTACAAGTGATTACTTTGAAGATTGATTATTGCTAATTGCGGTAAACATAAAAGTTAAATTAACTAACAAAATCAAACAGGAAAAACATAATATATACATCACTAGAGAAAAAAAGTTAAAAGGATTGTTGTAGTACAGTTTTAAAAAGTAACTGTATAGAAAGAGACAAGGCGAAAACCTTGAGTTCGTTCGGAAAAATATTCCTATGAGATTTTTTTGCACAGTCACTTTCATGAGATACTCCAAAATAAGGTTTAAGAGGTCACCCAGGCGAAAAGGTGTTAACATTTTTTTAAACTATTTTTTTAACAAATTGTAACCATAATTTTTTTTGTCCGGACTTTGATTTTTAATTTTTTGGACCATTCTGAACAAAATAGGTCTGGTGTAATTTTTCTGTAAATTTTATCTTTTTCGAATTATAAACAATTTACAATTAAAAATAAAGCAAAATTCCAATAAGTATTTTGGGCTTATTTAATACTAGTTTTATTTTTGGGCTTATTTAATACTTATTTGTAGTCCTATACCTAATATACACGTGTGATATACCTGAACTAGAAGACGACACCATAGCTACCTTCGCAGATGACACTGCTGTCTTAGCGGTAAGTGACACCGTCGAAGAAGCTACAGAAAAACTACAAAATTCAATAAATAAAATCCATGAATGGACCAAAAAATGAAAAATTAAGCTGAATGAGAATAAATCAGTCCATATAAATTTTACCAATAAGAGAATCAATAATATTCCAATTAGAATAAATGATGTCCAAGTGTCTATTGCAACATCAGCAAAGTACTTGGGAATCACTCTTGATGCGAAACTTCGCTGGAAAGCTCACGTGAAGAAGAAAAGAGAAGAACTAGGCATCCGCTATAAGAAAATGTATTGGTTAATGGAAGACGTTCCTCTCTATCCATAAATAATAAACTAATAATCTATAAACAAATACTGAGACCAGTATGGACCTATGGCTGCCAACTCTGGGGCTGTGCCAAGTAGTAATATCAAAGTAATCAGGGAACATCGTAGATGCGCCTTGGTACATTAGGAACAACGACCTTCACCGGGACCTCAATATGGAAGACGTCAATCAGATAATCAAGAAATTTGCAGGGAGCCATGAACAACGACTCCATCATCATGTAAACGTCGAGGCTATCCAGCTCCTCGACAATACGAACCTAGAGAGAAGGCTCAAAAGAACAAAGCCTTTTGAACTGGTATAATGAGTGAGTGAAAAGCAGAGTAAAGTGTTGTGCGAGTATGCATGCTAAATTTAATGCTAGTTATTAGAAATAATAGGAAAGATACTAGTGAGTAGACACCTAATTTTATTAGTTATTTAAGTTAGAAACAAATTGATAATTGGTCTTACTGATCAGATTTTAATGTAAGTACACTTCTGTGTCTTTAGTAAAAAAAAAATTAATTTTAAAACATTGTTTTTTAATCTTCAATAAAGCGCTTATGACAGAACGGGTGCTCGGGCTGCCGCGTGCATAAGAGAGGGAAACAAGGTCTACGGCACAAATTTTTGGTGGTTTGAATTTTCATTGCCCAAATAAAATTTGTTGCAAGTTTTCTCAAAAGTTGATTGTTTTTGAGTTATAAATAATTTAAAATTGAAAAAAACGCAAAATTACGATTTTCAATGCTCAAAACCACAAGTAAAAAATATTATTTTTGAAATTATCAAGTACTTAAATTCAGTTCAAGCCTTCTTCTGTCAGCTCCCCATAACAATTCTGGGCTTATCCCCTCTGGAGTTTCCTTCTTATCATAAGCGTCCATTAACGATTAAAAAACAATGTTTTAAAATTAAATACACATTAAAAACAAAATACTCATCGGGAAATGATAGAACTAAGGTTTAAACTTAAATTTATATTCTTGCTGAATTTAAAAATAACATTTTCTAGCTGTATTTTTGAGCCTTGAAAATCGAAATTTTGCGTTTTTTCCTTCAGTTCTAAAATGTTTTTAACTCGAAACTGATCAAGTTAACAGAAAAGTTACAAAAAACCTATTTTGTTTAGAATGTTTCAAAAAGTTCGAAAAAAATTTGTCTGGGTCAAAAAAATTCGTTGTGTGGGCAAAAAAAATGAAACAACTTTTTGCCTGGGCGACCTGTTTAAAAGTTATTTTGGGATATCTCATGAAAGTTATTATGCAAAAAAATCTCATGGGAATATTTTCCCGAATGAACCCAAGCTTTTTGCCTTGTCTAAAACAATGAATCTAAAATGGAAAATCCAAATAAGATAATTTTTTTTCATATATTTTAAAATATTGCGATATAAAAGATTTTCTGAAATACAAAAATAAAAATTTACAGGACATACATAAATGAGGCTGAATAATTTTTGCGTTAGAGCAAAAGTACTCTTTGAACTAGAGAAGAATTGCTAGTATTGAACAACGGAAGAAAAACAATAAGAAAAATAACGGGATCAAAGGAGTTTTAGACACAAAAATGGTAAAATAGAGAAGAAAGATAAAAGAAAAGAAAATCAAAAAGTAGAAGAACCACGAAAACATATCAGAAGTTGTAGAAGAAAATTAGGAATGGGTAGATTTCACAAATAAAAGGAATTTCTAATTAAAGGAAGATAATGAACTTCATTTTGGCTTATTCGAATTGCTAAGTGTTGGAAAGAGTAAATGAAAATTTTGTATTTTTAGAATATCGCAGATATCTTTGTAAAAATAAAATATATACTTATAGAATAATAAAATATGATATTGCTTACCTCTTTTATTTAACCACTTGTAAGGTTTTCAAGACATCAATGAAATAATTTAGGAGATTTTTGTCGAATAAAAAGCATAGCGTAGGCCCCATTTAACGTTTGTTTTTTGAATCATTCAGCGGTCTGATTTGAAAATTGGATAAAATTGTTGCGGCCTACACTCTGACCAACAAAACGAATATTATTACGTGTTATTTCCTAGAGTAAACTGTTTTGTGTCTATGTACATACCCACTGTGTTCACATATCTAGCAAACTGGGTTAAAGAGCGTGTCAGAATATAGGACGAAGGGCGCACGTATAAACAAAATTGGGTTGTTAGGGTTACACCACGTTTGTATAGCCCAACTAGAATTAACAAAACCGTAGGAAAATCTACGAAAAGCTATTCTAAGTAAATTATTTTTTATTCGCTTGAATATAGAAAGTTTCTAATAGCATTTTCATCAATTTGCTTTTGTCAATCATTTTTAAAGCTAACCTTATTTTTTAAATATAGCGTCTACATATATGTAAATTATTAATCGATAACAACAATTTAATAAAGTATTTAATTAAAACACTAACAAAAGAGTTACGCTATTCTGTTTGAAAGAATTGTGAAATATTAGGCAGCACAAAATTTAATAAATATTAAATCACAAAATAGATCCTTCTTTTATTTTTTTTTACCTTTAGATCTTTATTTTTTTAATTGTAAATTCAAAAAGTTTTTTTACGACTTCACCTCTATAGTTTTAGTTCATTTGATCCATGTAGTTATAAAATATCATTAAATGACGTTTATCAAACTGTTTCAAGTCTGTTTCATAAAATTATTATTTAGTATTTAGTATGCTTTTTGTTTCTTGTAAACTACGTAAGCTTCCTAAATAAACATTATTGAGCTCTGGTGGGAGCTCTGATGGGATCTCTGGTGGGACTCTTTCCGTGTTATCGAGCCCTAGGTAACTTGGTTTGCTGGAGTATCTCCTAAAAATTTTCGTACACATCTGGACGTCGCCAGGAGTACAACTTTTTGCATGGCCTTATAGAGATGTTCATTTAAACTCAGCTGTTTTATATTTTCTAGGAGGTTTTTGGGACTGATAATAATAATAATAGGTACTGTCTGGGTAGATTCCTTCCTCTATTGTCTCCTGATTTGTATTTCTAGATCTCTGTACTTATTGTACTGTAAATTATTGTTGTTAAGTATCGCCACATCAATAAGTGTTGTTTGCTTAATAAGTTTATTAACTAGTATGATATACGGTCCATTATGTGCCACTGGTTGGTCTGTGAGCACAGTGCGGTCCCAGTATAGCTTGTAGTTGTCATTTTTAAGAATTCTGTCAGGAACGTATTGATAATAAGGAAGATGGTCAGTTTGGAAATGTCCCAGTTTGTCAGCTAGTTCTTGGTGGATAATCTTTCCAAATGAGTCACGGTGTTCTTTATAATCAGTAACAATAAATGTCTGGCAGGCACCGGTAAGACCTTGGCATCCATATCGGCATTTGTCATTCTGTACTTCAAAATCTTTTTATCGATATATTTCGGGTAATTTTTAGTTGAAAGAACCTGATCTTAAATTGCAAGTAGGAAACCCTCATTCTCGTGAAACATCTTTCCTGATGTTAACCAATAGTTCGACGCTGTATTGTCGACATATCGACATATGCTTGGCTGATTTCATTGAGATATCTCCCATGCAGAGGTTTATTTACCCAGGTGCGCATTTTTTCCTGCTTGGTCAGGTAAGCGCATGTCTTGTTCCCTTAGTTTAAGTAGCGTTGTATCATCTACTGCGCAAATTGCCCGATGTAAAGTAAATGTCTCAGCCTGTACCTGAAAATAAGTTCTTAAATTAACTTGTTTATCCAATTGCTCACCTATGTCCATAAGTCTTCTTCCTCCTTGAAACTGTGGTAATATTGTTCTCTCTACTGCACTGCGTATATGGTGTTTTTGCGCTTTTGTGAGAAGTGTTCTTACTTTCCGCTGAAGACCCACTATATCTGTTTTTGACCACTTTATAATACCAAATGATTAACTCAGCCGGAACAGACGTACGTATTTAATACCTTAAACAAATTTTTACTATTAAGATATGACCGATTTAGTTGTCTTACTGTTCGTACGAACTCCGATATTAGTTCAATCTTCATTTGTTTATGGTCAATTTTCCGCTCTTACTTTACTCTGAGATATTTGTACATATCATCTTCACCCATTGCCTCAATGTTTTGGCCGTCTTGCATATCGAAACCACCGGGTTGAACCTTTCCTCTGACTATGTTTAGTATACGGCACTTGTCTAGTCGAAAATGCATACTGATATCATTTGAGAAATTTTCTACAGTTTTTAGCATCTGATCTAAGTGGTTTCGAGTGGAAGCCATTAATTTCAAATCATCTGAACTGCGCTTATTAGTCTAATTTATTAACTTTATTTATTATAAAATATTCTAATACTTAGTTTATTAAGCTCATTATTTGTACAATATTACACTAATTTATTTCACACTATAATTATATAATTTATTTACAACATTTATTACAATTTCTATTCCCGACAATACGAGCGTTACATTTCAAAACTCGACTCGATATTATTATTTAGACTAACTCACACAATCAAAATTTCTCTATATATATCAAACAGCCGTTAGTCTGGAATCCCGGCGACCTGTGCTGACCCTTCCTGAATGGTATGGAATGAAGACCGGTTGTATATGGAACACATCCATATACAACAGATGATTAAGCTTTCTTACAACAGTATTGTTATTTTTGATGCTAAAACCTGAGTCAGTGAAGTTCAGTAGCTGAGATAGTGGGTTTATCGCTAAACAGAACCAAAGAGGACTCAACGAGTCTCTCTGAAAAAGGCCCCGGTTAATTGAGATATTTTCAGTTTCGATGTTGTTTTCACCCGATATTTGAAGGTGAATTTTAGTCTTCCACTCCGTCATTAAATGCTTTAAAAGTGTCAATATGTTATCATCGACTTTATATATTTTCAATATATCTATAAGCCATTCATTCGGTACGGAATCAAAGGCCTTCTTGTAGCTTATGAAGGCGGTGAAATGGTTCCTTTTTTTGGTGACCGCCTGGTTGGAAGTTACTGAGTCGATTATAAGTTGTTCTTTGCAGCCCATGGAACCCTTAGCGCATCCTTTTTGTTGAAGCTCTATGATAGTGTTTCGAGAACAGTGTTGGTAGATACGCTGGGCTACACAGGATGTGGCTAATTTTTACAAAGTTGGAAGACAAGTAATTAAGCGGACATTATTATTATTAATATATTTGATTTGATATAAAATAATATTGTTAATATTATTTTATATTTTTTTTATAATAAATCGAGAACGACTGAGTTGATTTGGCTATTGGCTAATTTTGGTTTTGACATATTTATTTA
This sequence comes from Diabrotica undecimpunctata, assembly GCF_040954645.1. Lineage (NCBI taxonomy): Eukaryota > Metazoa > Arthropoda > Insecta > Coleoptera > Chrysomelidae > Diabrotica > Diabrotica undecimpunctata. The sequence continues at coordinate 84,014,248 of NC_092811.1, read as the reverse complement.
AAGTCCTAGGAAGGTCTAATAGGTGGGACAATATGATGAAATGATAAGGAAAATAGTAGAAATAACGGTTTTCTCATTCAGTTAGTTCATTTAAACATAAAGTGACGTGTAACAAAGTTCACGTCTATTTACTTTTTTCGTTTCGCTTAAACTCGAGAAATTTGGATAAAATTGTAAGGAAAATAGGAAAAGCATACAATTTTTACCATACAAACAGTTATATAAATACTGATCTATACTATATACCATCAAATATCAACTTTTGTTAGTTGTATATGAAGTACGAGAGTAAAATATTTTTATTTTTGGCATTGAAAAAATTACTATAAACGAAATATGTTTGGAATTAAAAATAATGTTAAAATGTTCAACACTGTTTATTTACAATAAAAAAATATTTCTCATCATTTTCTCTACAATAAACGTAAAAATTTAAGTTTGTTCATTAGTTCAATACATAAACTTAAGTTTTAAAATCTACTGAGAATGTTAAAAAATGTTAAAATCTAATTGAGTATACTAAATCCATAAAATTTTCCATATATATTTTGATTGTATGTATGAAGAAAGTAAGGCTTAATATCTCTAAGAAAGTATATTTTATAAAAAAATTATAATAATTTACAGTCGTTGAATTGCGCCAAATGTAGGCAACTTACAGTTATTCTAAGCTAATCTTTCCTTAAAGTAACGGATAAAATTCAATATTATTTAATATTAACATCTTAAATTCAAAGTATTGATTTTAAACTAATTTCATTGTGTATTGAAAATTGAGCAAAACTGTTTTGTGATTTTTTATTTGTGCATTTGATCAATACATTATATGATATAAATAAATAAATTTTGATTTTAATGGTAATTAGTTTTATTTTATTTAATAATTTCTTTAGTATATGTACACCAAACAAATGGTGACGGCTCAAAAGCTATTTTGTAAATAGTAATCTTTTTATTTATAAATACAAATCTAAACACGATTATACAATTTTAAAAATAAAAACAATAAACTATTTGATTTATTGTTTCACGCAGTTTTATTTTGCATATGTTAGTAGTGAATAATTGTTTACAGGCACTTGCAGTCTGTCAAAATGTACTTAACTAACTTCACAAAAAAATAATTGCTAAATTTACAAGAGTTACACTGGGATTAGTGAACTGAGTATACATACTTAATACTTTAATTTTATTATCATTCTGCCGTGTGTTACTTTATATAATAGTATTAACAGTACGTAAATTTAAATAAAGTTTTGTATACTATTTACACTGTTACTTCAGTTTATTTTCAAAATATTGGAATAAAATAAAAAACAGTTGGGATTTACTTAGTTCATTTTTATATGTATCTTGATTTTATTCAATTATTTTTTTAAATTTTTTTAAAGCATATCAATTATCATTTTTATTAAAATGCCCCGAGGAATATCAAACCTCAACAATGCATGTAGCCAAGTTGCAAGACGTAAGTCAAAGTATTGCAAGGGCTAATAGATCGGGCGAACAAACTACTCAAATAAATGAAGATTAGAAGAGAACGGTGGAGAAAAATTTCATGTACATCGTGATCAACGTGTACGACAGAATATATTAAGAACGAGAGCTGCACATGAGCAGCATATAGCTACATCCAGAACACAAGAACGAGAAAGACAGCGAATCAACCGCGCATATACACGTATATCATTGAATGTGCCACTTGCCATGAATTATTCTCCACATTTTAAAATTGCTATGAGTGCAATGGACACAGTATGTTAGTATTGAAGTCTTACAGTGAAGCACTTGGCATCTGTTGCGCATCAGGTAAAGTTGTGTTACCACCTCTTACCAATCCACACGAACCTTTAAAATTACTTATTACTGGTAATTCAGAAAATTGTTAGAGAGTTAGCGAATAGCACATTTACTACTTAAGCTGCGATTATACGTTCATAGTAAACCAAATGAAATATGTAACATTAAAAAAAAGAAGTGTAATGGTTGCAGTGATGCAAACGAGTCCAGTTAGTATTTGGGACAAATGTACTATGACTTATAAAGATTCACTCAAAGTATTATATAGAATTATGCAAGAGATATGCAAGATTATTTCTCTCTTTACATATGCGGATAATATTAATGCAAGTTTAACACAATCGTTTTTATGGCGAAATGTCGAAACAGTTCGATTGGCCATTAATATCAGACCACAACTGCAAAATGGTCTATGACGCAAATATTTTCTAAATATTTAAAACGGCAAAATAAAACCGCATCCAAATACACAATGCATCAAACTTTTAGATAATTTCTTCAATTTTGTTAAGACCAAACATGAATATATATATATATATATATATATATATATATATATATATATATATAATATAAATTAATATTTTATTTTGAGGCTGCAGTTATTAATTATAAGGCGCAGGATAAAATTTATTTTCTTGAATCAGGATATGCTACAACATGAGGTTAGTCCATAAAATTTTTTACCTAATCACAAAACATAAAGTTTAAAATTCTTAATCTATTAACGATTAAAATGTTTAAATTTTTGTAGATTCAGAAAGTAGCTATTATCAAAATACTAGATCATCACACACATGTGTGATGGTGAAGTTTTCGTAAGAACTACTGACACACGTGTGACACCTAACTTACGTGATGAAATTTAAAATAATTTTACCACGGTTTATCACAGTGGGTCTATATTTGGCCACAATCCACCTGAACAATTCTTCTTTCACACGCTATAGCTGGGTTGTGATCTCGACGTTAAAAAAAAAGAAGTAGTCTATAAATTTATAGCACATATGCCAACGTAAAATACGAAAAGTGTCATTGTGTATAATTTAGACAGGTAATATAACTATGTGACTTATTTATACACGGGGTAATCCCTTATTATTTGTTTCAGACGTATTAACAATGTCAAAATAACATCTAAGTACACGAGATCTTCAATTAGAGGACGAGATGGCTAGTAGGGAAGTTAGTGAGTACAGAGATACCGGAAATATTAAATATGAATTCGAGGAGCACTATAATGATGAGATATTTTATTCTAGTGAAAGTGAATATTCTCCTTCTCATTCTGAAAGGAAGACTCAGGATACTAACAATGATGGGGGTGAGTCAAACAATGATGGCGGTAAGTCGAGTAATGATGATGGTGAATCGAACGATGCAAATGAAAATGTGGTACAAGAAAATAATGAGGCGGACTGGTTTGATGTAGAGGAAGATATTGAGATACATTAGTTTACTGAACAAGAAAATATAAAAGTAGAAATATTAAATGTAATAATGATTTAGAGTAACTTAACGGGCCATGGAGAGGGCCATGTTAAATATAAGCCTCAAAGACAAAATTCCCAATACCAAAATACGTCGAAGAACTAAAGTAACCGACATCATGGAAAAAATAGCGACATTGAGATGGCAATGGGTAGCACATGTAGCAAGACAAAACACCAACAGATTGTCTCATAAAGTGACATTCTGGAGACCTCGAGAAACAAAAGAAGCGTAGGAAGACCCAAAAAGAGATGAATAGATGATATAACAGCTGTAGCTGGAAAACAGTGGATGAGAATTACAAAAGATACAAAAGCGTGGAAGCAATTGGAGGAGGCCTATGTCCAACGATGGATAAATGAAGGCTAAAGAAGAAGAAGAATAATGATTTCATAAAAGCATGATTCCGAAATGGTTGAAGTTGGAAATCGTAGAGGCCAGAAAAAATTAAAGCCAGTAATGATACGTGACTACAATTCCTCTATGTCGGGAATTGACAGAATTGACCAGATGACTTCATATTATGGCACACAAAGAAAAAACTTGAGATGGTACATGAAAGTTTTCTTTCATTTTGTAGATATTTGCATGTGGAATGGCAACTTGAAACCTAAATAAAATTTAGGGGATGGTATATGGAGAAGGAGATGATAAATTAGAGAAGAACTAGCAAAGAAGTTATAATAAAAAGAATGGCTTAGCTCAAAAGAACACAGAGACACAAAACCTCAAGCACGAATTCGGGCTAGCCTCACTACACTAGAATTTGGCTTTAAGATAAGGGGAAAAGAGATCTTTTAACCAAAAGAATACAATATAATAATGCACCGGAAAATCGGGAACTATAAAAGGGGTAAGATAAGAGAATATACGGAGATGCCTAGGAAAATACTGAAATGGGCGCCAGCTAATTTCTGAAGGAAATTAACGAAAAAAAAATAAATGAAGTTATGAACAACAAGGAATAAAGTACTATTGATTTAATACCCTGTAATAATGTTTAAAAACCGAAAAGACACTATTGACCTTGTTCTGCTATATTATAACTGTAAGCAGGAACTGAAATAAAAGCAAAACTACTTGTAACAAATATATTTATAATATTAACAACTAACAAAACTATATATATAATTTAAAAAAAAAACCTGATACATAAATTTCTTCCCTTCCCTTTTAAAACCCGCTATACAAAAATCATGAACCCCTTCCCTATCAATGAATCTAATTTAATTAATTAATAACTATTTACCTAACTTTTTATAGCTGATACAAAAACTGTAATAAGTACTAACCTTGGTATATGCATATACAAAGTTGTAAATTACAAGAAAAACCTTAACCCTGAGAAACTTGTTGTTAATGTCTGTCACAACACTACAGCTGTCCTGGTTAGGTCCCCTTAAGACTCTGACGGTCCTTGGGGCTCCAAAAAAACGAATGAAGAAGAACGCTGTGGTTCTGGAGACAATCGGTTCCTGGTTACCAATGGGTTGAAGTAGGTGTTTGGTTAAACTACTTCTAATCTTAAACGTTATACTAATCGTGTGAAATCTACAAAAAATAACATTTAGAGAAACATCAAGGCACCCAAAGATGACTGTCAACACATACTCTTACATCGAATTACCACAATAAACAAACATTTTATTTCATCAGCTGACTGTCATCCTGTCTATTTATTGCGTCTGCGCATTTAAAGAATATCTAGTAAATTAGGCATGAAAGTTTTTATACCGAGTAGGTATACAAAAAACACAGAAAAAAACTAATTAGGTGTCCGATAAATTTACGATCTAGGCTCAAGGCCACATGATACATATGAGAAAACTCGGATTTTACACTTTTAATATTTTAAAAGACAATGAAAATATCAATAAAATGATAGGCCTATAAAACTAAATGATTTAATTGCTCACCTGAGTTTTAAATAATTATTTCAGTAGATTTGGAAGCCGGGTTTTAAATATTCATTTCTGCAGATTTGGAAGCCGGTTTTTCAATCAAGATTTTTTATCATTTGTTCCAATTTCTTCCTTGATGTTTTGGGAAAACATTAAATCCAATCCCAGATTTTCTACCCGATTTTAAGACAAAACAAATGCCGGTTAAGGCTTGGAGAAATACACCTCTCTGTGTGAGTTGTTGGCCAAAACTGCCTTTAGCCGCGCACCTCTTGATCACTTTAGTTTGCGCATCGTATCGTCTATTGCCCATAAACGGGATTCTGAGGGGTTTTAGGATTTTAATAATAAATTATATTAATTAATTATATGTTAGCACTTGTGACTGCTACAAACTGTTTGTTGAATAAAAATAGAAACACGCCAAATTAAACAAGAATGTCGTACCTTCAGTTTAAAGAGAAAGTAATCAAATATTTATTGGGACAAACAGAACGGCCAAGCAGAAAAAAAGTTGTTGCGGAAGACACCTTGAAAAAAGAAAATAAGCGGAATAGATGTCGACAGTGCAGTGCAAGCAAAAAAAGGGCTGTCACCTGGTACACATGTCAGGAATGAAAGGGGAGTGATGGACCGCCCATTGGGTTATGTGTTACACCCTGTTTTGCTGAGTGGCTCAGAAAAGACAATAAACTTATGTTTTATTTTTTATTGGAAGTAATTTTTATTTTTGTTAATGTTAAAGAAATACATGATTTTTTATAAGTAGTAGCTAAAAATTTTTGTGTCATATATTTGTGACACTTGGGTTATGTTCAAATTTTTATTACTATAAACCAATGTCACACATGTGTGACATTATCCAAAACAATTTTTTTTATAATCCTTGTTCAATCATAATACTGCTCCCCAAAAATGGTGGATTTGGCATGTTTCTTTTATTTATAACCACAATCAGTTTAACTGGACAGTGCTAAAAATAGGTTGGTCGCGAATGTGTTAAGTGAAAAAGCTATAGATTTAAAATGGAAAGCCGCTGCATTTGGTCTAAATATAAATGAGAGGAAAGCATATTTAAGAATATGTCTCCATCTTTCCCTACCTAGGCTCAATAATAAATAACAGCAATAACGCCAATCAAGAAATACAAGCACAGATTCTTAGCGGTAATAAGTGTTCTTATGCATACAAAGACTTAATGAAAAGTAGCTGAATTGTGACTCTAAGTTTAGAATCTACAAGTGGTCACATATGGATGTGAAACGTGGACCCTTTCAACCACTGATGAAAATCAACTGAGAATAATAGTTTGGCAACGCTACTGGCGAAAAAATACAGGAACCGCGGGCTTGCGACGTAAATTTTGTGAATCTAAAGAGTGGGAAGTTTAGGTATCACGGAGAAGTAGTTAGGTGAAATACTCGCATTTGGTGTGAAAGCTTATTACAAAAATTGTGAAAGTTTTGTGCCTGTACAACTCGCTCTCCAGTTCCTTCTAATAAGGATATTCAAACCTGTGTTAGGAACTTTGAAAATAGTGGTTTAACATCACAGAAAAAAGGTGGCGGTGTCAGAACTGCTTGCATACCATAGAATATTGAAGCGGTGCGAAACTCTATACGCCAGTCCTCCAGGATCCCTGCGACGACGAAGCTTAAATCTGAGATTAAGCTATATCACTTCGAACAGAATTTTATATAAAGATCGCCAGTATAATCCATACAAAATCCAGATTGTGCAGGTCCTTAACTTTCGAGATTATACCGCCCGATTAGGGTTTTGTGAACAAATGTTGGAGCATATTAATGAAAAAGGCAACTTGCTGCATATTCTTTGTATAATTTATGAAAGCCACTTTCATCTAAGTGGGCATGTAAACAAACAAAATTTCCGCTATTGGTATGATAATCATCCACGGCAATTACACGGAAAATCCTAATAATTTGAAAAGGTAACCGTGTGGTGTGCAATTTCTTCGTTCATCGGACATTATTTTTTAAAGACGAGGATGAACACGCAGAGACGATAAACTCTGATCTCTACGTGTACATGTTAAATAATCTTTTTCTTCCTGCAATCAAGAATTACAGAAATGAACACATGACCTTTCAACAGGATGGAGCTACATATCGCACATCACGATCATCAATGGATGACGCACTCAATCAATGGATTTACTAAGAACATCGTTCCCCGATCGTCTTATGAGTAAAAACGACAATATCCCTGGCTATCTCATAGTCCGGACCTCGTTCTATGTGACAACTTTCTTTGAGGGTATCCGAAGTCGAAGAAGAGAACAGGATGAATATTTTAGAAGAAGTAAAATCACAAAGCGTACACCTTCTAAAAGTGATACGGAGATAAAGGAAGAGAAAGAGGATGTCATAATTAAAATGATGCAACAACTAATGCAAAAAATGAAGAAATAATGCAAATAAGAAAAGAACAAATGGAAAATAATAAACAACTATACGAGATAAAGGAGGAAGACAGAAAATTAAAAAACGACGTGAAAAAATTACAAGACAGAATGGAACAACTGGAGAAAACAAGTAAAAACGAGAAGTTTGATTATATCGGGTTTAAAAATAGATACAAGTGATGATAACAAACTAAAAAAAAGCATGGAAACATTCATATCACAAGAAGTACAGGCGCAAATAAAACTAAGGAACGCAACAAAAATATGAGAAAGAGTCTATGCCATAGAAACAGAAACTTTCACGGATAAAATTGAGATACTAAATAGGAAAAGTAAGGTGAAATATCATAAAGATCGCATCTACATAAATAATGAACTGAGAGAAAAAGAAAAAGGAATACAGAAAGAAATAGCTAAAATAGCAAAGGAAGAAAAAAGTAAAGAAAAACAGACAAAAATAGGCTGTAAGAAGTTGTTCGTGAATGGGAAAGAATGGATATGGGATGAAGAAAAACAACAATTAAAAGAAAATACCAAAGAAAAATTTCCAAAAAACTAGTAGAAAAAAAAACAACAGAGGAGATATGATACTGAAACGGCAAGGCAAAGAAAAACGATCACGGAAAACGTGAAAACACAAAATAAAGGCAGCAATCCAAGAATATTATAAAAATTGGGACTTGGAAGGTGAGAGGTACTTATGAGTAGAGAGCTTTAAGAAACTTGAACCAAATTATAAAAAAAATATACTATAGATATCCTTGCTCTGCAAGAAATGAAAAACCTGGGAAATGAAATAATAAAAATAGGAAAGAGCATACTGTTCAAGAGTGGAGGGACCAAGACATATTTTGGAGTGGGATTCATGGTGTCGGAGAAAGTAAACAAAGCAGTTGTAAATTTTCAACCAATATCAGACAGAATATGTTACTTGAGAGTAAGAGGAAAGTATAGGAAGATAAGTATTATTAATGTACATGCGCCCACTGAAGATAAAGACTGAGAAACCAAAACAGAGTTCTACGAAAAACTAAGCACCCTAATAGGGAATATACAGAAATACGATATAAAGATAATCATTGGTGACATGAAGGCGAAAGTAGGAAAAGAGGAAATATATAGAAGAATAACAGGGGGATGAAGTTTACATAAGGAATCAAATGAAAACGGGAAAAAGTTAATAGAATTTGCTACAGAGAACAAAATGAAGATAGCTAGCACAAGGTTTGATCACAAAGACATTCATAAGGTAACATAGACTTCTCCCGATGGAAAAATAAAAATCAGATAGACCGTATCCTAATTGAAAGCAAACATGATAAGGCAATAATCGATTGCAGGAGTTACAGAGGGACAGATACCAACAGTGACCATACGCTAATAATTGCAAAATTAAAACAAGAACTACCAATAATACCAAAACCTGAGATAGATTAAATTACCAATTAGAGCGCTTTCAAGAGAAGCAGGTTGTAAACAGACTAGAGGAAGAAATAAATAAAACTAGAGAACCCAGTCAAAAGGATATGAATGAAGAGTGGCAGACCATACAGACAGCCATATTAAAAGCAGCGGAAAAGTGTATAGGAAGAGAGCATATAAAAAGACGGCAAGACTAGTTGGATGAAAAATGTAGGAATGTTTTGGCAAGAAGAAACAGGGCAAAACTACAAAGAGATAAAGAAAATGCCCAAAATGTGATCAAAAACTATGTGGCAAGAAGAAGGGAAGTGAAAAGAATTTGCAGAAAAAAGAAAAGAGAATAGCTAGAAAAGCAGTTGAAAAACATAGAAGAAGCCTACATAAACAAAGAGGTAAAGAATTTCTACCAAGAGAAACTACAAAGAATAATCCACAGTATTGCAGAAACAAAGAAGGCTTACTTCTAGGTGAAACAATAGAAAAATTAAACAGATGGGCGGAATATTTCGAAGATCTATTAAATACAGACCAACAAGAGGAACTTGAGGGAAATGAAAATTCCAAGAAGATGTAGAAAGAACGTGCGAGGAACCAACTCTGAATGAAGTCAAAAAAATTATAAGAGACCTAAAAAATAACAACAGTGCAGGAGAAAGTGGTATCCCAGCTGAGATTTTTAAGGAAGGTGGCGAAAGATTGAAGGAAAGGATATTTCACTTCACACTAATAATTTGGCAAAAGGAAGAAATGCCAAAACAATGGAATAGTGCTTTTATTTGTGCTATCTATAAAAAAGGAGACAAAACGGGGTGCGAAAACTACAGAGGTATAACACTATTAGTAGTCTATAAGATACTTGCAAAAATTATTAGGAAAAGATTAATAAAATATGATAACAAAGTGATTGGAGAATACCAGAGAGGTCTTAGATCAGTAAGAACAACTACTGATTAAATAAGTATGTTAAAATTAATATAAAATAATAGCTACGAACAAAACTTACATATGCTATTTATCGATTTTAAATAAGTATATGACTCCCTAAATCGAACGATGCTATATGAGACCATGAGAACATTAGAAATAACAGAAAAGCTTATAAAGCCATTGAGAATGACGCTTAGGAACACGATTAATAGGGTAACAATGGAAGGAAGCTTTTCAAGACAGTTCACAGTGAACAGAGGTTTAAAACAAGGGGATCCGCTATCAACGAATTTATTCAACATAATATTAGAACAAATCGTAAGAAGATCAAATAAGTACAAAACAGGACTATTTGCAATAGCAGGGAACAGTGCATAGCGTTACAGATTAATAATAAACGATATGAGAAGAGACATAACAAATAATAACAAATATATCAAAGTGAAAGGAGCAGAGACTGTTTATAGTTTTGAAAAAGTGTCAGAATTTGTATACTTAGGAGTAACCATAACAAACACGAGAAAAGAAGAAAAAGAGATAGACAAAAGATTAATGAAGGTAAGCAGAGCTATAGGGTCACTAAATTCATTACTGAAAGCAAAATGTTGAAACAATACGGAAGGAGGGAAAAATGGGGAAAAAATCAGAACGTAGAAAGAAGAAATGATTGGAAGCAGTAAAGCAAGACTAGTCAGAAATAGACGTGAGCAATTGGAGAGAGAAAGCAAGGGACCGAAAAAAATGGAGGGAAATAACCAAGTTTTTAGAAGCTAGGGGTCTACAAGCCTCTATATATATATATATATATATATATATATATATATATATATATATATATATATATATATATATATATATATATATATATATATATGTTTTGGATGGGTTGGAGTCAATAAAAGGGGCTATTGGTTAACTATTTTTTATCTCGAGCTTTCAATTCTGTTTACAATTATTATCAAGAGCTGATAAAAAATACAAAATATCTTACAAAGTTGAACTAAAAAGAAAAAAAAATTTTGTTAACTCACCTAATAAAATTAGTTTGGTTAATAAAATTGCTGCTAACATATTTCAAAAAGAATTAATATAAAAATGTTCTTATCTAATAAATGTTTCTCTAAAATTTTAATATAATTTTTAAAACAGTTTCTTAACACAAAAACAATTGAATTTATAAATAAGTTAGAATAGCGACCAATTACAATTAAGCCTCAATGTCATAAATACCAACTTAAAATTTTTATTTTTGACAATTATATTGCCAAAAATAAAATTTTGTTTAAAAATTCTTTTTTGTTTAGTAACAAAAAAGAAGAAGATTCATTCACCATTGATAGATGTCTGAAAAAATGTAATAAATATATGTTTTAATTAAATCAAAATATGATATTTTACTGGTTTCATATATAAACTACAAAGAAATAATATAATTATAAATTTTGCTTAAATTTTGAATTTCTGATCTTTTGTTTAAATTATTATCACTTTTGCCAATAAAAACCATTTCTAAAAAAAGTCCTTTTGAATTTATGACTTTCACTACACAAATTTTGAATGTTATCAAAATCCATAATATGGTGTTTATCGATTACATGCTCTGCCAAAGCACAAGATGGTTTTTTAATTCTGCAATCACTTTTGTGAGAAATAATGAGATTTGAAAGATTTCTTCCGGTCTCACCAACATACTCAGCTTCACACTGAGTACAACTAATACTGTATTGGCTCCGTGCGTGACTGACGCGACACCTACCGCCTTCATCTGACAGTTTTGTACCTCCCAATTTGAGGTTAAACATATTATGTTAAATACTTACGAAATTGACAATTAGTAATAATTATTTTTTTAGTTATATTTTTTCAGTTAATGTACAAAATAAATGTAGTATTAAAAACTGGGTTTGTAAAAATTCAACATAATTTATCTTTTCAACCCCAACCGGAAAAGAAAGGAAAAAATCTAGTACTGGCAAATCAAGTTTTTCACGTGGAAGAGCATGTAATTAAAAACAATAATAGTAAAAGTTATGATATAAAAGCTAAAGTCATCAGGCAGGCTGCAGCTGCAGCTTGAAGCCGTATGAAATATCATTTAAGGTAAATTATTTACATTTTTCCTATTTCAATTGCATAAAAATGGAATTATGTGATAAATACTTTTTCATATGAATAGCACGAATCCTTTAGTGTTTGTATTAACTTAAGTGTTAATGATGGTATAAAAGGTAGTGAATGATAATAGATGTTCTGATTGTTGAATACAATGTTCTGAGATTTAGCAAAAAATGGTGTTAAGTTATTTATATTAACAATATTGGAAAAAAGCATCCTATGTAGCATATCTGGAGGATAAGAGTTTTCAATTAAAATATTTTTTAACAATTGAAGATCTTCTTGTAGATAATCTGGATTAGAAAGCTTTAATCCTGTTATAAGGTTCATTTTCATCTTATTTGGATGATGAGAGTAATAGCTTATAAATCTAATACTGCATATGGGTTTTCTGAACCATCTGGTTTTCAACATATTGTCTGTATTTCTTACAATTCTCATGTCAAGGAACGGTAGAGAATTATCTACCTCTTCCTCAACTGTAAATTGTATATGTTGATTATGATTGTTGAAAATGTTAAATGTTTCATGAATTTTGTATTTAGGAAGTGCCAAAACTAAATCATCTACATATATTTTAATAAAAGGGATGAAAAAAGTGCAATTGTTGATACAATCACTGATAACATCATCCATGACATAGCTACTTAGAATGGGTGAAAGACTAGATCCCATAGGACTACCAAAAATTTGTTTATAGAAGACACCATTAAATTTAAAAATATTAGATTCAAAAACAAAGTTGATAAGTGTTTTGAAATGTAATAAGTCAATATTAGTATGTTGCGAAATTTCATTCCAATGTTTTTCAACACTACTTATGATTAAATCTAAAGGTAAATTGGTAAAAAGAGATGTTACATCAAAACTAACTAAAACATAATTTTGTGGTAATTGAAAATTATTAATGAAAGAACTAAAATCAAATGAATCTTTAATGTAAAAATTGTTGTTTAAATTATAAGCATTAGTTAAGATGTCAGTGAGGAGCTGTGTTATTGGTCCATTAGGAGGGTATAAAGATGAAACAAATGGTCTCATAGATAAAGTTGGTTTATGTATTTTAGTTAGAGCATAAAACCGTGGAGCAATAGAATTATAAATTTTGAGCTCTTTTGCTTTTTTATTATCAATAAATTTTTTCTGTTTAATTTAGATACTAGACAATTTGCTTTTTGTTGCAAAGTACAAACAGGACTCCTTCTAAGTGTAGTGTAATACTTAGTATCATTTAAGAGTTCTCCAGTTTTTTGTAGGTAATCCTCTTTATAAAAGAGGATTTTCTGCGTTTAGAAAAAAAAAATAAATAAATAAATAAAAACATATTTATATAAGATTTAAAAAAAACATAAAAACGTAGGAATAATGTTAATACGGTTTTGGCAGACCAATGCCTACGTCCCTTAAGATCGTAGGCGCAAAATTTCGGGCCAATGCTTTTTAGATGCATTATATATGCAATGCAATAAATATTTCTAAAAAATTTAAACGCTGAAAGATTACATTATTACCGAGGGCAGAAAGTCCCTTAAAATAAACGAAAAGTTTTTTTTGAATGGGATATTTAAAATTAAAAATCACACTTAATTTTATCATCTTTTTCACCCCTGTAACTTACTAAAATAAACATTATAGAAGTTTTCAGGGACTTTCGGTCCTCAATAATATTGTAATCTTTTATTCTGCGTTTAAATTTTAAAAAAATACTTATTAGTTTTCTCAGGATTCGAAAAAAGTGAATGCATTTAAAAAGCATTGGCCCGAAATTGTGCGCCTACGCTCTTAATGGAGAAAAGTATTACTCTGCGTCAGATGAATCTTCGTCATCTGGAATCACATTAGCAGCATCAGTTGTCTTTAAATTTTTATAAATATCGTGAAATACTGGATTTATTAGAGGAAAAAGATCCAAAATATCCTTTTTCTTTTGCAATAATATAGCAAGAGGGCTTTTATACATATTTCTGGGTACCAACCTAGCATTAGTTTGTCCTCTACGTAGTACACTTAGCGTCAGAAGTACCTCTTTTTCATCAAGTAATGTTTTATAAAAAATAATTCACTTTTCTCTTGTATAATGAAACCCGTTCACATCAAACCAATTGAAAGGATTGATGATAGCAACTCAAGTCCTCGTAGACACTTTGTCTCAGGACCAGCAACTTCATGTGGAATCGTACGTTGCCGTTGCCATGTTATCTTTTTTTTTTCTTTTTTTTGGGAGGTGGAATCTTCTAAAAGACCGTCTGGCATCGGGTGTCAGCCCTTTACCCAGGTGTGTCGGATTCAATCTCTTACGCTTCACCGCGTGACGAGACCGCCTACCGACTAAACCACCCCCTCTTTCTCCAACCGACGGGCCCGGAACCGCTCTTAGCGAGCATATCTGGCCCGTCAGCCTTACTCTTAACTTCCCTCTGGCACTTTTCGCGTGCATTACATGGATTTGACGGCCTCCCGGCCTCCCTCACCAGCACAAGGCTCGGGCGAGACTGGTCGGTGAAGCTACCGTCCTGCTCAATCCTCATTCTGGCGAGACAGCCTGGTTGCCACCCCTTCCACATTGAAACTAACGTATAGAACCAGTTGGCAATTAACAGTAACACCATTCATTCGTACTTTCATCAATTCAGTTCCGCATTCACACCCTCATTCACTAATTTTTTCGGGGTATCGGGACATCCGACGGGATTGGATGTAAAAAGTCTTTTCCCGTCCCATGTCCCGCGGCCCCGACAATGAAATAAAATAAATAAATTAATAAATAAAAATAGATAAAAAAATAAGTTAAAAGTAATGTAGATAAAATAAAAATAAAAACAACAGCTAAAATTGGTATAGATAAGATATAGTAAAAACGAAAGTAACTTGAATAAATAAAATGCAATAAAATAAGTAAATAAATAACACACATTTTTAAAACAGTAAATAAATATAGCGGTCAATCCATCTGCAGCCGCCTCTCTTTCTCTTCCTTGTGCTTTATGGTTTTTGTAACAAAGGCAATGATTAGTTCGAAATCGTGCTTGCTGTCGATGGCTTTATCGATCAGCTCGTGAGGCTCGCCTAGTGGAGATCCCAGGCTCAGCTGCAGTTCGTTTCGCCCCGTGTGGTATGCAGGGCAGTCGAAAACAACATGCTGCGCATCGTCCACCACTCCACACTCAGGACATAGATCGTCTCCGGACCTACCGATTCTGTGGGTGTATTTCCGAAACGATCTGTGCCCCTTCAGAAACTGCGTGAAGTAGTAGTTGACGCGCCGATGCCGACACCCGTACCACCTCACTACATCCGGGACCAGGGATCTCGTCCAGGCCGCCTTTTCGACTTCGGCTGCCCATTCCCTCTGCCACATCTCCAAGCTTCTGGCTCTTTCTTGTGGATCTGAACCAACCGCCCCGTTGCCCCTCTGATACATTCGAGCTCTTTCCCTGGCCAGGATGTGCACGGGTATAGAACCAGCCACTACCTGTAAGGCAATGGTAGATACAGTTCTGTACGCGCTGCACACCCTGATCAGAGGTTTCCTTTGAGCCCTAAAGAGCATGTCCTTATATTTCTTCATCTGGAGGACCTCGTGCCACACGAGGGCCCCGTATTGTAACATAACTGATCTCTTCTGAGATCCGGGCCCCCCTATGTTTGGCAATAATTTGTTCAATGCTGAGGTCCTCCCTTCCGCCTTTCGACATGCTTCTTGTATGTGCTGCCCAAAGGTAAGTCAGTCATCGAAAGTAATACCGAGATACTTGACTGTCCTTTGGAGTCTTATTTCGGAGCCTTGATATTTGAAAACCAAGTCATCCCTTTTCCTTGGTCCTCTCAGAATTATTATCTCTGTTTTGTCTACTGCTAATTTTAAGTCGTTCTTCTCGATCCACGCCGCGGTCGTGTTTATTGCTTTATTTACCTTTTCTGTTATGCCCCAATTCTTATCATCCTCAACCAATAGGGCTAGATCGTCTGCGTATGCTATCGCTTTGACTCCTTGTCTCTGCTTGTGAATTTCTAGTACCCCATTGTATAACATGTTCCAGAGTAAGGGTCCCAGGACTGACCCCTGGGGTACTCCCGCGGTCATTTGTTTCTTTTTATTCCTGGATATGCATACGGATCGTTCCGAAAGGTAGTCCTTTATTATATTGGACTTATATTCCGGAGCCCCGCTTTCGACTACTCGGTCTACTATGAATCCCCAGTTTGCTGAATTAAAAGCATTTTTTATGTCCAACAGAACAAGAACCACCCATCTTTTCTTGCTTGATTTGGCCGCGTTTCTTATCCAAGTCGCGGCGTCGATTGTCGATCTGCCTTTCCTAAATCCGTACTGTTAGTTGGATAAGACTCTCTCATCTTCCAACATGCCTTCCAGCCTCTTCTTGATAAGTCTTTCGTAGAACTTACCAAGGCAGTCCAGAAGGCATATTGGCCGATAAGAGGTCGGTGAATCAGGGGGTTTCCCGGGCTTTAGGAGTAGAACCAAGTTCGCCTCCTTCAAGTCCTTGGGAAACTCTTGTTTCTGCAGTAGATCATTAAATATTCTTCTGATCAAACCTGGTTTCTCAGTTGCTATTATCTTTATTGCCTCTGGTGGCAGCCCGTCAGGGCCGGGAGCTTTCCCTGTCTTCGTATCCTGACCAGCGGTTTTCACCTCTTCTTCTGTGAACTCCTCTATCATGATTGGGAAAACCTTGGTGAAATCTGGCATGTCCTTGGTGGGAAAGAGGAGTTCAGCTGATCTCATCCGCTGGTCTCCGTCGAGTCTATATGGGGCCATTATCTTTAAGGTCTTCATTGTTTTATTTGTATGCATCACCCCATATATCCTCGTCGAGTGCTTTTATCAGGGTCTGCCACTTTTTTTTTCTCTTTTTTTATTGTATTATTTAATCTTTTTTTCAAATCCTTGTATGTATCTTTAAGCTCGAGGTTGCCCTGGCTTCTCGTATAATTCCTTCGAGCTCTGAGGCATCTCTCCCGTAGATCTTCTATGTCATATGAACATTTTTTCATTAATAAAAAATTTGTTTTCATGACAAACTAAAAAATTATAAATAAATAAAATTATAAGTTGTATGGGTTAGCTAATTGTCATATTAGTCTTCTTTTAAATACAATTAATTTTAATATTTAAATTAATGTTTCAAAAAGGTTTGATATTTCATTTCGACATATGACAGTCAGTATTTTATCCTTTTCTGATATTTGGTACATAAACATTTGGTACAAGTTTGAAATTTGCTTTGTTTTAAGGTTAACCTCAATGTAAGCCCCGTTGAAAAATTTAGATAATTTTCATTTGTAATAATAATTTAAATTCCTATAAGTGTCCACAACGTCTAAAGCTAGTTGTAAACCGTTACAAATAGCCACTATAAGGTTTGTTGATAAATTTTGTTAATATTATTTGTAATAACTGTTGATGTGAAGTAATATTAAATATGTAATGTTTCTCTCTAAACCAGAACCTTCCAGTCCCTCCCTCATTCACTTACTTACGACCCAGCTCTCCAACCAAAACAAGAATGGCTGTTCGCAAACGTTTCGGTTTATTTGCTTACCCTATCTCCAGCCCAGTAATTGCTCAGTCCCCACTTTCAACCCCCTATAAGTGATACCCAATGTGACAGGCAAATTATACCGTTACAAGCTATATCTCTAAAACATAATTTTCATTGCATTTTTTTTTTTGTTTTTAATTTTTTTATTTTTGGATCTGAGCCACAGTTGGGCCAGAACGGTGGTCAACACCGCATATCGATCATGACGAACGAAAAGTGGATTTTGTTCCGAATCTTCAAATCCAGTGCCAATCCAACGCCCTATATTAATAAAGCGCGAGCAGTAAAAAAAAAGAAAAACAATTTTCCTTAAAGTTTAATGTCACGAGCTGTGGCGGTATAAACTCATAATTTTAGAACAGTTTTCTATTCTGGTACGATCTTTCCTTGATATCAGTATCGTAAGAGAACTCACAAGCTACGACGAAAACATCAGATGGAAATACTGAAAACCAAAAATTCAGTTAAATAAGTACTACACAGATACACTAACATTAAACATATTCAGGTTCAATTTTCTACAAGGTAATGACGTTTAATTACAATTACAAACCATAAAAGAATTATAAAAATACTAACCAAATCAAATTTTGCAACCCAAAAAACTATAAAAATCCGAGAAGGGAATCAACTTCAACGAAAGTTTAGCTTTGGTCTGGAGCCCTATACAGTCTGGATGAAAGTTGGACTGCTGGACACACACAGACCACTTATTAAAGACACACAACAGACGATAACGAGAAAGAAACGCTTATTGCTACCTCGTAAAAAAGGCAATGCAACAACGCAACAAAGAAATACATAGACTTTTTCAAGGCAATATTTAACTCTCTAACTGGTAAGTTAGACGTCCCTGAGGGCCCCTTCGCTTATTATTTATTTAAGCCAGAGGTAAAAGTCAGGTAGCCGCAAACTGTTGTGAATCTCCCTCATTAGTTCGTCTAGAGACGTTTCAATTGCATTGTAAATTTATTAAACCTTATCGTTACATTTTTGTCTCAGTTTTGACCTGTTTCAGGTCGAGGTGAACGCAGAACAATTATCTCTCATTTAAAAATTTTTTTTCGTAGTAAAATTATGATACTGCAAATAATCTGAATTAGGTGAAAACATTTTTTTATGAGTAGTTTAGAGTTTCAAGTTTCACTGTATATTGAAATTATTACAAAACAAGTATTCTGAGTGTGCTTTAGAAGCGAAAATAAAAAGAGTTCCTGAGGGACCCCTTACCGGTTTATGTGAAGTTTCGTCTCACTTTGTTGTGATTGTTGTGTTGTGTTGTTCTGCTATTGTTTCCCAACGTTTCATCACTTATTTGTATATTTTGCTTCTGGAAATGGTAGGCAATAACAACTGGAGAAAGAAAAAGTTTAATTTGTCGGTAATGACTGAAGATGAATTTCAAGAACTTATGGACTTTGTTGAAACGGATTCGTCAGAAGGTGATTATAGCAGTGATGATCCAGACATCGACCCAGATAACGAGCAGGATGAGATCGCTCCAGATGACGTGATTACAGAGTATATCCGTGAAATGCAAGCAGGTGAAACAAGCGACCACTTTATTCAAAACGTGAACATGTCGCTTAATATCAGTGACATAGAAGCACCTGCTGCATCATTAACAATGACAACGTGCAAATCGAAGCTGACGAATGTGTCGAATCTTTAAAAAAGGAGGAGGCTGGGCCGTCTATATCTACGAAAGCAATTCCATCTACTTCACCCGCCGATGCCATACATATGCTGCAAGTTTTAAGCCAACGAAACGACCCCATTCGTTATTTCCTGAAATAGAAGATTCTGGTCCTTTGATCACGCCTTCTATTGGTGGTTTTACTGGGAGAGGTAATAACTATATATTCTTACTTTAGTGATAGTGTACTATTTTTATTCTAATTTCAGCTATTGAGGATATCAAAAAAGATTCGGAACAATTTACCAAGGTAACGTGGCGTAAGCGATCAATGCTCTTGCATGTAAACGAAGTAGCTTTCTAAGAAGATGCACGGTTGCCATTGTCAATAAAAGAATTGAAAACACCAATAGAACTCTTCAATTATTTCTTCACAAAATAGATTATTGATTTGGTGGCCAATGAAACGAACGCTGCAGCTCGTCAAGAAAATATTAATACAAAATTCGCCACG
The DNA here is from genome assembly GCF_040954645.1 of Diabrotica undecimpunctata. NCBI lineage: Eukaryota > Metazoa > Arthropoda > Insecta > Coleoptera > Chrysomelidae > Diabrotica > Diabrotica undecimpunctata. The sequence goes on along the minus strand of NC_092811.1, from coordinate 83,994,453 downwards.
AGTGCTAAGGAGATTCCAAAATTTATCGGAATGTTGATGTGCCTGTAGAATTATCGATACTTTAATCTCGAGAGCTACTGGAGCAAAAACGCGTTCGCCCCCATCCAGAAGACAATACCTGTAAAAAAGTTTATGGAGATAAAGAAACAATTATCCTTTCACGATCAAAAGCAACGCATTCGAAAAGGTCAGCCAGGCTATAATCTACTGTTTCGCATCCGGAAATTGGCTGATAATTTCAACAATCGTTTCGATTCAATTCCAAAGACAACTAGATTGTGTGTTGATGAGAGATGTGTTCGACCAAACTCAAGCATCGTCTTCGTCAATTTATGCCAAATAAGCCGCAAAAATGGGGCATCAAACTGTTTGTGCTTTGTGATTTTCAAGGTTACGCATATCGTTTTGAAATTTACAACAGTGCAGGCGATAATATAATTCTTCCTGGCGCACCCGATCTTGGAAGCACATCAAACGTTGTTGTACGTTTGTCACAGACCATACCTAGTGTTTATTGTATTGTAACTAGGCAAAATTAAAACTATGGTGGACTGTAAAACACTGGCTTTAATGCTGTTTAAAACAAAAACATTGCCTTTTGTAAAATGAAAACTTATACGAATTTATTGTCTTTTACCGAAACTGCCTCACTGTTTTCTGCTTGATGTCTATTAGTCTCTCTTCCCCCTTGTCGTCTCTTCGGTGCGCGCACTGCTGGGTGAAGACACGCACACTGTTGCCGGTTGTAATAAAAAAGTTTAATATAATTGTTTGCGGCGCAAACATGCCCCCGGCCTTGAAAGCAAAGGGCCTTAGCTTTCAATTGGTAATGGACAAATTTTCGTAAAGCTCCGCTTAACGATTCCATCTTGGGTCTTGATTGATGCTACTCTTGCGACGTTATCAGAGCCTTTGAAAATATGAACGATGCGACCTAGACGCCATTGAGTAGGTAGAGTATTGTCCGACTTGAGTAAAACAAGAGAACCCTCAGATAGGCTGCCATGGTTGGTTTTCCATTTGGTTCTGTGTTGAAGTTCGGCTATGTATTCGAGACTCCAACGTCGCCAAAAATGCTGACACAATAACTGGATGTGCTGATATCTGGTAAGACGGTTTACCCTTTCTTCAGTAATGTTGCGGTCTGGACATGCAACCAATGGTCGACCAATTAAAAAATGAGCAGGAGTTAATGGAGTATAGTCGGAGGGATCGGATGATAGCGGACAGAGCGGACGGGAATTTAATATAGCCTCAATTTGATTTAACATAGTATTGAATTCCTCAAATGTAAAATGAGTGTTTTGAAGAACTCTCTTTAAATGGTGCTTACAACTCTTAACACCCGCTTCCCAGATTCCGCCCATATGTGGTGAATACGGTGGGTTGAAATGCCATGAAATAGCTTCTTGAGTATATGCTTTCTGCAAGGTTAGTTCGTTATTAGAAAGAAAAGTACCTAACTCTTTAAATGCCCCAACAAAATTAGTTCCGTTGTCGGAAAATATCTTTATAGGCTTGCCCCTCCGTGCAACAAATCTACGAAGAGCAAGTAAAAATTCGTTTGCTGAAAGACTTGAAACAAGTTCCATATGTACCGCCTTTGTAGTGAAGCAGATAAACAAGCTGATGTAACCTTTAATTATAGAACCACCACGCCCCTTGTGCGTTTTGATATTGAAAGGTCCAGCATAATCTACTCCGGTATAGCTAAAAGGACTAGACAAATTGAGGCGCTCCTTAGGTAAGTTACCCATCATAGGTTGTATGGTCTTTGGATTAAATCGAAAACAAGTGAGGCACGATTTAACTGTTGACCTAGCGAGTCTTCTGCCCCCGATGGGCCAGAATTGTTCTCGGATAGTGGCTAACAAACCCTGAGGACCAAGATGCATTAATCTATAGTGCTCAAATTGAAAAAGAAGCTGACAAAACTTGTGCTTTGAGTCTAAAACAATAGGATGAATTTTATTAAATTCATAGGAAGAATTGATCAGACGACCGCCTACCCGCAGAAGTCCTTTATCGTCCAAAAATGGGTTTAGACTAGCTAATTTGCCCTTAATTATTGATTTGTTATTGGTTAAGAGTTCAATTTCATTTGAGAAAGATTCCTTTTGTGACATTCGAATTAATGAATGAAAAGCTTGATCTAATTCGCCAATGGAAATAGGAAATTTATTAAGAGATCTTTTCTCCTTATCTGAGCGCAGAGAATTTGATTTGAAACGAAAACACACAGCAACCACTCTTTTTAAATGACTAAGACGTGAAAAGCGCTCAAATGGAAATAACTTTGAGGCAGTGGCCAAATGAGTGAAATTCTGTTGCTTTAATTCTGGTAGGTCTAAAATATAGTCGAACTTTGAGGTGGGCCAAGAGGATTCATTCAACTGAAGCCATGGAGGACCTGACCACCATATCTCGTGATTCAAAATATGGCTGGGAAATAGACCCCTGGACAAGATGTCACATGGATTGTCACGGGATGATACGTGTCGCCATTTGCAATTGGAAGTGAGAGATTGAATTTCGGATACTCGATTACTGACGAATGTGTTCAGTAAATTTGGACTGGTGCGAATCCAGGATAGTACTATAGTAGAATCCGACCATAAAATGGTTTCGTTTATTGTTATTCTCAAAGATTGCTTCACTTTATTGAATAAACGTGCTAACAAAAGTGCTCCGCAAAGCTCTAACCTAGGGATACTAATTGTTTTTATTGGAGCTACCTTTGACTTGGAGCAAAGTAAATGAATGTGGACCTGATTGTCATGATCTAGACTACGCAAATAAATGCACGCCCCATATGCAATACTAGAGCTATCGGCAAATCCATGAATTTCAATGTATTTGTAATTCTTGCATATGGCATGCCTAGGAAGATTGACTTGACTAAGCTGGGCTAATTCAGATTGGAATTTAATCCAACGTTCTGCTAAATCGTTTGGAATGGGTGCATCCCAAGAAATCTTCTCGAGCCAAAGTTTTTGCATTATAGTTTTGGCTAACACTGTGCATGGACCTAAAAGTCCTAATGGATCAAAAATCTTGGATATTGAAGAAAGAACAGATCGCTTCGTAGGAATTTTATTGATGGGTAGTGTTTCCACCTCAAAATGTAGTAAATCCGCATTACATGACCATGTTAGTCCAAGCGTTTTTGCCTTTTCTTCTGGATCAAACTTCAAAATACATGCATCGTTTGAATGCTGCAAGCCATCTAATACTTTATTGTCATTAGAATACCATTTTCGTAGATTAAAACAACCTGCCTTTAAAATGTTTGAGACGGTTTGACAAATATGTTGGGTTTCTTCAATAGTGTCTGCTCCAGTAAGCATATCGTCAACGTAGAAATCGCGCAGAATAATTTCCGCTATCTCGGGAAAAGTTTTTTCATTGTCTGTGGCGAGTTGGATGAGACATCTTATTGCTAAGTAAGACGCACATGCTTGTCCGTATGTAACGGTGTTTAGAACAAATGTTTTTATTGGTTCGGAAGGATCGTCCCTCCATAATATTCTTTGTAAGTTTTTGCATTCATCGTCAACAGTAATCATGCGATACATTTTCTCGATGTCCGCTGTTACGACATATCGGTGCTGACGAAATCTAATTAGTATTGAAAATAGATCATCCTGTAAGGTAGGCCCGACGCATTGAATATGGTTCAAAGACAACCCTGATGTGGTCGGTGCTGAACAGTCAAATACTACTCGTAGTTTGGTAGTCAAACTTTGTTCACGAAGCACTCCATGATGTGGCATATAGTATACAGGATGAGGATAATCGTTTTCTTCTATCGCAGTCATGTGATTAAGCTCTTGGTATTCTTGCATGAAATGAACGTACAATTCACGGAATGATGGATTTCTTTTTAGTTTTCTTTCAAGGCTGTAGAATCTCTGTTCTGCTTGAACCTTGGATTCACCTAGTGATTCTGGTGACTGCTTTAATGGAAGACGCACAATAAATCGACCGTTCTCGTTACGACGTGTATTTTCCTTGAAGTGCTCTTCACAAAATTGCTCTTCAGTGGAGAGAATCTTCGTAGATTGGCATTCCTCCAATTCCCAAAATTTTGCTAATTGCATTTGCAAATCCAAATTAATGCTAGTGCTGAGGTGGCATCTGATATTGTTTAAACTAGAGAGGCCGACCTGACCCGATGCAACCCATCCTAGATGAGTCTCTTGGAAAACGTACTGGTTGATTTTGATTTGGTTGGGACATAATAGTTGCCAAAATAGATCTGCCCCAATTAAAATGTCAATAGGTCTAGATTCGAGAAACTTAGAATCCGCTAGGAAAATATTGCTTGGGATATTCAAGGTTTCATTATCGACAAATGTTGCAGGTAGATTGCTAGTTATTTCCTTTAGAATGAAAAATGTAACATCAGCCTTAAAATAGTGATATTGTGATTCTATACATATATTGCACTTTCTGGAAGAACAAGAAGTCTGATTGCTGATGCCAGTGATAGAAAGATTGGTAGCTTGACCCTGAAAACCTAAGAGATTGAAGAAACGCTCGGTTATGAATGATTTCTGAGAACCTGAATCTAGAAGCGCACGCGCAATGTGATATTTACCCCTCGAATCTGCTATTTTTACACAGGCAGTTGATAAAATTGTTTGCTGCACAGAGGGCAATGCAGTTATGGTAGTTAGAGAAGTGTTATTGTTTGCTATAGTTTCATTGTTTTCATGTTTATTACTAGAGATTTCCTCATGAATAAGAGTATTGTGCCATTGCTTACATTTTCGGCAAGGCCCTAGTTTGCATTTAGAACGAATATGGCCTGTTCTTAAGCAGTTTAGACATAATTTGGCTTTATTGACAAAATTGCGCCTCTCAAAAATAGAAAGCCTAAGAAATTGCTCACAGGAATAAATTGAATGATCGCCCTTGCAGAAAACACAACCTTTGCTAGTACCATTAAACTCGCTTGTAGAAGTAAAACTTCGAGCATACCCTTTAGACCGTTGCTTGGCATCGAATTTACCCGATTTCTCTTGTATTGAAGGCTGCTTTTCAATCTTACCCTCTATTTTTTCTAAATAGTCTGCACGATCCCTTAGAAATCGCTTTAAATCGCTCCACGTTTCGTCTTGCATCTCTTTAGTATGTTTTTCCCAATCACGTAAAATATTGTTGTCAAATTTAGATGTAATCATATGAATCAAGAGTAGATCCCAATTGTCAGTACTTTTATTTAAATTCTCTAATGCCTGCAAATGATTAGAAACTTCATCAACCAATGCTCGTATTTTGTGTGAAGTTTCTTTGCTTATTGTTTCTATATTAAAAAGTGCTTTTACGTGCTTGTGAATTAACATTTTAGCCCTATCGTATCTTTCGCATAGTGAGTTCCAAGCACTGTTGTAATAAGAAGCCCCGAATTTAATTTCTTTAATGACTTGTGCCGCGGAACCTTCTAATGAACCTTTAAGATAATAATATTTTTTCATATCGTCCAATTTTTTATTGCTGTGTATCATGGCTATGTAAGTATCGCGGAATTCGATCCAGTCCTCGTAGTTACCGCTAAATGTTTTTAGATGCATTGGAGGCAAAGAACTCAAATTTATATTGTCATTATCAGGAATATTGCTTGAATTTGAATTATCGTATTTGCTTATCAAGTGTTTGGCTAGTGCCACAGAATCGAAATAATTATTTTCGAAAGTGAACCTTTCGTTATCCTGAGTTTGTTGTAATTCTAGTTCTCCCTCAGCACTGATATCGATATCGCTTTGAATACTATCGAATTCCCCACATAATGGTTCTATCTTTTCTAGTCTTAATTTTAATTTTAAAATGTCCTGTTCTGAAATATTTGCCTCATTTGCCATATTGTTAACTATGCTAGTAAAGCTTGATAGTTTAGAATTTAGCGATGTGCGGCGCGAAATGAGTTTTTTCAGTTCTGATTTCATGTTTAATCGAGTGCAAACACCACCAAAGATCGTTTAAATATAGTGTAATGTTAGCTAGATATGTTTGAAAAGAAAGAAAATAAAAAATATTTTAAGTTGAAAATTGATTCACCCTGTATATTGAATTTGCAGTAATTTTAACCTACTTAAAATAAATATCGTATTTGAGGTGACTGTAATATAGTTCAAACTTAAATTTATAGCTTTATTTTCAAAACAAATAAATTAAATTAATGAGGCTATAATAAAAATTGTTTGGAATAGATAAAAAAGGATCGCTCACCAATTTGCCGGTAAAAAGTGTTTGTCTTTCTTAGCGTCGACACAACCGTAGAAACTTGAATTTCAGCCTTTCTATAGTTCGTCAAGAAATGTTCCATCCGTGCTCGTTTGGACCAATAATATTTATTGTATTGTAACTAGGCAAAATTAAAACTATGGTGGACTGTAAAACACTGGCTTTAATGCTGTTTAAAACAAAAACATTGCCTTTTGTAAAATGAAAACTTATACGAATTTATTGTCTTTTACCGAAACTGCCTCACTGTTTTCTGCTTGATGTCTATTAGTCTCTCTTCCCCCTTGTCGTCTCTTCGGTGCGCGCACTGCTGGGTGAAGACACGCACACTGTTGCCGGTTGTAATAAAAAAGTTTAATATAATTGTTTGCGGCGCAAACACCTAGCTTTTCTCATCACATCTTTTACTTCAACAATTTCTATACGATTTTACCTTTGTTAGTTTATTTACGTGCAAGAGGAATCTATAGCCTTGGTACAATACAAACAAATAGAATTCCAAATTGTAAGCTTCCGTTGGATAAGAATATGAAAGATGAAGAAAGAGGATATTCTGTTGAATATGTTGGCATTGAGCCGTTTTTGAGAGCAAATCCAAATTAACATATTGCAAAAGTACCACGGTATGATCGAAAGAAAAAAAAATACATCGAAGTCAACTGTCCGCAGATCATTCGCAAATACAACAAACATATGGGAGGAGTCGATCTGATGAATAGATTGATGGGTCGCTACCATATTAGAGCAAAGACACGTACTGCAATGGTTCGAATTTTCTACCAGTTGATCGATATGGCTGCAACAAATGCTTATATTTTGTACCGTGGTATACATCCTGAAAAATGTAATGATTCGAGCAATATCTCAGCGGAACATGAAAAGTTGTTGCATGTACCAGAATTCAGAGCACAAATTGCTGCTGTTCTCGTTGTATTCAGTGAAAAACGTGTACTTGGACGACCTTCAACATCAAAATCACAATCGAGCTCACCTCAACCAACTACTTCTGGCATTGGAAAAAAAGCAAAATATCCCATTGATGACATTCGCTTCGACGGTATTGATCACTTTCCACTTTGGCTCAACAAAGAGAGTGGTAAAAAAATGCAAATTTTGCAAAGTGTCGAAAACTCAATGTATGTAGCAAATGTGATCTTAATTTATGTTGTTCTAATGACAAAAACTATTTTTAACTTAAACCGGCAAGGATCCCCTGAGGACCCCTTTACCTGTTTTTACCTGCAAGCCAAACAAAAATTGATAATTACATTTTAATAGTTTTTCTAGGTTTCGTAATACATTATTAAACTTGAAAACATTTCCAACTAAATAGAATAATTTTTAGAATCTTGCCAGTTAGAGGGTTAACATCAAAATGACGGCAGTGGCATTGCCGTCTAAATAATAGTGTACGGTGAGGAGTGAAATAGTACACTAGATAGTATTATAACTCTACGAAATCGCAAAAGACCTAGCTTTATTTCTGATTAGACCTAGTTGAAACTACCTAATCTACTTACACCGAGTACCGAATCTCCGCACCGAGCTTAACTGCGGACAGGGACACGGCGCTGGTGTCCGGACACGCAACACTACGACGATAAGATAAATCGACGATAACGGGACTCTGTCCTGGAAGACCTTATGTCAAGGAATTTCACATAATACGCAATTAAGATGATAGTACTCCCCTCCACCCCGGTATAATAAGGAATAATAGTCCGTGTGGAGAAATGATGGAGAGGAGAGTTGAAAGGCTAACCTCCGGAGTTAAACTTAGAAATTTATTTACAGCCTACTACAAGTTTTTGGACAAGCTGTATAGAATAATAGATACTTAATGTGTTTTATTAAAAACGACCATGACATTGATAATGTATGTCTCATAACAAATAATACTAGGTATAGTCGTCATATTTGCTGTAGCGGTATAAACCCATAATTTTGGAACAGTTTTCTATTCTGGCACGATCTTTCTTTGATAATTGTATAGTTAAACCACAGACACGCACATGCACTGTCATTTTGTCGTATTGGTTATTTTTTCTTCAGGAAGTTGATAACGCTTGTAGATAAAAGGATAAATATAATACATTTTTAATAATAAGTTTTGTAGCAATAACTGTAAGTAACCGCGTAGATTATACCTATTGTGTATTAAGGTTCTATTTGTAAAGGAAAACGAGTTGATCGGCCCAAAGAACAAAAAGCTTTTAGAAAAATTAAATATTCCACAAGTTTTTAATAGCATGTTATATAACAAGTTTAGCAACTACACGAGTTGTGTAGTATACTTTTTCTACTAAGCATTTTAAAAATCAAAATTATCAATCAATTAACAATTAAAAAATAAACATATAAAATTTATTTTACTATAAACATATAAATAATAAAAAAAAAACGTAAACAGAAAACAAATTATAATCTACAATATAGGCTAAAGTTTAAAGGTAGCGTATTAGCTTTTAATTTGAAGACACTCCAATTCGGAGCCATTCCATTCCAGCTTCCACTTCGGGGGTATTAAAACACAAAGTAAAGAAATTATTTTGTTTTATTACTTGATAATAAAGAAAAAAATCTTGTAATTATTTAATGTTATCCACCTCATTCATATTAAAAATTCAGATATATACAGGGTGTTTCACGATATTTATGAAAATTGGTTTTACGAGGATTACAAGTCATGAGGAACTTATTTTGGAAAATATTTTGACAGACATGCCACTTCCGGTTATACCGGTTTGAACAGCAACTTAGTCGTTTTAAATAGAACATCCTGTATATTATTGCATTTTGAGATTCTGCTTAAAATTTTAACAAAATTCGTTCTTTTTCTTCTTTTTATATAGACATACTCTGTCTGTTTTTCAATTTGCCTCTAGTTTTCGTGGTCTTCCTACTGATCGTCTTCCTATTGGAGAACCGTATCTTGCCGTCTTTACTACTCTATTTGTTGTCATTCGGCTTATATGATCGTTCCATTCTACTCTTCTATTTCTTACCCAGTCCTTGATGTTCTCGACCTTGCATCTACGTCGTATATCTGTACTTCTAGCTCTGTCCAATAGTGTCTTACCAACACCAAGTGTTTTCATCTCGGCTGTTTCTAATATCCTTTTTGTCCTTTCTGTGCCAGGTCTTGTTTCTGCCGCGTATGTCATTATTGGTCTGATAACTGTTTTGTAAATTCTGCCTTTCGCTTCTTTCCCGATATTTTTATTTCTCCATATTGTTTCATTTAGGCAACCTGCGGCTCTGTTTGCTCTATTCACTTGATCTTCCACTTCAGTTTCGAGCTTTCCGCAGCTAGATAATGAGATGACTAGATATTTAAACTCCATCACTTGTTCTATTATCTGACCTTCCAGCTCCAATTTACATCTTAGTAAATTTACTGTTGTAACCATTCATTTTGTCTTTTTTGGGAAAATTAACATGTTACATTTTATGGCGGTTATATTAAATTGGTGTAGCATAAGTTGTAAATCATCTTCACTTAGAGAGTAGTATTGCGTCGTCTGCATAGCAGATTATTTTAAGTTGTTTTTCTCCCATTTGGTATCCTTTTTTAGTTCTTTCTTTTTTTATTATTTCATCCATAATCAGGTTGAACAATAGAGAACTCATGGAATCTCCCTGCCTTATCCCATTGCCAGCTTCAATAGGCTCGGTTAGTTCTTCTACTTTTACTTTTATTGTGTTATTTTGGTAGATATTTTCGATCGTTTTAATTATTCCTAGAGGTATCTCTCTTGCGTACAGTAAGTGGATAACGTCTTTTAATTTGACCCTGTTAAATGTCTTCGTAAGGTCCAGGAAACATAGATATGCCGGTTTGTTGTATTCTAATGAATTCTCTTGCACTTGCCTCATTCTAAATATAGCGTCGGTACATGATCTTCCCGACCTGAAACCTTGGTTTTCTTCTGCTAGTGTTATAATTTCATTCGGTTTATTTGTTACTACTTTGGTTGTTAATAATGTTAGTGCTGTGTTTAATAAATTAATTCTTCTGTTATTTTCCGGGTCCGATTTGTTTCCCTTTTTGAAGAGAGATATTAGGATGCTTGATCTCCATTCTTCAGGAGTTCTGTTTTGTTCTAATATTTTTTTAATTAGTTTTAATAGTTGTTTGGTCAGATCCGGTCCTCCGTACTATAGGAGTTCGTTCGGTATTCTGTCCTCTCCTGGTAATTTTCTATTTTTTAATTTCCTTAATGCGTCCTGTACTTCTTCGTCCTCAATATTTATTTATTCGTTTATCGTTACCTCTGGTATTGGTTGTTCATTATCGTTACCTTTAGCAAATAGGGATCGAAAGTAGTCTACCCATGTTTCCTTCTAAATGTGTTTAGTTTTTATTAGTTCGTTTATCTCTTTTCTTTGTCCTTTGATCATTCTTCATATTTCTTTTTGTGTTCCGTAGAAGTCGTGTTCCATCTGTTTTGAGAAACTCTGCCAGTGTTCCTTTTTTATTTGTGTAACTAAAGTATTCGTTTCATTTTTGATTCGTTTATAGTGGTTGTATGCCTGTTGTGTTTGTTCTGTTCTGTATTGTAAAAGGGCTTTCCTCTTTTTTTCACATTTTGTCTTCACCTCCTCTCTAAACCATGGTGTTTTCTTTTTTGATATGTTAGTGTTCGTTACTTTCCTCTCTCCAAGTAATTTTGTTGCTGCGTTAATTATGTTATTTTTGAATTTTTTCCAGATTTCCTCGATGTTATCGTTTGTTATATTTCATTCCCAGCGATATTTTCTGGTATTCTTTTCCTGTATTCCGTGGATTTCGTATTTAGTCCTTCGACTTTGCTTTTTGTTTGTGTTGGCGCCGCTCTCTTGGGTAAGAATTATTTCAGGATGATTCTTATTTTACATAATACTAAGCTATGGTCACTACCCAGATCTGCTGAGTTTAGGCATCATACGTCGATTAATTTCAATGTATGTATATCTCTGTTGGTTATAATATAATCTATCATAGATCTTTGTCCACGGGTGTTATTAAATGTATATTTGTGTTGGTCTTTGTGGACAAAAAATGTTTATTCTTAGTTCGTTATTCGTGCAGTAGTTGATCATCAGTTCTCCATTTTCGTTTTTAACATTCTCGTTATGTTTTTGTTTAATGTCGGGTATTACTTGATTGCCTATTCGAGCATTAAAATTTCCCAATATTATCATCTTTTCTTTGACTTGAACTACTACTTGTGATTGGTCATAAAATGCTTCCCTTGTTATTTGAGGCTTGATGCTTGTTATTTTCTGGGCCGTATATTCCGATGATGTTCAGGTCTTCCCTCTCCATTCTTATCTTTGCTGTTACTATTCTTTCTATGTATTGACACTCTTTGATGTGATTTTGGCATCTTTGGTGTATTAGTAAGGCTACATCTCCTTTGGCCCTGTTTTCTTTTGCTACTTCACTGTAGATTAAGTAAAATTTGTATAAGGTATTATAGGTCAAAACTTCATATTTTTGAATAATTCATCTTTTTTAAAAAAGAGAGAGAGAGACAAACTTTTCGAAGTTAATAGCTCATCCCTTTATAAACATGATGTCTTGAAAACTTTTGCACACAAAGAATAGATAACATTCTTTCAGGGATTTATATCGAAATCGAATTTCTAAATACAGGGTGTTCACAAGTCTGGAACAGAGGGATTGAACAGAGCAATCTGTTTATATATTTATTATCTTTATGATCTTATTAGTGACACTTTTAACAAAAGGTAGAAAGATTTTGGGTTGATGAGGCGGTAAAGTTTCTTTATTGGATGGAAAAGGGGTTTAGATATTTTTGAATGATCCTATTGATTTGGGGTTTGTGATAGCCGTTTTGTGAGATATATATATATATATATATATATATATATATATATATATATATATATATATATATATATATATATATATATATATATATATATATATATATATATATGTTAGATCACTAATCACGTATTTGACTTTTTAAAAAAAGAACTTTATTTGTTACAAATTAAATATTAAATAATAGTACAAAATTAATTTAAAATGACTACAATAACTGGACTGGTCGAAGTTGCAGCTAAGAGTGGTTCCGGCATCTGAGAATGGTAATTTATAGGTTTGGTATGAAGTGCTGAATTGCTGTTCCCATGAATGTTGGCCAACGGTTCGTACAAAGTTCTAATGCATGCTCAGCGGTTTCTATGGGAATGGGATGATGAAATCTGAAGTCGGCGAACTTAAGCTAGTTCAAGGTTAATATTTTCTCATATAACAGCTCCCCTTATTAGTGAAAAGTCAATGCCATTGCTTTGACTTTTACAGAGTAATTGGTGTTTCTGCTTCGCTTTCCTGTTGGACATTGGGTCTTCTTCGGAAAGAGGTTAAGCTTTGAAGTTTCTGTCTAATGGAATTTCTGCGTGGTAGTGGAGTTGGAGGCTGATCCTGGGACAAGGAGATTGCAATTTTTGGGAATATTTTGGTTCGGTATTTGCAGAAAAGGTATAAGATAACTAGGATAATAATCAGGGATAAGGTTGATATAGTGAATAAGGGTAGATGTTCCTCAATGAATGATTGGCTCATAATATGGTCCAGTTCTTCTGAATATTGGTCCAATTTGTGTTGTGCAATATTTAAGTCGTCTACGTTGATTTTACTGAGTTTTAGTGGTTTCAATTTTGATAGGTGACTCTTTGTCTCAAAATGGTCACAGCATCTATAGGGTACGTTAACTGGGTGACTTCTATACGTGATATTTGTATATTTCTCAATTTGGTCTCTAGCATGAATTCTGGTACTGCCAATGAATGCAATACATTCGGGAATTAATCTTAAGATTGAATTTGTTTTTATTATTTGTGTAGTGACGTCTTTCCTTGCACATTTGATTGTTACTGGTAATGGATCGGAAATGGTTAGTAACCATAAATTTCGGTCAATTTCTTGTACATTGTAACCTTGTGCCAAAAGCATGGACATCTGGCAAGTTTTTGGTAAGTTGCTGAGAGGTTTCAAAAGCTGGGCTTCACATATAGCATCTGTGTCTATGGGATACGGAAGAATGTCTGTACACATTCTTTGGTTTTGACTGATTTGTTTGCATTTTTCGGTGTCCATGGGTAAGACATATGAAATTGAATCATCATCTCGCGCTATGTATTTATGAACAGTTGAAAGTATATGATGAAAACCAGTTTGATTATCTAATATTGGTATTGAATATAATTGATACAAGGTGAATATTTCGGGATCAACTAACGGAATTTCGAGGACGAAAACAATTTTTGAATCAAGCTGATAAGCTTGCAGTTTTATTATGTCAATATACTGAGCTATATTTGACATATAAGTGGGTAGAGGCAATACGTTATTTTGTAATGACTGTGAGATTTCTTTTAATGCGTCCATTAAGTCTATGGGCGAAATAATAGAACTATGTAGAATTTGCAGGCGAGAGAATGTGATAGAATTTAGTATATCATTTAAATAATTTTCTAAAAATACGTAGCTTTCCATTAAGGACTCACATAAATCTAGTATTTGTAATTGTGCTTGGTAAAAGGAGATGTCATTATTAATGTCCAGAAGTGTAGTCTCGATAGTTTTTAAGTCTTTGTTAAAAGTTTCTTCGTCTATTTGCAATTTTTGAATTGTAGTGTTGAAAGTTCTTATAACTGAAGTGGTAACAGATATTTGATTTTTTAGGAGATTTTCAATTTGAGTTTCATCGGAATTTATCTTATTTATACATTTATTAAAGTATTCGCCATCAGAGGCATCTAAATTTTCAGTAATAGATTTCCAGATTGTTCCAATACCATTTACTAAACCGCGTTTTAGGCGTTTATTATAAGGTACTGTGTCAGAGGTTATTTCTTTATATTTTAAATTAACGGAGTTTGAGATTTGTTTTAGCAGACTAACATGTGTCTGTACTTCGGCTTGAAAGGCAAGTTTTCTCGGTGTATCCACGTTAATAAATTTTTCTAAAAGGTTTTCCAAAATTCTGTCATTATTGGATATTGTAGTTTTGATAGGTAATAATTCTTTGTAAACAAGTAAAGTCCATTTGTCATTAGATGTTCGTATAGTTCCTTTTTCATGAAAAAATATTCCAATTGTGTTATTAATTGGAGTGAGGAGAATTTGGGATTGGACGATAGGAAGGAGTCCATAGAATCTGTAAAGGAAAATTATTCAAAATAAGGTTTGAGTCTGTCAAAATTTACTTTAGAGATTTGGTTAGTTTTGGGGTTAAGGATAATTGCGGAATTTGTAAAAACTTCTTGAATTTCGAAAGGTCCATTAAAAAGATTATCCGATTTTGATTTAATTTGGGATTCTTGTACGTAAACTTTGTCACCAATTTTAAAATCAGGTCTTCGTTCTGAAATATTCTTGTCAAATCTTACTTTCGCCTTTTCTTTCTGTCTTTCTGTTTTTGCTCTGGCTACTTTGTAAAAATATTCCATGCGGTTATTCAGGTCTCGAATATATTTACTCATTAGTGTTTTTTGATTGTATAGAGTTTCTGGTGGTCGGCCTGCAGTGTGCCCAAATATAAGTTCATATGGTGTGAAACCGTGGGTCTTATTCTTTGTGTTGTTATAGCATATTATTGCATAAGGAAGTATAGTGAAGGGATGATCGTTTGGGTTCTCGGCTTGATTTGCTCTAATCATTTCTGAGAGTGTGGCATGAAACCTTTCTATAGATCCATTAGATTGTGGATGGTTAACGCTAGAAAATGTTAGTTTAATGTCGTATAATTCGCATAGATCTTTGATTATAGCATTCTCGAATTCTCGACCGCAGTCACAATGAATTCTTAGTGGTGTTCCATAGTGTTGAAAAAAGAGTAGGAGTGTCTTGACTACTGTTACTGCCTTTTTGTCTTCCAAAGGATAGGCTTGCGTGAATTTTGTCAATTCGTCACGAATAGTTAAAGCGTAGTTCCTAGTAGGGTATTCGAATATATCCATATTTATTCTTTCGAATGGTGTTTTTGGAGTTTCTGTTATGACCAGTGGTCCACTTAAGTTTTTCCTGCAAATCTTAACTTTTTGGCAAATTTCACATGCTTTTACAAATTTCTCTACATCTTTTGTTAAATTCTTCCAATTGTATTTCTGCTTTATTCTTCTGACAGTTTCGTTTATTCCTCGATGTAAGTTGTTTTTACCGCAATGGTAATGATCTAAAATTTGAGGGATTTCGTCTTCGCTGGCTGTTTTAATTATATTTTGACAGATTCTTAATTTTAATTCTTTGTCAGCAAAAATATAAGAAAATATCTCTAGGATAGGTAGTTCGAGATTATTTTCGACGCAATATATTTTTGATTCATCGAATTGATCTTTATTTGCAAAAAGTACAAGAAACAAGTGTGATATTACTCGTTCGGGATCAAACGGTAATGGTATAATAAAATATTTTCGATCTTTTACAGTTTTGCTGTGTACAATATTAATTCTTCGGTTACTATATTCCATGTTTTCTTCGAATATGTCATTCATTATGTTCTCGTGGAGTTCTTCAAGTTTATTTTGCCAAAAAAATGTAACAATATTTTTGTTGGATTTGTCTAATAAGTCCGTATTCGATGTTTCAATTTTAGAATAATCGATTATTGACTTTGTTCTATACAGTTCGATAAACTTGTCAAGTTCTTCGGACATTTTTTCTATATTTTCTTCATCGTCGTCTTCGTTTTCTTGAGTTTCCGCATCATCTTCATTCGATGCATGTAATGAGATTTTTGATTGAAAGTTTGCACAATCCTTGAAATGGTTAATCTTTATCCTTGAGAGGGCATCTGCATTTCTGTTTATTTTTCCTGCGCGATGTTCTATTTTATAATTGTATTCTTCGAGTTTTAGGCGCCAACGCGCTAATCGGCTTCCGGGATCTTTTATCGAGAAAAGCCATGTAAGGGGTCGATGATCGGTAATCAGGGTGAATTTTCGGCCAAAAAGATATGGTCTAAAATGTTTGACTGCCCATACGATAGCTAATAGTTCTCTCTCTATAGTCGAATATTTTGTTTCGGCACCGCATAATGTTCTGGAGGCATAAGCTATGGGTAAATCTTTTCCAATAGGGCCTTGCGATAGAACAGCTCCAATCGCGAATGCACTAGCGTCAGTTGTTAGTAAAAATGGTTCCTCAAAATTGGGATATATAAGTATTGGATCTGAAGTTAAAATATTTTTGAGTTCGTTAAAGGCTTCTTTGCAATCAGAATTAAAAATAAAAGGTACGTCTTTCTGAAGTAGTTTCGTAAGTGGTTTAGAAATTTTGGCAAAATTTGGAATAAATCTTCTATAGTAACCGGCTAAGCCTAAGAATGACTTTATTTCTTTGGTGTTCTTTGGTTCCGGGAAGTTTTTGATACAAGATATTTTAGCTGGATTTGTTTTTACACCATTTTCTGTTACAAGGTGGCCCAAATATGCTACTTCTTTTCTTAAAAATTCGCACTTGTCTGGCTGTATTTTTAAATTTGCTTTTCGTAACCTTTTAAAAACTTCTGTTAGTCGTGACATGTGATCATGAATAGTGGGTGAGTAGATAATTATGTCATCCATATACACTAAGCATCTTTCGTTTTGTATTCCTAAGAGGATGTTGTCCATTACTCTCTGGAAAGTAGATGGAGCATTCATTAGTCCGAATGGCATGCGAACAAATTCGTAATGTCCATTTTCGACGGAAAAGGCCGTTTTCTGGATGTCTTGTGGCTCGATTTCAATCTGGTGAAATCCAGACGCTAAATCTAGTGTTGTGAAGTATTGGCATCTTCCTAGTTGGTCCAATAGTTCTGATATTTGTGGTAGAGGATAACGGTCTTGTACTGTGAGTTCGTTGAGTTTTCGATAATCAATAACAACTCGCCATTTTTGTTTTCCTGACGCATCTAATTTCTTCGGTACGACCCAGACTGGACTCGACCAGGGCGAGACGCTTTTCTGGATTATTCCTTCTTCTAACATTTTATTAATTTGCGTCTTTACCTCTTCCTTATGCATTTGAGGATATCTATAGGATTTAGTGAAGACAGGTTTAGCGTTGTTTGTTTCGATTTTGTGCTTGATTTCGTTTGTGAAGGTCAGTTTGTCGCCTTCGACATAAAATATATCTGCGTATTCAGTACATATATCTAGAATTAGTTCTTGTTCTTCGCAATTTAGATGATCAATTCTTAGTTGTTCTTTAATTATTCGTGTTCTATCTACTACAAGTTCTTCAAAATCATTTCCGTTGTAGGATAGGATTGTCTCCGAATTTTTGAAAGGTTCGATTGAAATGTCTGAAAATTCGATTGTCTTCGGCATAGCATTAGCATTTAGTACGGAAGTTAAGAATTCTCCATTTTCATCTACATGGACTAATGCATGAGGTAATCTAACTTTTTCTATTTCTTGAGCTGATAATATGGCATCTGTATTTGATAAGTTGCATTTTAGTCTGCATATTTGTTCGGTCCGGCTGTCAATGGTAATTCTGTTTTTTTCTTTTATTCGTTTTCTCTCTGGTCTTTCAAGATTTTTGTCTTGATCTCGGTTTTTTACGATAGTATATTTTTCATTTATAGGGTTTTGATATTTTAAATTTGATTCCTGTTTAGAATCTGATTTCATTTTTATTTTAGGTTCGTTTTGTCTTGTTTCTGTAGGGTGTGTCGGTGTTTTGTCTTTAGGAGGTGTGTTTGTCTCGTGTCCTACTTTGTGAAGGGTGACAGTTTTAAAATTTGTATGCAACTGTCGGGTTTTAAGATCTATTACGCATTCATAATGATCTAGAAAGTCTAGGCCTATTATGCCATCGAAATCAATGTCTAAATTGAAAATAAAAACTTTGTGAGGATTATTGTCAGTGAAGGGAATCAGGACAGATTCTGTTATTAACAATTTTTGATCGGTTATACCTTGAATAGTAACGTTTTCAGGAAATCTATTATGATAATTGCGTGCTGTGTTTTCTTTGAAAACAGTGATTCCAGCACCTGTGTCGATTAAAAGTTTAAAAGTGTTGGTAGCATCGTTAATGTAATATAAATTTTTGGAACTCATTGTATGAAATGGGGTTACATGAATGTCTGTTCGGGAAAATTGAGATTCGGGTGAAAGTTGTCCAAGTTGAGTGCTTGGATTTGTTCTTGGATATTCGTAATATCCGTTGAGGAGTTCGTATGATTGGGAGGATGATTTTGATTCTGAAGTGAAAGAAAATCCTGATAATTTTGTGTGTTATTGGTTTCGTAAAAGTTATCAGTTTGCGGATTATTTTCTGTATAATAATTCGTTTCATAGTTTTCATAGTTATCGGTATTATAATAATTATCTGTATAGTAATCGTCTGTATAATAGTTAGTCGTCATTTCATCAGGGTATTCGTTTAAAACATGTGCTCTTTGGAAGTTTGGGTTTCTTTGAATAACAGATGGACGATTTTGATTTTGATTTTGAGATGAAAAGGAAGGTCTCTGTTGGTTGAAATTTGGATTGTTGGAGGAATATTGATTCCTATTAGGATTCTGATTGTTTTGATAGTTGTTAGGTCCATTATTATATTGGTTTTGGTAACCGTGTGGTCTAGAAAAAGTTTTGTTTGGCTGTACGAAACGTGAAGAGCGGCATTCACTATTTAGATGACCAATGCGGCCACAATTTGTACATTTTGTAAACTGAGATGAGGGTCTTCTCATTGGTTGAGAGGATTTAGGAATAGTTGATCTAGAATTAGATTTTTGTTCTTCAAAATATGACAATTGAAGTTCGCGTCTAATACGATTGCTTGCTTCAATGAGATCTTTTGGATTACTAGCCCTAATAATTTGTCCTAGACGGGGTTCTAAACCGGTTAAAAGTGTGTTTAGGGCCATGGTATCGATTAAGTCACATTGGGCAGTTTTTTGATCTGGGGATAAATTTGCTACTTGGATCGAGGCGTGCATTTTTGCATTCAGAACTTGTAAACGGTTAAAGAAAGTTAGGGGAGATTCGTTAGATAGTTGTCTTAGTCTTTGTAAGTCTTGTATTAAGGAGGTCAGGTCTCTACTGTCTCCGAAATGTAGATTTAGTAATTGTTTTATTTCTGTATAAGAAATTGGTTTTCTAGAATTAATAAGCTGTGCAGCTTTACCTTTAAGTTTATTTTTTACGTGAATCGTTAATAGAACGCGCTGATCGCCTGTGGCCATTTTAAAAGCACAGTCGCACGCATCTAAAAATGTAGAAAGAGAAATCGGATCGCCTTCAAATTCTGGGACAATAGAAAATATTTCCGAAAGCTTGTATGGTTCGATTTCTTGTTGAGTCTGGGAACGTGTCTCGGGCATTTTTCGAGATATTTTTAAACGAAAATGAAAATAGAAGTATGGAGAAATATAAAATGTATCAGTATATAAGGGAGAAAAAAAAATGTGGTGGTATATAAAGGGCAAAAATGTATCAATATAAAAATATCAAATAATATATCAACAAAAATGTATCAAATATACCAAATAAAAATATATCAAGAAAAATATACCAAAATATAGCAAGAAAAAAAAATATGTCAATAAAATATCAGTATAAAATAGTATGTAAAGAAATATCAATAATTTCAAATATTAGATAATCAACTTGTATTTTCTTTTATGTATCTTGATTAATTGACTTGCAGTATAGTCAATTTCATAGATTATTATAACAAAATTATTAACGAGATGATTCAAAATCCACTTACATAAAGAAGAACATCGGGACGCCTTGTTCTCTCTGCTCAGCTACCAGGGGCTTCACTAGGTGTTCCTTCCGTAGATCACAGGAGTGAGGTTGTTCGGAGATGCTTTCTTCTTTAAGGGTTGTCTTGTTCTCTCTGCTCGGCTACCAGGGGCTTCACTAGGTGTTCCTTCCGTAGGTCACAGGAGTGAGGACTTCCGTAGATTCTTTGTTCCGTTAAGGGATGAGAATCCGCCGCTGCCAGTGAGTATACACGTGTTCTAGCAACGTTAACCGGATCCTACTGACTTTGCGCCAATTGTTAGATCACTAATCACGTATTTGACTTTTTAAAAAAAGAACTTTATTTGTTACAAATTAAATATTAAATAATAGTACAAAATTAATTTAAAATGACTACAATAACTGGACTGGTCGAAGTTGCAGCTAAGAGTGGTTCCGGCATCTGAGAATGGTAATTTATAGGTTTGGTATGAAGTGCTGAATTGCTGTTCCCATGAATGTTGGCCAACGGTTCGTACAAAGTTCTAATGCATGCTCAGCGGTTTCTATGGGAATGGGATGATGAAATCTGAAGTCGGCGAACTTAAGCTAGTTCAAGGTTAATATTTTCTCATATAACATATATATATATATATATATATATATATATATATATATATATATATATATAAATTACTACTTAAATGGGAATAAGCCACAATTAAAGGTTAAAGTACGTTTATTAACGTTTCAATTTCCACTTCGGAAATCGTTCTCAAAATACAAACATTAGTATTTTGTAGTTGACTTCTTTTTTTATTTGCCAACCTGAATGACCGATTAAACCTCTGAATTCACCAGTTATATATTTTAGAAATATACATATATATATATATATATATATATATATATATATATATATATATATATATATATATATATACACAAGAACACACTTCCACACCAATACGCGTTCACACCTACAAGAACACGCGCCCACACACTAACATGCACGCACGCACGTACCCACTAACGCACGCACGAACACATACACACACATACAGCATATATACATGACGTTTAAAATTTTTTAATATTATATTTTAGGTAATTTTTAGTTGGAATTACCTGATCCTGAATGGCAAGTAGGAAACCCTCAGTCTCGGAAAACATCTTCCCTGATGTCAATCAATAGTTCGACGCTGTATTGTCAACATATTCTTGACTGATCCCATTGATATGTCGACCATGCAGAGTTTTACTCATCCAGGGGCGCATTTGTTATTGCTTAGTCATGTGGTTTATGCGCATTTCTTGTTCCGTCAGTTTAAGCGGCGTTGTATTATCTACTGCGTAAATTGCTCGATGTAAAGTAAATGTCTCAGCCCTCACATAAAAATAAGTTCTTAAATTAGCAACCCATTTATCTAGTTGCTCGCCTATGTCCATAAGTCCATAAGACCCCCTCTACTGCACTGCGTCGATGGTGTTTTTGCGCCTTTGTGAGAAGTGTTCTTACTTTCTGCTGAATACTCTCTATATTCGTGTTTGACTACTTTATAATACCAAATGAGTAGCTCATGCGAACAGGCGTGCATATTTAATGCCCCAAACAAATTTTTACTATTCAGATATGACTGATTTAGTTGTCTTACTGTTCGTACAAACTTGGAAGTCAGTTCGGTTTTCATTTATTTATGGTGCTTTACTTTTTATTATTTGCTTTACTCTGAGATATTTGTACATATCATTTTCACCCATTGCCTCGATGTTTTGGCCATCTTGCATATAAAAACCTACAGGCTGAGCCTTTCCGCTGACTATATTTAGTAGTTTCTATACTTTCTAGAAACTGATCTAGGTGGTTTCGAGTGGAAGCCATTCATTTCAAATCATCCATATACAATAGATGATTATGCTTTGTCACAACAGTATTGGTATTTTTGAGGCTAAATTCTTAGTCAGAGGAGTTTAGTTGCTGAGATAGTGGGTTCATCGCTAGACAGAACCAAAGTGGACTCCCCCTGGAAAAGGCCCCAGTTAACTGGGATATTGGTTTTACCAGATATTTGAAGGTGAATTTTAGTTTTCCACTCTGCCATTATACGCTTTAAAAAGGCCACTACTTTATCATCGACTTTATATATTTTTAATATATCTAGCCATTCATCCGGTCCTGAATCAAAGCCTTCTTGTAGTCAAGAAAGGCAGTAAAAAGGTTCCTTTTCTTGAAGTATGCCTGATTAGAAATGACTGAGTCAATAATAAGTTGTTCTTTGCAACCCATGGAGCACTTAGCGCATCCTTTCTGTTGAGCCTCTATGATATTGTTTGAAGCACAGTGTTGGTAATTACACAGGATGTGATCAATTTGTACAAAGTTGACAGACAAGTAATTGGGCGATACTTGGCTGGATCTTAAGTGTTATTTTGATCCTTCGGAATTAGATACGTGGTTCCTGTGTAAGAAATGATAGTATTTCCTGCAGATTAGAGATAACATGATTAATCAATACTGAAGAACACTTACGAACACTCCAAAACTTCTTTATCCAGAGGTTTTGAGCTCCGTCTGGTCCAGGAGATTACCAGTTATAAAGCTCTTTGATTATGTTCGGGACTTCTTTAGTGGTGAAAGATTCATAAGGAATATTCCTGTAATGTTGCTCGTCGTGTCTTCAATCCGTTCAGCATTGTTGTTATGAGTAGCTGGCGTCGAAAGTTGGTTTCCCCAAAACTCATGAATTTCTTCTTGGCTTGGGTAGGATTTACTTTCATTTTCTAGAGTGAAATTCAGATTGCTATAGAAAGCCTTATCTGCATGCTCAAAAAGAATAATTTCGCATTTCCGGTTTTTATTAACTTAGTATCTCCTTATCACCTAAATAAACGGAGAGCTTTTGTTTTAATGTGTCCAGGCGTGTTGAGCTGTGTTGTCTTCTTGATCATGTTGTGAGTATCTTAAAGTGTTGAGAATTATTTCTTCAGCTCTTGTAATTACTTTTCGGTTTCTTACTCCTGGGATATATCTATAATCTGTCCAATATTTCTGCGCAATAATTCAATTTTCCTCAGCAGTCGTTTTTTCCAAGGTGCAATTCTGTTTTCAGTCCGTCCAATATTAGTATCTCTTCCTGTTCTGATCTTAATATCCATAACATTAGCAATTGTTGTTGCAGCACAGTAAATCAGGATATGCAAATATTCTAATATATGGGCTCACACGATATAATTGAGTAGAACTTTGGTGTTCATAATTTGTAACAGCGCACCTAGTTTTTTACAAGAGTTTATTTTTGGTAAAGGCGGTCTGTTAAGTGGGTTTATCCCATTAAACTCTTGTACGGCACGTGCTGCTTCACTCACCAGGCTATCGTGCAACTCGACGTTGTTCTGCTGCGTATTAACAGGTTGAGTTATATATATATATATATATTGTTATGATATGTAAAATCGAGAAAAATATTTGGTTGATTAAAATATTTCAAAGTTCAAAAACATTAAAATAATTCAGATAAGTGGGATGATAACCAACAGGCATTTCGAAGAAGGAAAGTTTTTGAATTCTTGGATTACCTGTATTGAACAAAATGTAAGCTATACATAAATTATTTCTTTGTTATACTTGAGTGACCCGCATAATTTTAAGTGAAATCCAAAGACAATTGAACCGGGTTTTCCAAAAACATTAATGCAGTGATTAGAGACAATAGAAGAGATTTTAGAAAGAGGTTTTTGTTAGTTTTTAAGAATTATAGAAAAATATTATTTGTAAATAAGTTTTAGGAAATTTTATAATTATAGGTAACAATTTGTTTGTTGTCGAAATGAAAAAATGGGGGAATTGTGACGAGTTTTGATTGGCGGAGATTAAAAAAGGTGGGATAGGTATGTAGGAATGAAAGGTAGCTAGATTTAGGAGAGAAAAAAGATAATCAGTTGGTTTTCCAAGTCTGTAAGACGAACAGTGATTGTTCTCTGGCGGTTCCCGAGAAGTAGCAATAGTGTTGAATTGTTAGTGAGTTTTTGTGGAGTTAGTGTATCTGACAGAAGCTGAAGCAGCAAAATATTGTAAGTCATATTTTTCTACTTATATTCCAAGAGTCACTGTTCAGGCCAACGAGAGATTCAGTTTATTAGTTCCAGTGCCATAAAACAAAACACACACACACACACACACATTCAGTTTATCGTAAAGAGAAGATATTCCAAGGGTCATTTTTCACTCGGGCCAACGAGAGATTCAATTTATCGAGAGGAGAAAGGCTATCATAATTTGAATGATTTGTGCTTTTGAAGGAGATCATTAAGGACGATATACTTGCAACAATCTGTTGTAAGATTGCTGATTACATAGGGAGCGGTTGAGAGGAGATAATATAGTCTACAAGGATAAAGGATGTGGACCACTCATCATCAGAGAGAGATATTTTTGTTTTCTGCAGTTTTTTCTTTTATTGATAACACAATTTTTACACTTAATTTAGAAAGGATATAAATATTTTGATTAGGAGAGTTAGAATAGTTTGGGATTTTGAGATTTCAATTAATATTGTTTGTACCATTAATTTTGATTGTTCACGTACGTAGAACCAAATTTTTTGAGAATCATTATATGAGATTTGTTTATTGAAAACTTTTGAGTGTGAATTATTTCATTATTTTTATTTCAATATATAGTGTTAGATCATATGTGTTTTTTATTATTCCGGTATTCTTTGGACCTTACCTTTCACATGTAATAGCATAGATATTGAAGCACGAATTTAACCCTGAGATAAAATAATTAAAAATTGTGATAGAGTCATAATCATATCATTTAAATAATTTTAATTAATCAAAAAATGAATTAGCTAATTATTGCTTGGCGCACCAAGACTTTAAATATCACAATAACTGGCGCCAAAACGTGGGGCTTGAAAATATCGCAGCTTTACATTTGAAGGAAGGGAAAGAGATCTGGAAAAAGTACAGGTGATCCAGAGATAAAAACATATAACATTGAGGGAATTTGAATTTGAAAGTATTTTGAGAATTTTTCCAGGGAATATAAATTTGATTTATTGATTGATCGTAGTTAGTGGATATTTACTGCTATTGAATTATTTGATTTTATTTTCTTTACCAATCGTACATTTGATATTTATTTTGAATTATTTGAATTTTACTGATTGCATATTTGATATTTGTCGTGAAAATTTAATACATTTGGGGAGAAATATTGTCGTGTTCTGAAACATATAGAGTGTTGTAAAATTTCACATTTGGCGGGGACAAAAACAGTAACGAAAAGAAACAACATGTCGACCACAAGGAGTCAAAGCAAAATGCAAGAAAAAAAGGAGGATAACAGAGAAGAGGAAACAATTGTTGAAGAAGGATCGGATAATGAAGGAAATGTTACAATAGTTGAGGAGAAAAAAGAATTATCAGGAATAGAGAAATTATTAGCAATGATGCAAATACAGACACAAACAATGAATGAAACATCAAAGAAAATGGATAGAAATCAACAAGAAACAAAACAAACAATGGAAGAAAACCAACGGGAAACAAGACAAGCAATAGAACTAAATAACAGGAATATAGAGCAGCGTTTGGAAAACTATGAACAAGAAATTAAAGGATGTGTTGAGGGGATAAAGAAAGAACTGATACAACAGATAGAAGAAATAACCATAAAGAATGCAAAACAAGAGACAGAGATAAAAGATATCTAAAATACGATGAAGGAAATAAAGATTGTCCAGAAAAAGGAATTAGAACAGTTAGAAGAAAAATTTGAAATGGCGCTACAAGAAGACAGGAAGGAAGTAGAAAGAAGATTAAAGCAAAATGAAAAACAAATGGCAGAAATTGAACTAAGAGGGGTAGAGAGAAAAGAAGTTATCATCCATGGAACAAGCGAGGCGAAAATACAATTTGGCGGGGATATTCGGAAAACACACCCAGTACCGTTTGTCAAAAATTTGAAAACCAAATTACAACATATTAGATATTTTGACGATTGCAAAGAAACAATTAGAAACCATTTGAAAGAAGGAGCAGCGTTATGGTATGAAAGCAAGGAAGATGAGTTTGAAAATTGGACAGATTTTGAAAATAAATTTCTCAACTATTTCTGGGGGAAAAATAAACAGAGAGAAATCAACCAAGAGCTACAGAATGGAAAATATCACGAAAAAATGGGAATATCTGAAGAAAGATATGCTTTGCAGATATATAACAATTCAAAATATCTAGAATACGAATATTCTACCGAACAGCTGGTAGAAATGATCAGCAGACATTTTGAGGAAACGTTGGAAGATCACGTGATTTTGAGAAACTATCAAGATATTGATAGTTTGTGCCAATTCCTTCAATTAAAAGAAGCGTAAAAAAATCAAATGGTGATTTGCGATTATGTTTAGATGCAAGAAACATTAATTCGCACACAATCGCGCAATACGAAGCGCCTTTGAACATAGAAGCCATTTTTGGACGAATCACAGGATCACACATTTTCTCCAAAATCGATTTGAAACACAGTTTTTGGTTAATACCTTTGGCAGAAAAGTGTCGAAATTATACCGCTTTTTCTATTGACGAAGTAGTGTACCGATTTAGGGTAGTACCATTTGGACTACAAAGTGCATGCGCTGCTTTGGTTCGCGCATTACACACAATTTTAAATAGGCATGGAGAATTTGTTGTACATTACATAGATGATTTATTAATTTTCTCACCGGATATAACAAGCCATCTACGACATATTCATACTGTTCTCGAAGAACTTGATCAAGCCGGATTAAAATTAAATATTCAAAAGTGTCAGTTTTTCCAAAAAGAGGTATTGTATTTAGGATTCAAATTAGACACAAAAGGGATTAGTCTTGCAGAAGATAGAATCGAAGTCATAAACAACTACCCTAGGCCAACCAATTTAAAAACTTTGCGGGGATTTTTAGGAATGGTAAACTATTTCAAAAAGCTGATACCAGACCTCAGTACAAAAGAAATACCGCTAATAGCATTACTTAAGAAAAATGTCAGATGGAAATGGGGAACTGAACAAGAAATCGCTTTCAAAAATTTAAAAGGAGCGTTTTCCACAGCTGTAAGAGTGCACCACCCAAGATATGAGCAACCTTTCATTCTCAGGACCGATGCTTCCATAAAAAAATTTGCAGGGGTGTTATCACAGATACAAGACGATATAGAGGTGCCAATATGTTTTGTTTCCCGTGTAACCAAAACGTATGAGAGAAAATACAGCGTTACTGAATTAGAGTTTGCCAGTGTGTTATTTTGTGTAAACAAATTACGTTTTTACCTACTTGGGGCAAGATTCACCATTGAAACGGACCATGCAGCGTTGGTACACATAATGAAAAATAGGTTGGTAAATAATAGAATTCATAGGGGCATTCTTTTACTCCAAGAATATGATTTTGAATTTAAATATATCAAAGGAACGGACAATATTTTGGCTGATGCGTTGACGAGAGATGAACAATTCCGCAAAGAGGATCACAAAACTCTCCACGTAGGCATGAACATAATGAGAGAAGAAGCAGGCTTATTTTCTTTGGCCAAAATCAGGGAAAATCAGGAAGAATTGAATGAAAGAGAAAAGCAAAGGGCTGAACAAGAAAATAACCTATATTTTAAGAGGGTCGATGGTAAAGAACTCTATGTAATCACGGAGCAAATGGCAAAAGAAGTTTTTTTAAAGTTACACTGTGACAACGGACATATTGGAAGTAGAAAGGTGTGGCTTATGTTCAGGGAGAACTACATTTGTCGACAGGACTATACAATAGCCAAAGAGGTGACTCGAAATTGTGTGACATGCCAAAAGTGTAAAAGTAGGAACTTTAAAAATGAAAACGTCACAAAAAACGTCGTAGCTCGGAAGAAACTGGATATTGTTGCTATTGATATGTTGAGCGATTTGATACCAACAACTCAAAGGAATAAACACATATTAGTTATGGTGGATCTTTTCTCAAAATATGTTAAATTGTACGCATGCAGAACCACAAAAGGAATTGAAATACTTAGGAAGATAGACAATTTTATAGAAACGGTGGGAAGACCAGACAATATTTTATTGGACAATGCGACATATTTTAGGAACGAACGTTTTAAAAGGGAATTAAGAGAGAGGGGCATCGATACAAAATTTATAAGCATCCGTCATCCACAGAGCAACCCATCGGAGCGTTTTATACAAGAAGTCACAAAATTTCTACGAATTGCCGCGGAAGAACATCATCGACATTGGGACAGAAAAGTGTTTGAGATCGAGACCTATTTGAATTGTGCTCCAAATACGGTTACCAAAGAGACGCCTTTATATATAATGAAAGGAACAATGCCTACAAGACCGTGGGAAGACACCGCCCCCAGACAATACGAAGAAGTGATCGAGTTGGTTCAAAGAAGATTGAGACGAAGTGGAGAGAAATATCTCCAAAGACAAGAGAGAACCCGAAGAAGAAGGCCGATCAAATTCCAGAAAGGAGATAAAGTCTTAGTGAAGGCACTGAGGGTGTTGAATTTACAAAATGGTATTTGTGCTAAATTGATGCCGATATTTGAAGGTCCATATAGGGTCAATACGAAAAATGGGGTAAATAGTTATGAATTAGCGCACATAGAGACAGGAAATATACGGGGTATTTTTAACATTCACGACATCTATCAATATCATGAATAGATTTTAATAACATAGTGAAATAATTTGATCCTGGAAAACTTTTGTCATTTTTAAAATTTAACAAAGAGTTTTCGGCAGATCAAATGGCGGGGATTTGTTATGATATGTAAAATCGAGAAAAATATTGGGTTGATTAAAATATTTCAAAGTTCAAAAACATTAAAATAATTCAGATAAGTGGGATGATAACCAACAGGCATTTCGAAGAAGGAAAGTTTTTGAATTCTTGGATTACCTGTATTGAACAAAATGTAAGCTATACATAAATTATTTCTTTGTTATACTTGAGTGACCCGCATAATTTTAAGTGAAATTCAAAGACAATTGAACCGGGTTTTCCAAAAACATTAATGCAGTGATTAGAGACAATAGAAGAGATTTTAGAAAGAGGTTTTTGTTAGTTTTTAAGAATTATAGAAAAATATTATTTGTAAATAAGTTTTAGGAAATTTTATAATTATAGGTAAAAATTTGTTTGTTGTCGAAATGAAAAAATGGGGGAATTGTGACGAGTTTTGATTGGCGGAGATTGAAAAAGGTGGGATAGGTATGTAGGAATGAAAGTTAGCTAGATTTAGGAGAGAAAAAAGATAATCAGTTGGTTTTCCAAGTCTGTAAGACGAACAGTGATTGTTCTCTGGCGGTTCCCGAGAAGTAGCAAGCAGTAGTGTTGAATTGTTAGTGAGTTTTTGTGGAGTTAGTGTATCTGACAGAAGCTGAAGCAGCAAAATATTGTAAGTCATATTTTTCTACTTATATTCCAAGAGTCACTGTTCAGGCCAACGAGAGATTCAGTTTATCGTAAAGAGAAGATATTCCAAGGGTCATTTTTCACTCGGGCCAACGAGAGATTCAGTTTATCGAGAGGAGAAAGGCTATCATAATTTGAATGATTTGTGCTTTTGAAGGAGATCATTAAGGACGATATACTTGCAACAATCTGTTGTAAGATTGCTGATTACATAGGGAGCGGTTGAGAGGAGATAATATAGTCTACAAGGAACAAGGATGTGGACCACTCATCATCAGAGAGAGATATTTTTGTTTTCTGCAGTTTTTTCTTTTATTGATAACACAATTTTTACACTTAATTTAGAAAGGATATAAATATTTTGATTAGGAGAGTTAGAATAGTTTGGGATTTTGAGATTTCAATTAATATTGTTTGTACCATTAATTTTGATTGTTCACGTACGTAGAACCAAATTTTTTGAGAATCATTATATGAGATTTGTTTATTGAAAACTTTTGAGTGTGAATTATTTCATTATTTTTATTTCAATATATAGTGTTAGATCATATGTGTTTTTTATTATTCCGGTATTCTTTGGACCTTACCTTTCACATGTAATAGCATAGATATTGAAGCACGAATTTAACCCTGAGATAAAATAATTAAAAATTGTGATAGAGTCATAATCATATCATTTAAATAATTTTAATTAATCAAAAAATGAATTAACTAATTATTGCTTGGCGCACCAAGACTTTAAATATCACAATAATATATATATATATATATATATATATATATATATATATATATATATATATATAAATATATATATATATAAGAAAAAGGTTAATGGGAGTTAATAGAAAAATAAAGGTAAAAGATATCGGCATAGCAAAGGATCACTACAGGAGTAGTAATAT
This sequence comes from Diabrotica undecimpunctata, assembly GCF_040954645.1. NCBI lineage: Eukaryota > Metazoa > Arthropoda > Insecta > Coleoptera > Chrysomelidae > Diabrotica > Diabrotica undecimpunctata. The sequence continues at coordinate 83,964,146 of NC_092811.1, read as the reverse complement.
TTCCAAGTTAATATGCACCTTTTTTAACTTGGCTGCGCCGTACTGAAGACGACCAATAGTCAGAAATACGTATATACGGTTGCCTTCCATCTTATATACATATTTTACTATATTTTTTCCCTTTGTTGCGAGCTATGCCGATATCTTTTACCTTTACTATATGTATATATATATATATATATATATATATATATATATATATATATATATATTAACCAAAAAATAAAATAATAAAACGATTTTAAAATATTTTAATAAAATATTATCAGGATACTACAATGTGTATCTTGGAAACTAGTCCTTGTGGAAAGCTATTCAAAAACTATATCATCTGGAATTTCGAGAAAAAAAATCCAGATTTAATATCAGATGTTTTCTTAAGAATTATTTTGGAGTAACTGCTACATTTTTCTGGATGGGTCGACATAATAATAGGTACCTAAAATAAAAATTTCATATAAGTTATACTCAATCAAAGAAAATTTTGAAGCATATCATACAAGGGCTAAAATTGTTATACAATGTGTTAATTTTAAGACTATGATAGATCATCGATTAGCCTATATTTGTCCACTGCTGAACGTAGGTCTTCTGTAAAATTTTTCACTCTATCTCTACCTCGATATGCCTCTTGTCTTGGTTTCCATTTCAGAATCTTTCTGGTCCATCCATTATTCGTCAATGTGGCAACATGTCCGACCCAAGACCATTTAGTCATGTCTATTCTTTCAACAGCGTCCCTGACTCCTATTATTCTTCTTATTTCTGGTTATACCCAACATTGATCTTTTCATAGCGTGTTGTGCAATTCTTATTTTATTTATTTTTCTTTTTGTCAGAGTTAGTGTTTCTGCACCATATGTAAGAACCGGTAAAACACGTTGGGTACCCAATGATACCCTGTGATAGATATTACTCATTAAAACGACAACGTTGTTTGGTATTAATTGCTCGCATAGGCGAGTAGAAGTACGAGCAGACATAGAACGTATACGTCTATAGAACGTACTGTGATAGATATTACTCATTAAAACGACAACGTTGTTTGGTATTAATTGCTCGCATAGGCGAGTAGAAGTACGAGCAGACATAGAACGTATACGTCTATAGAACGTAGGTCTGTAGGACATGGACATATACGTCTATTTTGTTTTTAGCACCTTAAGATGCTATGTTTTTTATTTAACATCCCAATATGTTTACAATTTGTAATATTCTTCTTCTTCTTTCTATTTATAAGCAATTCTGCTTATTCATTGGACGATTAATACCTTTATGGAAGGTTACCACTCCATCTTTTGCGCGGTCGTCCGCACTTTTTCTTTCAATTGGTGACTTATCTCTTGCTATTTTGACGACAGAGGTCTCCTCCATTTTGCTTATGTGGTTATTCCATTCTTTTTTCTATTTTGTGTCCATTATTTTTCTATTTTCTTCTAATGTCTACTTCTCTTTCGATCTCTCAGCGTATTTCCTGTAATTCTTCTCGTATTCTCATTTCTGCCGTTTACAGTAGCCTTTGCATTGTGGCTGTGTCGTGTCGGGTCTTATTTCTGAGGCATATATCAATATTGGTCTTACACTGGCTTTATAAATTCTTGAGTTCATCTCAATGTTGATGTGTCTGTTTCATCATATAGTGTTATTAAGGCATCCTACCAGTCTGTTAACGCTTTTGATGATTTAATCCATGATCAAATTGAAGAGCATGGGGTCAATGAATCCCTTTGTCTTATTTTGCTGCCTATTTCTATAGGTTCTGTAAATTGTCCGTCTATTCTAACTTTCATTTTGTTGTTTTGGTAGATGTTTTCGATAGTTTTTATAATATTTAGGGGAACTTCTCTATTATACAAAAGATGGATTACATCTTTGACTCTTACTCTGCCTTTTTTCTCAATAATTTGCTTTATAACGAATATTGCATCTGTAAACGATCTTCCACTACAAAGACCTTGTTGTTTATCTGCTAAACTTATCCTCTGATTTATTAGCACTTGTAAAATTTTAGTTTTAAGTTTTAGCGTAGTATTTAAATATACCTCTGTAGTTTTCTGGCTGTTTTTTATCTCCTTTTTTGAATAGTAGAATTAGTTCGCTAATTACAATCTATAATATAATTACAATAAGTCTGACAATATTTAACAATATAAATATTATTTAAAAAAAATTATTTTAGAAAATTGCCTATTGACAATTTCCGGTGTACTCTTGGTACAGGAATATTGTCACGTATGTCTTAGAGTTGGGTTGGGATTCTGCTTTTAGATACTATTGGGCTTCTGCGACTAGTTTATTGTTAAAAGGTCGGCTAGGGTCTTTCGTTTAAGCCTTCGTCCAATTGGTTGTCATTAAATTTTGGACCAGACTATTGGGGTGGTCTGTTAGTGTCGGTTCATATCGTTGACAGACATTGGTGACTTCTTCGTTAGCAGTTGTCATTTTGAGGTCTCGTGCGATCGTCTTGTTTAGAACGTACCATGGAGCATTAGTTATCATTCGGAGAACTTTAGATTGAAATCTTTCAAGAATGCCAATACTAAATCTTTAAATGCATTTTAAAATAACTTAGTATGTTAAAATTTTGTTTTGACTTCCGGTCCTATTAACCAACATAAGTTGCTAAATTTAACCCTGTAACCATCACACCTTAAATTCATTGAAATAAAATTTTAAAAATTCGTATTTTCTTCTAAGCGACTCTGAACGTATCAGTGGGTATATGCAATTTTTGTATAAAAAGTGGAGTTTCAAAAAGTTTGGCCTTAAGTAACATTGTCCATTAGTGGTATAATGAGAACGTTGCTCCAAAGCAACAGTAACAGTATGAGATTAAAATTTAGGAGGAATTACGACTAAAAACTAATTTTTTAAGGCTTACAATATGTAAGAAAAACTACAGAAATAAGCAAACATAAACTTTATTGACTTACACAGTTGCAAGAAAAATCAAAGATAAAAATTTATGGATAAATATAAAAATTACAAAACAAGTCTTGGCCGGTTTAAATAAAACATAGTCTTATGTCATATTTTTGACACAGAATTGTCCTGTAGCCATTATTGCAAAATCGGCATCTTTCTTTTGGCCCATAGATAAGCCAATGTCCTACTTTTTCTTCCCTAGTAATGTTATCTGGTCGACTTTTAGTAGGAGTTAGAATTTTTTCGACCATCTCGTTCAGTGAAGAGCGCCCTTTTTTATTTTACCTGTTTGGTACAAAGATTCAGCTAAGTCCATTTAAAGTTTTACAAATACCTTTAAACAACATATCCAATAAATACGTAAAAATACCATAATACCATCGTATAGCCCTACTAGGACTGTGGTATTGTCCTAACAGAGAATTAGCTTTATCCACATCTCCCAGGTGACGGTTATACTGTTTCAATATGACAGGGCAAGGAACATTAGCTTTTTGTTGGGAATGTTTATTATATCGCTTTATATGAGTTACAAGCTTGATTCCACAGTGAGTACTACCTAATAACACACATTTGTTATTATGCTATTTTACCACAATTATCCCCTTGTAAGAGTCAGAATTATAGACATAAGAGCCTGTAGGTCACTTTTGCATATTTTTTTCTTTAGACAAGTTTAAATTGCATTTAGGTTAGCGTGCTCTATGATGCTACAGTTGGGTTTTCATAAGAAGACATTACAGCTGTGTCATCTACATAAGTTGCTGTTGTAACTTCTGGTGATGTAGATAAGTCAGTAAATATCAGGTACATCACTGATCCGAGGACACTGCTTTAAGGCACTTCCGTCATAATTGGGTAAAGTCTGGTATACTCATATTGATGTTTTACAAAGTAATGGCGGTCTTTTAGGTAGGATCTTAGGATGTGCAAGTAAATGTTGGAAAGGGATTTTTTGTCTGAGATATTAGACTTTGTCAAATACTGGAAGATGTCTAAGAAGATTCAGGAGCAATATTTTCTGTTTTCCAGTGCTTGGCGCATTTGCTGGTAATCTCGGTGAATTTGTTCAGTGGTAGCGTGCTGTAGTCTAAAGCCAAACTGGTGATGAGGTATTATTTGTTCTTCAAATAAAATTAGCTCTATTCTGGATATTAGTAGTTTTCCCAATATTTTAGCTATAATAGAAAGCAGACTAATAGGTCTTTATATAATAGGACTTTAGTTCCTCCAAGGATTTTCCGGGTTTTGGAATTAATATTATTTGGTCTAATTTCCAAAATAGAGGAAACTGTCATGTTCTTAATACGGCGTTATACTGTTGTGTAAGATGAAGTAGGGATTTTCTTGGTAGTTACTTTAAGATTCTTGCGAAAATTAGGTCATACCCTGGGGACTTTTCAGGGTTTAATTTAGTGTGAATTATATTATTGACTTCGTTTAATGTAAATTGTTTTAGAGAAGTTTCAAGTTAATAGGGAGATTATAGATAAATTTGTATTTTATCATCTATATTAATGCGTTTATCTACAGAAAAAGAGTGGAAAACTCTTTAAGATGTTCAGCGAAAATTTCGGCTTTCTCTTATTGCTTTTTGCCCATGCGCCCTTTTCAGTGTGGATTGAAGGGTTACATAATTGAGAACGTTCTATTTGCCTGGTTACTTTCCAAAGTGAGTACTCGGTAGCTTCTGTAGGCGAAAGATGTCTGAGATAAGAATGTATATCATTGTTTTGTGGTAATTTATTAACGCTTTCAACTATACTGCAGCTAATGAGGTATAGTTAAGATGCTAATGAGGTACAAAATAAGAACAATATATTTTGCAATTTTACCTATGTACAAGCGTAAACTATTATAAAAACAACCTATTTATAATATTGTAATCGTATTTAGTTATTTTACCAACTTGTATGCTCCGCTTGTCAGCTCTCGTGTTAATGTGTGTGCGACCGGCTCCCGCATATCCTCTCTATCAACCCTGCATTATAGAATTTAGGACTTTTAGGGTTAGGACAGTGCGAATTTGCCTCTCGGCATGTAAAGACCGGGTGTGTTGTCCCGAAAAGTGCGCAAGTCATAGATGCGCTAAACTGCCTGACCGGTGTTTTGTGCTAAACCGTATACCAGTTTTGTTTCTCTCAATACTCTGTCTCTCTGTCACTGTAGCCTAGCACTGTAAAGCTAATGCTATTTGTAACTCTTTTTATTATTATTAGAATTGCGATAATTATCAATGTAGAATCAGCCCTTAAGTTCACTACAAATAAATCGAAGGAAAAGTTCGTCTTAAATGTTTTATTGCTTCAGTGGTCCTTAATAAATATTTTGAAGCAATTAGGTGTTTAACTACACCTCTCTAAAATGTGGCAAGTTTGGTAATAAATTTATCCTCTCCACCAGATGTAATGAGATTACCTTGCTTGTTTAATTATTAAATATTATGGTTCGTTACAGTTTTTTAGCAAAGATGTTATTCTTCTGCGTGGTTCTCTTTCACCTTTTTGAAGTTATACTTCTATACGCGCGCTCCACGTTGGAAATTTGTATGGGAGTGAATCTGTGAAATCATTACATATGTAAGATAATGAGTAAGAGAGAGACAGAAGATATATTTTCTCTCTCTTCCTCTCTCGAATATAAAAATGTTCCTTTTGTATATACAATTTAATATTATATATATTATATAAAGATATATATACATATAATATTATACATATAATAAAATATTTATTAATATTATTATTTATGTGATATGTTTTGTATTATTTATTAAATGTTCATAATTATATTATTCTTTTGTATTTCAAAATAATAAATCTCAATAAATCACTGTATGATCCAGAACTGTCAATTTTGAAATACATTTGTGTCATGTCCTCGGTAGTATAGTAGTCAGTATCCCCGCCTGTCACGCGGGAGACCGGGGTTCGATTCCCAGTCGGGGAGGACTTTTTTATTAATATTATTACATTATTGTCATTTTTACTTATGGATATTGCATTTTAATTTGTATTGTATTATTATATGGAATTATGTTGCACTGTATTGTAGTGTATTTTTTTATGTATATTATTGTCATTTTTAAATACTTATGAATATTGCAGTTTAATTTGTATTGTATTATTATATTAATAACAAAATAAACACTGAATTTTACTGCAGAGCATGTGTAAAAAATTTTTTGCATTCAACTCCTTTCAAACATATATGAAAATAAAAATATACATTTTCATCAAAATATTGATTCAATCCTTCATTGTTAGTAAGTTGTTATTAATTATGTTTCTCTTTCTGCTATGTCTTACCTATAGAATTACATATGTAATGATTGTGCATATTGACTCCCAAATAAATTTGTAACGGCGAATGCGTGTATAGAAGTGTAACTTCCACCGGCAGTCCCACTGGACTGCCACACCCGTTTTTTTTAATGATTAATTGATAAAAATTATAATTTATTTAGTTTTACTGAGAGCCATTCTTAATCTGTGTATATAATGCATATTTATCCAGCAAATGTACTAAATGAGATATGTTCCTGATCAATAATATTGCGGGTAAATTGCCTTTTATTTTTCCTATTGGCTTCACTTGGCTTATTATTCTTTTTACGAGGTTTACGAGGCCAATCTGGTTCAAATTTTTCTTCCACTATATACATACACCGACAAATTTAAAGGAACAAGTTATTAATAAAATGTATTTCTTTATATTTCTATTTTATAGACTATATTTAGATAGTTTTGAGTACTCCTCACCAAAATAAAGTTCAAATCCAAAATAAAGTTCAGTCAAAGTGTCAAATTAATTTATTTATTTGTGTTTTATTTTACATATTAAAGTTGTATTATCTGTTTTAACAAGTACCAACTTGTATTTAATTGATAAGTTAATTTGTTTAAGTTTGTTGGAGTGATTTTTTTTGTTTTGTTTTAATCAGTGGTATTCTTATTGCAAAGAACAACTAAAAATTGGTGACTTAAGACCGACTGATATTGCTAGGGGGGTAACAACAATCGAAAATGGTCGAACGTGCAAGGAAGATGCTGCAATTTTTGGTAAATCACCATCAACCACCCACCATTATGTAAGTCGTTGGAGACAAACCGGTGAGTATGTAAGAAGAAGGGGGCAATGGAAAAAACATTTAACGATGGCAGTAGATGATCGGTTTATAACGTTTCAAGCATTACGAAATAGATGCCAAACGGCAGTTCAAACCAAAAACCTGATGGAAAACGTTCGTGGAACCACAATAAGTGAGCGCACAATAAGAAGGAGACTTAAAGAAACCAAATCATATGTGCCAAAAAAAGCACCCAGACTTCAGAATCACCATCGTGTAGCGCGACTACAATTTGGTCCAGAGCATCAAAATTACCAATGGAGTCAAATTCTATTTACGGACGAGAGCCGTTCCATTTCTGTGTTAATTACATTGACGGTAGAAAAAGCTTATATCGACGCCAAGGAGAACAAAACGCTCTTTTCAATTTTACTACGACCGTAGCTTTTGGTCGAGGTTCAATTGTGGTGTGGGAGGTGGTATACGTTTATGGGCACGATCAGAGTTAATGGTGATTGATGGTGAAGCAATAACAGCAGATAGGTACATTAGAGATACTTTCCAAGACCATGTGGTACCTTTTTCACCACAAATTAAAGAACATTTTATTCTAATGCAGGATAATACGCGCCCACACGTTGCATGCTGTGTAAGAGACTTCTTATTATAATTGGGTATAACAACATTGAATTGGCCAACGTGTTCGCCAAACCTAAACCTGATAGAGCATGTGTGGGAAATGCTAGGCAGAAAACTTAGGGCACGGGTTTCTGCTATTCAAAACGGAGAGGAAGTAAGAATTTCTTTGATTGAGGAATGGGGGAGACTGCCTTAACAACCGATCGATAGCTTTATGGTGTACACACCAGTGATAGTGTAAACTAACCGGACCACTGGATAGACACACTGGATTGTGTGTCTTTTATGGAACAAGAGTCCATTAATTCTTTACCTCTAGACATGGCTGTCCTGTGGTCTCTAAAATTACTAAAGAAAACGATGGCTACCATGAAAATAATATTGGTCATTCTATTAAGTTACCACCATAAAGAAAGAAGAAAATGCCTACAAATCCCTAGGTCTCACCATCAACTTACGATTTTAGATCTGATGCCAGAAATTCGGCCATTTTAAAAACAAAAGTTAACCGCTTCTAGTAAAATAAATATACTACATGGTTGGTAGACTCAAGTCGTTTGAAAGGTCTGATTAGTATGTAGGTGTCCTTTTTCCTCCTAGTAGTACTACATTTAAAGTAGTATTGGGATAATTCATGGTAAGGTGTACATAAACTTTAAAGATATCCATGAAGATTAAAGAAAACACTACACAGTCACCATCACAAAACTTTAGTAGCTACTACAAAAGTGAGTCTTAAAAATATTCCAGTTGATGTACAAAGTTACAAAGTCGTGACCAAAAAATGATTGAAAAAAAAATAAACAAATACCATATGTACCATATTTTGTGGAACACTCATGATTTGGTGCATAGAGGAAAAAACGGAGATGAGGGGCTTTTCTTTGACCTTTTAAATTTAAGTGGTAAAGAATTTATAGTGGTGATAAGAGCTAAAGAGTCACCTGAATAGATGTCGAAAGAAAGCAGTATACACTTCACCAAAATTCAATTTGAGACGATGAAGGTGATGAAGTTGTCAAGTAGAAAATGATCGAAGACTGTAAAAAATAAAAGCTTACGCTGTATTGGATGATTAAATAGTAGATATCACTGGAAAACAAAATATTGATGATTTTGTATGATTTGAATTGGATGGATGTTTTATGATGGTTGAGAAAGAAGGTGGTGCTGAGTCGCCAACAAGCAGGAATTTGGTTTCTAATCTGTCAAGATAGTGTGAAATCAGATGTTCTGATGAAGACATGTGCATAAGAAACTTTTCAGATAGCTTCCATAAAATCGTTAATTCATTAAAACATTTCTAGGTGAAAGGAAACTATGCTACAAAAAAAGTAGCTTATCAATTTCAACGTGCAGTCACTAAACCGATTTTCATCTTAGGTTTATTCATAATTGTATAATATTCTGCTACTTTAAAACTCATTATGAACCTTTTATTTTTTTACATCCTTTATTTATTGTAATCTGTTTCTACAAATAAAAAAATATAATCAATAAGTCTATCACGTAATAAACACCAAGGAGATCCGCCCTGTGACAAAAATGCTTTGGGGTAAATTTCTAATAAATATAAATATTTGAAATATAAATAACACTTACAAAGACATATAATAACATATTAAAAAATAGCAATAGTTAAAATACACACACAGTTGGGTATAAAGTGATAGAGCATACGTTTATGTATTTACAGGTCTAAGGGATCACGGCGTTTTAGTCTTCCTCTCTTTGGTCGCTTAAGTAGGTCTTGGGCAAGCGTATTTGGATGGTTCGGTAGTTTATAATTGTGCCACTGAGTGCGACAAGGGTGTCTTTAATGTTTTGAATCTGAAGGCCTCGATGTATAACATAATTGGGCACATACCACGGTGCATATGTAGTAATTGTGCTGTTTACTCTTGTGGGAATATCTGCCGTATAGAGTAAGTGTAAAGTTGGTCCCAATATACTACCCTGAGGTACTCCCGATAGAATTGGAGATATGTTTGATATTGCTTCATTGTATCTGACCTGGAAATATCGATTGGCAAGATAGGATCTCAGAAGTGCATACAGAAAATGAGGAAAGTGAGTTTTTATTTTAGATAGCAGCCCCTTATGCCATACTTTATCAAATGTTTGTGAGACATCCAAAATGCTGCAGTGCAGTATTCTTGCTTTTCAATTGTATCTCTTGCTACTTTGGCAACACTATGTACCTGCTCCATTGTTCCATGTTGTTGCCTGAATCCAAACTGATAATCTGGTGTTAACGTTTGTCTGTCGATTATAAAATTCATTCTTTGAAGGAGTATCCTTTCAAATATCTTAGAGATAATGGGAAGCAAACTGATTGGACGATAGGATGATAGTTCGTGTGGATCTTTATTTGGTTTCGGTATTAGAATGATTTGTGCCATTTTCCATTGAAACGAAAAATAGCCTAACTTTATTAAAGCGTTAAATATGTACATAATCAACCTAAATACTCTTTTAGGTAAATTTTTGCAGATTTTTCCCGATATTAAATCATACCCTGGAGCTTTTTTAATATTGAGATGTATAAATAAATCTTTTATTTTATTCATTTTGATATTTTCTATAGAGGTGACATCTGATAAAGTGCATCGAAGTTCTTGTGAATGAATTCTTCTTCTGTCATTGAGATAGGTCTGGAGTGAGGTTGTCAATCACCATCTTTATTTTTAATAGAACATGGGACCATCATGTTTAATCTGAAGTTTAGTTTCTTAGAGAGTTTCCAAATAGAGTAATTTGTGTCATTCGTCGCAGTGAGACTTTCAAGAAATTCATTTATGTCTTGATCGTTGTATTTGTATAGTTCTCTTTAAAGCAAACGAGTAGCCCTATTCAGTTAAGTTTTGTTCTCAGGAGATCTGGAAGTTTGCCACTGTTTTCTTAGTTTTTTCTTTTCGTTGATTAAGATTTCTATATGATGTGGATATGGTGCAGAGTTATTACTCTGAGTTAGATCTGGAGCTACTCCCCAAGGTGCCTCTTAAATGATTGATGTAAGGTGGAGGACTGCTTCCTTAATATTTTCATTTGTTTCAAGAATAAGATTTAAATTAATTGCATTTTGAATATTAACTCTGAACAGACTCTAACTTGTTTTATGATTTGAAAACGTGGGGTATTTATTTGTATTATATACATGTTGCATCACATCAATAAATATGGGAGAATGGTCCGACGAAAGGTCAAAGGAAGGTTTAGTATTTAAAAAGTTTTTACTAATAAACCTTTTATAAAGTATAAAAATGGATTTGATTATAGTGAGGAAACATGTTTGTTTGCACATCCTTGATATCATCAAAGAAGATTCAACATGTTTAATAAATGAATAATGATAAATTACTTAAAAAATCGTATGATATCGCGGTGAGTCGGGATTGAGTAAGCAGTTCCACAAATTGCTCAAAAATTGAATATGAAATAGTATTTCACCATCTAAGACTGCGATGGAATATTGGAGACGGTCGTTGATTATCCCTTATTTTAACTTCTTAATTGTAACATTGAATGTTAGATTTTCCCACGAAAATACACCTTCTTTACCCTCCAAAAATTCTAAAAGTGACTTCTAAAGATTTAGAAAAAAATGCAATATATTTTATGCAGTTTTATGAGTTGCGTGATATGAATTAGACTTGTATTATAATATGTGAAAAAAGAAGGATTTAGCTGAAAATTCTTTAATTATTTACAAATTAAAGTAGTAGCTGCACTTTTGGAGGAAGCTAATATTTTTATCCTGCAACAAGAACCTAACAAGAGCATCACATGATCGGCAGTATTTGAGGTTGAATTGCAATTTAGAGCTGGAAGAAGAAAAAAGAACGAAAGAAAACTGTGGGTGTTTATTTTTGATTTCAAAACGGTACGTATTTTAAAAACATGATATTGTTTTATGGCGAAATAGTAAATATTTGTTCTTTAATGCCACACTTTTTTGCTGTAGTATTTTTAATGTCATATTGTTCAATTTCCTAACGTCATTGTACTATAATATATTTATAAAAACATTTTTTTATAGGATAAAGATTGGAGTATAAAAATATTAGTTGTAGATTTGTTGCCTAATAATATTTCAAACATATTAACTAATAAGGTACTCAGTTTCCTTAGCTGCGATAAGTTTTGTTATAGTAAAAACGCAATAAATTTTCTATTTGTATTAATAAGAGCGTTAAATGATTCTATAGACAACTATAGCCTACAAGAAATATGTTTTATACTGAGGAATAATGTATAAGATATATACATTTTTATATATGGTATACAAATATGTACATACTAGAACTATTTGAACAATCTGATTGGTAATGCTAAAACAGAAACAGAAAATATCTTTGTTTTACATTTCGTAAAATAAATCGACCAATGGGTCTAGTATAGTTTGATGTATACGATTATTTATAGGTGAAAAACAATTATGTGCCAATCGATAAGACAGATAACAGGAAGTTTTTAAATGTAGAATAAACATCAAAAAGTAATTAATAAGTAGTAAAATACAAATAATTATCTCTTTGTGAATCTCAGATTAAAAACCTTATGATGCTATGTTTTATCAAAAATTGATCAAAGTTTTTAAAAAGTAATTTTAAATAAAAAAAGTTATTTTTATTAAAAATGGCGACAAGCTAAGACCGTCTACAAAGGGCGAGGAAGTCATATGAAAATATTAAGCATTATACGCATAGATAGCATTAAAAAATATACTTATTATACAAGGAAATTCTTCTTCTTGTAGTGCCTATCCGTTTCGGATTTTGGCTACCATCATGGCAATCTGTATTTTGCAAACTGCTGCTTTGAAAAGATTTGTAGTTGTTGTGTTGAACCACGTACGTAGTTTTTTGAGCCAGGAAATCCTTGGCCTTCCTAGTCCTCGTTTTCCTTCTACTTTTCCTTGTAGACTTAACTGCAGCAACCCATATCTTTCGCTGTTCATCATGATGTGACCGAGGTATTCGATTTCGGCTGTTTTTAATGTGATTAACAACTCTTTTCCTTTTTGCATTCTTAATGAAACGTCCTGGTTAGTAACGTGGTTGGTATAGGATATTTTCAGGATTCGACGATAAAGTCACATTTCGAAATCCTCAATTTTCTTGCAGGTACCGTCTGTGAGAGTCCACGACTCACCTCCGTACAACAGTATACTAAAGATATAACATCGTAGTAACCTAATTTTTATGGATACTGATAAATCATGGCATTTGAATAGCTTAGCCATTTTTTAAAATGCAGCAATACATTATATTCTAGCAATGAATTTTTGAAAACGTTTAGGATGTAACTATTGTAAATCGGTTTGCAAAATACCTCAATTACACATAACTTATAACACATGAGAGACTGGGTTGTGTTTGATAAGCGTCCATCGAAAATTCATCAAGGAAAATCAGGAATGGATTGAAACGCGAGTTTTGAACATGTTTTCTTCAAATACACAAAAATAATATTACTATAAGACATGTAACTAGAGTATTTTTTTCAATCATTTAATTATAATAACTTAGCTGTTGAAGCACACTATAATTATATAATTAAGGCATTCACAATGAAAAGGATGTATGTGCCGAAAATATAATTGTACAGAGGCAAGAGAAGTAAAATCATGGGAAAAAGGTAAACACGTCACGGTTATTTGTGCTATGAGTGCTTCGGGATATTTCATCCCGCCTCTTTTATTTTCCCTTGACAACGTCACTCACCGCAGTTAGAAAAAGATAGTCCATCAGGAACTGTATATACATGTTCTCATAACGGTTGGAAAAATGAAAGCATATACATTAAATAGCTGCGACATGTTATTGAGCACTCAAAACCTATTGCTAAACAACCTGTTCTCCTAATTATGAATAACCACAATAGTCATTGTACTAATGGAAGCATGGAAAGTGGCTAAAACAAATAATGTTATAATGCTTTCCCTTCCACCACATTCATCATATCGCTTACAACCTCTGGATGTGACTTTTTTTGGGCAACTTAAAAGGGCCTACAACAAGGAATGCGACATGTTTGTAAAATCCAAAAATATGGTAAATATTACACCATACGAGATTGATTGCAGGACTATTCAACAAAGCTTATTCCAGAGTTGCAAGTTTAGACAAAGGAATCTCTGGCTTTAAGGTCACAGGAATGTTTTTCATGAACTCTGCTATATATTCAGAAGAATATTTTGTTACCTTGGATAAAGATCAGATCCAAGTTGATGAACAAGCAAGTTTGGCTGCTATTGCTCAATCCTAACAGCTAGCTGCTGGTAACTCTGACCCACTTCTAGATACATCTCGTGATACTGGTGACTTTGGCATACTTCCGTCTATATCTCGTGATATTCAACAGAAATTGAGAGTGCCCAGCTCTATACCGATCTAATCTAGTCCAACGACAAATATTGAACAAGAGCAGTCACATGCTGTTATGAACCCTGCAATGAATGTATCTGCACCAAGTGATTTACAACAAGACTCACTTACTGTGAACTCTGCTATCACCTTCTCATCTAAAGCAAATATTTCGCAAGAGGTGTTACCTCATATTTTCCACGATGCAAGTCTATCTATATTAAATGATTTTCAAGAGAAGGCATCAACAGCTTGTCCTACCTAACATACCAAAAAATAACAAGACTTCGCGACAAAAACAACACATTGTAATCTTGTGTGTGTAGAGGAAGGGGATGACCTTAAGACATAATTTATTACCCACAGGATTCATTTTTATTTATACAGATATACATATTAGGTGCCTATAAGGTTAAATATGATTAACGAAATTTATTATTGCATTAAAAACGCGTTTAGTATGTCTTGATAACAAAAAACCAATGTTGAGAGGAAGAGGAGTGTTGTATTCTATTAAGGAAGTAATATAGTTAGTAGATAGCCTTGCCATTTTTTTACACTCCAGAAACATGTATTTAATGTCACCTATGGACATGTTGTCACAGTCACATAACGCGTTTAGTATTCCTAATTTATAAAGGTAATCTTATCTAGCACGCCAATGAAAACAGTGTTTGAAGAGAAAGAAAAGTAATATTGGGAAAAAAATGTAAAACCAACATTAATCCAAAGAAGAAGGGAAAAACTAGTAACAAAGAAAGAAAATGTAAACCAGAAAAAAGGAAAAAAACGAAAGACGACAACCAACAAAAAAGTGAAAAGAGTAAAAAAGAAACTTTTTGAAAATGAAACTGACACGCCTGAAGAAAAGGACGTTGAGAATCTTTGCGAAGATGAGTCAGAATATTCTGAAGATAAGACGTGTGCTATTTGCTGTGATGCAGGAAAAAATACGAAAATGTGAAACATTATCCAGGTATATGTCCCTACAGCTGATAAACCAGAGAAAGTAAATCGTTTTATAATGAATTATCCAACACCTTAAAAAGTCTTTCCAAAAAGGATTTAACTTTGATTATGGGTGATATAAATACCAAGCTTGGTAGGGGACAATCGGAAGAATTCATAGGATAATATGGCTTTGGAGAAGGAAATAATCAAGGAGACCAATTGGGTAAAATCGTAGCAGAAGAAGAGTTTGTGATTACTAACACTTACTTTAAACTCCCATACCTTCCCCAAACATAGTGAAAAATCAAATAGATTACATTATGATTAACAAAAGATTCCGTAACAGCATAAAATCAAACAAGACATATCCTTTTTCTTCTTTTTATATGGACATGACTCTGTCTGTTTTTCAATGTGCCTCAAGTAAGTTGTCGTTCCATCGTTTTCGTGATCTTCCTACTGATCTTCTTCCTATTGGCGAACCGTCTCTTGCCGTCTTTACTACTCTTCTATTTCTAACCTAGTTCTTGATGTTCTCCATCTTGCATCTACGTCGTATATCTGTACTTCTAGCTCTGTCCCATAGTGTCTTACCATCAATTTTTTAAAGTGTTTTCATCTCTGCTATTTCTAACATCCGTTTTGTCTTCTCTGTGTCAGGTCTTGTTTCTGCCGCATATGTCATTATTGGTCTGATGAATTGTTTTGTAAATTCTGCCTTTCGTTTCTTTCCCGATATTTTTTTTCCCCATATTGTTTCATTCAGGCAGCCTGCGGCTCTGTTTGCTCTATTCACTTGATCTTTCACTTCCGTTTCGAGCTCTTCGTAGCTAGATAATGTGATGCCTAGATATTTAAACTCCATCACTTGTTCTATTATTTGACCTTCCAGCTCCAATTTACATCTTAGTAAATTTGTTGTTGTAACCATGCATTTTATCTTTTTTGGGGAAATTAACATGTAAAATTTTCTGGCGGTTATATTAAATTGGTGCAGCGTACGTTCTAAATCATCTGCACTTTGAGAGAGTAGCGTTGCGTCGTCTGTATAGCAGATTATTTTAAGTTGTTTTTCTCCCATTTGGTATCCTTTTTTTATTTCTTTCTTTTTTTATTATTTCATCCATAATCAGGTTGAACAATAAAGGACTCAGGGAATCTCCCTGTCTTATCCCATTGCCAGCTTCAATAGGATCGGTTAGTTCTTCTTACCGAACTCTTCTATGCCAAATGAACTCTTAAAGTAATGAGGGCCAGATCTCACCAAACAACTATTAAAACTAATCCAAAAAATAATAGAACAAAACAGAATTCCTTAAGAATGGAGATCAAGCATCCTAATACCTCTCTTCAAAAAGGAAGACAAATCAGACCCGGAAAATTAGAGAGAAATTAATTTATTAAACACAACACTAAAATTATTAACAACCAAAGTAGTAACAAATAAACCGAATGAAATTATAACACTAGCAGAAGAACAACAAGGTTTTAGATCGGGAAGCTCATGCACCGACGCTATATTTATAATAAGGCAAGTGCAAGAGAAATCATTAGAATACAAGAAACCTGCAACATAGATATGTTTTGTGGACCTTAAGAAGTCATTTGACTGGGTCAAATTAAAAAGACATACCCAGGAGCCGATAGTAAGCCAGAGCATAACCCACTAATTAGCAAAATTAGACTCAGACTAAAGAAGATTCGGCGTAGTGTCAACCCAAAATACGACATTAAGCTGCTAAAAGACCAACAAACAGAACAAAATGTAAAACAGAATATCTACAGAACAAATGAAATACCGTTGTTCAAACGCGTGTAATTGACCAGGACCTAGAAAAGTTACAAAGAGTTTAACAAGACATACAATAGAAGTTTCTTAAACCACTAAAAATAAGGGAAAAAATCGTGGATAACAAAGGAGATTTTAGATATGACGGAGAAGAGGCGAAGTTCAAAGATCAGGATACGACAATATATAAAAAAAGCAATAGTTAAGGATACACGGCAAACTGAATAATGTGTGGAAATACAGCTATTTTAATAGAGAGAATAAGATAACCAAGGTAAACCAATATTAAGTGGGGAAAAGGAACTAGACACGTGGAAGAAATATAAAGAAGTAACTTTTTCAGATGATAGGCAGAATACCATTGAAGACACGGAATGCCAAACAGGATTACCATCGAAGAAGTCACGCCAGCTATTAAAAAAGCTAAAGACAGTTAAGCTGTAGGACCTGACTAGTTTTGTGCAAAATTCTTAATACTGATGGATGAACAAGGTATAAAATGGATACAAACTATATTTAACGAAAAATCCCACAACGCTGGTTAAGCCTTTGTAACAATGCCAAAAAAATATATTGCAGAAACATGCAAAATACTACGGAACAATTAGCCTAATGAGCCAATTACTTAAAATGTTTTTAAAAGTATACACAGCAGAATATATAAAAAATGCGAAGAACAAGTGTAATGGACACAATTTGATTTCCGCGATATCTTAGGCAACCGAGAGGCTCTAAAAAAGCTCGAGGCCTTCGACATGTGGTATTACAGACGCATCAAGAATTTCATGGGTTGATAGTGTGACTAACGCTGAGGTCCTATGTAGAATGGACAATGAATGCCAGATTTATAATACAACAAAAGAGCCCAAATTAAACTATCTTGGCCATGTTATGAGAAACGAACAGAGATATGGCTTGTTGCAACTTATTCTTCAGGGTAAGGTATTTGAAAAGAGATTACCAGGGAGAAGAAGAATCCCTTGGATTCAAAACCTGAGAACGTTGTTCAATACGTCTGTAACTGGATTATTCCGAATAGCTGCAAGCAAAGTTAAGATCGCCATGCTGATCGCCAACGTCCGGAAAGGATAGGCACTGTAAGCTGAGAAGACGGCTTCTAAGGGTTTCTACTAACGCACAAAAGAGTAAATATGTAAATAAATTTTATTTAAATGTTTATATATATCAGTGTATTCCTTTTCTAAAATCCTCGCAACACTACTACATCTGAATAATAATCCCTAGTCGACCACGTTATTGTAATTTATGATTTATTGTTACCTATTACCTGTTATTTTTAGATGAACAATGTGTTCTGGGAAAGGCCAGAGGGAAGAAGGTCTGTAGAGCGGCCTAGAAAAAGGTGGAAAGATGCAGTCAAAGAAGATCTAGAGAAAATGGGAGTGCAACAATGGGAATTACTGGTACAGGACCGACAAACATGGAAGGCAATAGTAAACGCGGCAAAGACTCACGAAGAGTTGTAGCGCCATTGATGATGATGATGATGTTATTTTCAGTAAATAAATGATCTTACCTGTGCCTGATATTTGTTTAATATTTCAGCGATCTTTTTAATTTTAACATTGTTCCTTAAACTTGTACTGTCAGTTCCTCTCAAGGAGAAGTATGCTTGCAGAGGGCTTCCATTATGTCTCCATGTCACCATCTTGATAACATTGGGTATTTCGTTCTATATAATTTAACAAAAAGTAATAAGAATAATAATAATAAAAATGGTTGAGTTGCAGTATGCTAATGATAGTTATTTTAGATAATATTAACAAATCCCAGTCGGATACCATTGGACAATTGAACTTGATGTTTACTACATTTTCTAGAATTTACTTCATCACGGTTTAGAGTCGCGGTAGGTAGTTTTACGTGATAAGTAGCTTAAGGCATGAATTAATGAACAAGATCTAGCTCTCGCGGCAGATAAGACGCAAGCTGTAGTACTTAGCAGATACATAATGAGGAAAAGAGCTGTTTGTGAGTGCGAAAGAGACAGTAATACCCAGAGAGTACCTTAAGTACCAGGAGCTTACTCCAGCAGATCAGGATCAGCGGGGGAGACGCATAGACCTCTATACGGTGCTGTGCAGTCTGTTGTTCTCTACGTGGCCCTAGTCTGGATTGGGGCAAGAGAAATACCGACCTACAAGTGGTTCATAATACCTGTGGACAGAACAATCCTGGTACGGGTAGCAGGTGTCTGGAGGATTGAGTCAGCTGCGGTTGTGTGGATGATCACCGGCTTTGTACCCGCTGTCTTTACATAGATAAAAGAGTGCAAAAGATGGTGTTTTTCAAGGATAAACTGTAGAAGTATTATCCGCATAAATGGTTATTGCTAGGCTAACCTTGGATTTGCAGTTCACCTAATTCGCCATTGAAGAGAAGTCTCATGATTTCTTGTTACTTCGTATAGAAGCCGCTACTAGCGTATCTAGGCATGTTATGTTACTATAACAGCGGTATAGATGAAGAGCATTTCATTTTAATTCGAGCTATCACAAGTTTTCCCGATGACAGTTGAAACCTCAAAACACGTGTAGAACAATAGTGGAGCTCAAATAAAAAAAATACGATCAACTTTTATTTAACTTATTGTAGTAAATGTATTTTCAATCTGTTGTAGTATTATATAGTTAACAGCGTAATGAAATTAAAACACTGTATATTGTACTGTAATATATTGTAATATTCTATAGTTTGGTGTTTCTATAAAAAAATATTCTTCTTCTAATAGGTCGGGCTACTATCATTTGTGTTATCTGCCTTCTTATGATGTTGTTTTCCAGCTATCCCACCAACGTTTGGAAGGCTACCAACTAGACATCCTGATTATGGTTTTTGTGTTTTGGCCTCCTGCAAATTTGATCTGCATCCTATTTTCTAATGAGTGTTCTCGTTACGCTATAATGTTCTAAATATCACATGTTTGTTTTAATTATTGACTTTATCTTTAATTTTACTAATTTGATTTTAAAAATAGTTTAACGCTCAACTTTTTATTCAATTCTTTAATCATCTAAATATCCTATTTAATCTTAATTTTTCATTTTCAATATTCATTTATTTCGTTTATATTTCCTGTATTTGACTCCAGTTTGTTCTATGTCTCATTTCAATAGACAAAGTATATCTATCATTTGGCAACTCTGCACTGTCATTCCATTTCAATTCTATAGAGGTGGATTATATTAGTTTTTATATTGTCTTTTGCTTATTCTACTCAAAATTCATTAAATCTTTTTCTGGGGTAAGTTTTTTACATTCCTAGTTACTTAATTTGTTTTATATCTGTCTTTTTGTAATTTACCTTTATTTTTATACATACATAATCTCCTCCGCACATGTTTCTTTTAAACTTATAATTCATCCAATATGCAGTTAGTTTTATTTAATCTGACTACAGTTGGTATCCGGTGTGGGGATAATCGATTTATTTAAAAATAAATTCAGCAGTGACTTTTGAAAAAGACTTTTGAACTTATGAAAAGTGTTATTCGCCAGGAACATCCGCGTAGTTCGGTAGTGATCTTTGTACGAAAAAACATTTAAAAAATACGTGTGAGCCTGACCAAAGATGCTGCTAGTACTTTAAATGAAAATAAAAAATGTGTCTCAAATGATTGAAGAAATTTCTAAAAAGAAAATGATAATAAATTTGAAAACCTCTCGCAAATGATTGAAGAATCTTCTAGAAAGAATAATGAGAATGTTTCCAAAAGATTCGATAAAACGTCTCAAATTATTAAAGAAGCAGCTAGACAAAATGACGAGAAATTCGAAAATGTTGCTAGAAGATTCGACGAGACTTCTCAAATAATTAAAGAAGTATGTATTCAAGACAATGAGAAATTTGAAGAAATTTCTAAAACATTCGATAAAGTAGAAGAGAAGATCAAACACTTAGAGAGAAAAATAACCAATACAAAAGTGCTACCACCAGTTAATATAGTGCCTTTAGATATATTAGTGTACATAGTGAAACGGAAAAAGCTAGTTTAACCTTCCAGCGATACGCTAAATGCTAATTAGTTATTTTAAGATTTAGGTAATAAAATATTGTAATATTAATACAAAATATAACCGGTGGAAGATTGATACACTGTATTTCTTAAAATTTTTTATTGAATTTCATTAAAAACAACAACGGTGTCATAAATCCCAGATGTCTCCTAGATTATTATTACACATTACACATATACATATATTACATTACAACATTACACATATTATTGTATCGCAATTGTGCAGTCTTGACAAATATGCTTTGAATGTTCCATACAGATGAATTTCTGACAAATTTCACAGCTGAAGCGCGTGATCCTTGAACGTTTCTCATTTCGACAGGGCTTACATCTTCTTTTACTTGCTGTGACCTTCTCTACTGTCTAAATTCCTAATTTTGCTTTTTTTTTGAAATTTCTTCTTTGAGCTCATTTTGAAGGGAGTATTGTGTTCTTCGTTTGACGTGTCTTTTCACAAGAGCATTTGAAAGTAGTCGAAAGTATTTTTTCGTTATTATTGGTGGAATAGATTATATAACTATTGATCGCGGCTACATTTAACATGGAAAAAAATAGCACCATCGACCATCTTCTGGTGTTCCTGCCAACATTGTAAGAAGCACAAAGTTTGTCTGCTATATCTATTCTATCTACACCTCCCTTTGCCGTGTTATAGAATGTTATAATCTCGGGTTTCTTTTGATCACCTGTTTGTGCGTCGATTGCTGCGTCATCATGTAGGCTTGAAACTAATATTACGTTTTTATAGTGCTTAGGCACGTAGGAAACAAGAGTTATGTCCTTCTGAAACCCAAAAATACTGGTATTGGTCTCACGCTTTTTTATAACTTTAAATTCATTGGAAATTTGGGCCTTATTTTTTTTCATCGTTCCTACAAAGGCAATTTTTTTCTCATCAAGATCTTTTATCAAATCAAAATCAGAAAACCAGTTGTCAGTGGTCAGTGTTCTTCCGTTTTAAATATTAGTGTTGCCAACCTTTTTACCACGTGGTTTGTTACTTATGGAGAATGGGCCATCTGGTTGAGTCCCTGCACAAATTTCCATCTTATAAGTGTAAAAGATGCGAGCGTCAACCATGGCATACATTTTGATCACATATTTATTGAGTTTTTTGGATGTATTGAATAAAGAAGCATCTTCCACGAAATGCCTCTAGTTCCTCGTCAATTGTGACATTTTTCCCAAGCGAGTAGCATTTTTGGCAATTAAAATGTAATGCTTTCATTAAAAATAGAAATCTTCTCCAATTCATCACTGTTTTGAAATCATCCATTCTTCATAGTTCTTCGAGGTTAACTCGATTACTATGGTTAATGCCCGCCAAATAAAGCAAGCCCAAAAGGGCTGTTATTTCTAGTGTGTCTGTATCCCTGGCATCTCTTGGACGACAATAATTAGATGTTACAGAAGTTATGTACTTATTTGTGAAGTTCATGATACTTTTAATCATAGGATCAGTTATGAGGCACTTCCAAATATCAACGATGTCTGTGAGATTCTTAGCTGGTCCAATGACCCCAGGAAGACGGAGTTAATATATTGCGAGGCGGTCGCTTACTTTTTTTGTTTGGATTTTTTTGCCAAATCCATGAGTCGAAAACTTTTCCATTTTTCTTTAGATGAGCTATATAAGCCTCATTGGAAATGTCAGCTTCGTCTTCGGCATTACTTCCATCACTCAATTTGGACTCAGAATCGTCATCACGTTCCAAAACATGTTCCTCTTCGTCTGTATCGCTATCATCGATTCGTACATCGACATATCGTATATTCGTACATCGTATATCGGCATCCGACTCAGCAAACATCAAATTTGTAACAGCTATCCGTGGGATCATTGAGATTGAAAATCTTCTTCTTATCCGCAATTTCTAAAATAAAATAAACAAAATGGAAATAATTGCCACAAATAGTCGCGTGTATATGAGAAATACAGACTTCTTATATCAACCTAAAAATTTTTTTAACACAAAAAATGCATGAAATAATATGTTATCAATATTACAATAAGAATAATGTAACTATAAAAAAAAAACAGATGTTATAAAAACTTACCTAAAAAGTCGCGCGTATATCTGAAATAAAAATGCAAAATTCTCAGCAACGTACTATCCCTTGACAGGTTATTTGTACACTGGAAGTTTGTTTTAGTAATGGAGTAGGAATAGCGAAAAGCACCCGTTCGCAGCGCAGCATAGGTAATAGATATTATAATAAATCTATTACCCGTATATCTACTACATACGCGCGACAGCTGGAAGGTTAAGACACCTTATAACAAAAAACATAAAATAAAGATGAAAGGCTGATAAACAACAATACTATCACAATATGCAAAGAAATTGAGAGCCATGATCAAAACGATCAGCCAAGAGATCTATTTAGAAAAATACGATACATAACAAGAGACTTTAAAGATAGAACTTAGGCCGTTGAAGATCACACAGAAACGCTGAGAACAACAGAGGAGATATAGCAGAGACATGGAGATTATATTGCCGGGATCTGTATAAAGATCATCAACGCCAGGAACTTATTCACCAAACTCCTGAAAAAATCGAAGAAGAAGCTAACATGCTCGAGAATGAAATAAGAGTAGCGATCTCCTAAATATTCTTAATCTTTTTGAGTCTCTGATGTTGATAATCTAAACATTTTGGAATCTGTTTATAATAAACAAATTATACATTAGGTCAATGTTGCAGTTTCGCAACGATATATAAACATTTGTAATATGAACAGACTTTTTTGTGTTAGTTTTGATTCTCCCCGTAGTATATTTAAACGAGATTTGCGTGTACAAGGGCACAGCAGTTTTAAGGGCTAAACATTCCAAGACGAGCCATCTGCGAGATAAGGGCGAGTTCCATATGCCAGATAAGAATATGTGTTTTTGAAGTTAAGATCAGCGCGTCGAGACACTTCATTGCGGTCAAAATCAGAGTCGAGTTTTATCTCTCAAACCACACACATGTGTGTGCGTTTGGGTTAAGAAGAGTACCTTCACACTTAGCATCGGTCCTTTGACCGAGGAAGTCGTTTTGATGCAGAAAAGTTGCATGAATTTTGTGGTTCCTGGTGTACGTCGATGAAGACGTCGTTGGACAGCGGTTGGTGCTGTGATTTATGGGGTAAGCTACAATACACCATAATTTTGTTGCTGCATATATCAAGTACGTTTACTTGGTATATAGATGTCATATTTGCTTCGAACTTTTTATCAGTTGTGCCGCGATCGCGATTGAACTTGATTGAGAACATTTCATTACCTTTATGTAGATTTGTATATTTTTTATATTATAATAATTTCACTATTCTTTTTGTATATATATCACAGTGTTGTGTATTTTATTACCTAATATTAACTCATAATGTGTATTATGAGTATACTTTTGCATTGAGTTTAATAATTTGTTTTTATATGACATATATATTCATATTTTTTATTTTTTGTATATTATTTCTATCTATAACGTGGTATATATACAATCGACAGTTTTGTTTTGTTTATGGTTCTCTTTTTGTGTGTAAGTTTGTACTACATATATTCCTCTTCTTTTAAGTTTATATCCTTCTTTATTTATAATTGTAGGTATATTGGGTTATGTATATTTATGGTTTATTTCACCTCTTTTTAAAATAGAGTTTTATACAGTCCACTTGCTTTCATTTCTTTTATTTTAATATACATACCCAATCTGAAAGGGGGAAACCAGCGAGTTCTAGATTGAACAGAATATTTTCTCTCCCCCTTCAGGATGACCAAAATTGTTATATTGAGGTCATCGTATGTGCAGAACGCAACATAATGGTCCTTCGAGCCGGATTTTCTTCTTCTTTTTCTGTTTTTTTGTGTGTATTTGGGGTTCTCTGGTAGTAGATACCCTTTTTCCATGTTCTTTTTCATGTGTAGTTGCGGTTTCCTTATGGTAGGAGCCTTGTCGGTTATGATAACCAGTTAATATGTCGTTGCTTACGGTTTACTTATGGTAGGGACCTTATCAATTATGATAACCATTTTATTTGTCTTGCTCACGGGTTCCTTATGGTAGGAGCCTAGTCGGTTGTGATAACTATTTGTTGGGGTATTTCTTTTAGCTGGAAAAGATACCCAGTCGTCTGCCGAAAGACGATACCTAGTCTGCCGAAAGACTATTTCGTTGTCGAGGTTCTCTTATGCTAGAGACCTTATTGCGGTTATCACAACCATAGTATAGTCGGGTTTTCTTTTATCTGAAAAGTTGCCCAGTCTGCCGAAAGACATTTTACTTTTTACGTTGTACAACGTTTATTTACTGTATACCTTTTTGCGGTTATCATAACTATATAGTCAGGTATTTGTTTTATGTAAAAAGATACCTACTCGTCTGCCGAAAAACGATACCTAGTCTGCCGAAAGACTATTTCTTCTTTACATTCTTTGTTCCAGGTGCTCTTCTGACAGAGACCTTCTTTTCGTGGTTGTTATAACCATTTATTGTATATATAATTCTTTTCTACTAAAAGATACCTAGTCTGCCGAAAGACTATTTCTTTTTTTTACATTGCTTTTTCGAGGTTCTCTTCTGACAGAGGCCTTTTTTGCGGTTGTTATACCCATTTTACATTACGGTATATCTTTTATACTAAAAGATATCCAGTTGTCTGCAAAAAGACGATTTTGTACTTTACATTAATTAATTTTCAAGGTGTTCTTTTTACAGAGACCTTTTTAAGGTTTTTATAACCATCTTACATTGAGACTTCTTTTATACTGAAAGATAACTAGTCTGTCGAAAGACTATTTCTTTTTTATATACTTTATTTAAAGGTGCTCTTATGACAGAGACCTTTTTCGGGTTTGTATACCCATTTCTTGCTGATTTTTTCATAGTACTTTTAGTGGAGTATTTCTTTTGTCTAAGCATATACTCAGTCTGCCGAAAGACATTCTTACTTTTACTTGTTTAGGGTTTTCTTATGCTAGAGACCTTATTACGGTTAGTATAACCATTTACATTGAGGTATTTATTTTATGAAAAAAGATACCCAGTCTGTAGAGACATTTCTTCTTTTGTGTTCGTTAGTGTTTGTGAGGGTGGAAAAATATTTTCGGTTATTGCAACCATTTTTTTTGTTTAATTTTTCCTGATTGTAAGGACATTAGTAACAGATTGTAATCGTTTTATGTTGGGATATATCTTTTCCTTGATAAGATACCTGGTCTGTGGAGACTGTTCTTTTTTATTTTGTTTGTAGTTGTATTATTATAGAGACCTGCTTTCGATTATTACAAGTATCTCTTTGGTTTGTTTCTGTGACAAATCCAGAGATTTACAATTACTTTTACTAGTTCACAATCTTTTTCTTTTTGTCTTGTCAGTTTTAAATATTAGCTGCTCCATTTTTGTCTAAACAATGGAAACCCTCAAATTCAAGAGACGGTATGCAAAAAATGCAATTATTCGTCACTGTAATTGGATTGCAGAAAATGTTTCATTGGTCGATATTGATTATCTTTTGAAAGTTCGTCGTGAGTATTTACAGGTTGAGTATGATAAATATGAATGCGCACAGGATGCAATCGAGAACTTATTGGTAGATTCCGCTGAAGATAGCGAGAATCGAAACATTGTAGATGATTTGTTTTGTAAGGCAATGGGACTTATAATATGGGAGCCCGTCCTCTCATCCTTTACGTATTATAAAGTAGGTAGTGCATCCCATTGTTCTTCTAGGTTACATGTTGGTGAAAGACCTCCCACACTTATTTCAGATTTATGCCATATACTCAATGTAGTGAATTCTTCAAAAAGTAATATGTCAAAAAACTCATCTATTTCACAACCTCAACCTTCTTTCGAGAAATCTACGTCTCAAATACCTCGTGTGATGGCGCCTAGTTCGTCAGGTCAGCTATCATCGACTTCAGCTCATGTAGATACTGTCCCTAAGGCGTTACCTACGGGCCTTAGCAGTATTGCATATTCCCTTCCACCTGTTGCAGTGGTAAATGATAGTGAGCCCTATAAGACTCGTGACGCTCATACAAACGCGAGTTCTTCTACGGGGCTATCCTTTAATGATCCACATCTCTCTGGCCCTCAGGCCCATTCTAATATTCAATCCTTGCCCAAGGATTTTTCTTTGTATGATTTCCATGATGGGGTATCTGGTGATAACGCTGCCGATACAGCTTCGCGGGGAGCTAACCCCGATACACTTGCTCGATCGAAATCTTGGCATTGTGAGCCAAAATTCTTGTCGTCTTGTGACAGAGACAATTTTAAAGAATCTAATAACTTAGATATGGTGACCATAATTGGGTCAAAACTTCCTAGAGTGGCATTACACCCATCTCTAGATTTAGCATTCGGGGTACATATGCTTAAAATGTACTCCTATCTTTGTCGTTTACGCCGAGTAAAGGCATTTGTGTTTTGTTTCATCAGAAACGTTCTTAAAAAGCAAGCTGAATTGCTTATCGTTCAAGACTTAAAAAGTCTCTCGTTTCCTCGTATATTGAAATCGTTGCCATCCGGTATTGCCAATCCGGATAATCAGTTTGATATTCCGAATTTATTTCCAGAGGAAATTATTCACCGTGCGAAAGTTAGCGGTATGTTGAGGAATGCTACCATTCCTTATGCTCAAAAGCATCATTTTCTTCTTTCTTCGAACAATCTAGTTGTTTTAAAGATGTTTAAAACACACGTACAGTTGGGCCATGTAGGGCCGCAAGGTACGTCCAATTGTAGATATCATTTCGGACTTAGTTGTTACACATGTTATAATGTTAAGAGTCCCATCCATCATTGTGTCACTTGTTCGAGATATCTTTTTATTGCCATAGATTATGGGATATATTTTTGCTTAAAGCTTACGTAGCTTTATTTGTTCATTTATTTGCGCCACGTTATAAAAATAACGGTTTTAATGTTTGGAGAGTTAAGACATTTTCTTTGACATTGTACGAATTCTTTAAAGTACTAAGAATTCTTAGGAGCCGCATCATTTTTGTTTATGTTCATTTCAAAATTGCCTTACTATGTATAAAAAGCCTTGTTTTTTGAATAGCATAAATGTTCGTATTTTATCTATTCTCTTTATTTCTTATTTATCGTAATTTTGATTTATTCTAATTGACTAAGTCTACTACTAGCTTATTCACTGCCTTTTTATGAGATGGAGCTGAGTCTCAACCTGAGATATAATTTGCTTATTGCTTTTCAAATTATCATAATTATCTTTTATGGATAAAGCTTATGGAAGAATATAGTTTCTTCAATTTACATTTTCGTCGTGATTATATCTGTCCAGGTAGATTACCAATATCTAGGGACAGTGTTATAATTCATACGATATTTCTTTTGCCTTTGCTGCTTATTCGTTTCGAGTATTGTAGTAGCCATTCGGGCTACAATTATTCTGTTTGTTTGTCTTTAACTTAGTTGTTGTTGCGGAGAACCATCTCCTTAGGTTTGTTAACCAGGATATTTGTCTTCTCCCATTTCCTTGCTGTTCGAGAACTATTAGAAGGTTATTTGTAGTATTTATATTGAGTGCCGTCTCTCATCATGTGTCCGAGACTTTCTGATTATTGCCTTCTAATCATATACATCACTTTTCTTTCTTTCCTCGTTCTTTTTCATACGGTCCCGTTGGTTAACTGGTCCATCCATGATATCCTGAGGATTCGCTTGTATAGCTACATCTCGATGGCTTCAAGTTCATGTATTGTATCCTAGGATAATAGAGGAATGCACTTCCTATAAGAGAGGAAATCTGTTTTATGTATAGTACTGATAATTGTATAATTGTAGTGATGTATATTTAGTATGTAGTTATGTATTTCTATTCTATTATCGTTTGTTGTATAAGTTTATTGTTGTATGTATAAGTTATTGTTCTTTGTGCTCTTTTGTAAATGTATAGCTTCGTATTCTTGTAAGTGTGGCGTTCGTTTCGTAACCGAAGAAGTGTTTACGGTTTCAGAATTTGTACAGTGCGTCGGGAGTGCAAAGTACAGTTATGTTTTATTGGCACGTATGCCAACGCGGGGAGAATGTTGCAGTTTCGCAACGATATATAAACATTTGTAATATGAACAGACTTTTTTGTGTTAGTTTTGATTCTCCCCGTAGTATATTTAAACGAGATTTGCGTGTACAAGGGCACAGCAGTTTTAAGGGCTAAACATTCCAAGACGAGCCATCTGCGAGATAAGGGCGAGTTCCATATGCCAGATAAGAATATGTATTTTTGAAGTTAAGATCAGCGCGTCGAGACACTTCATTGCGGTCAAAATCAGAGTCGAGTTTTATCTCTCAAACCACACACATGTGTGTGCGTTTGGGTTAAGAAGAGTACCTTCACACTTAGCATCGGTCCTTTGACCGAGGAAGTCGTTTTGATGCAGAAAAGTTGCATGAATTTTGTGGTTCCTGGTGTACGTCGATGAAGACGTCGTTGGACAGCGGTTGGTGCTGTGATTTATGGGGTAAGCTACAATACACCATAATTTTGTTGCTGCATATATCAAGTACGTTTACTTGGTATATAGATGTCATATTTGCTTCGAACTTTTTATCAGTTGTGCCGCGATCGCGATTGAACTTGATTGAGAACATTTCATTACCTTTATGTAGATTTGTATATTTTTTATATTATAATAATTTCACTATTCTTTTTGTATATATATCACAGTGTTGTGTATTTTATTACCTAATATTAACTCATAATGTGTATTATGAGTATACTTTTGCATTGAGTTTAATAATTTGTTTTTATATGACATATATATTCATATTTTTTATTTTTTGTATATTATTTCTATCTATAACGTGGTATATATACAATCGACAGTTTTGTTTTGTTTATGGTTCTCTTTTTGTGTGTAAGTTTGTACTACATATATTCCTCTTCTTTTAAGTTTATATCCTTCTTTATTTATAATTGTAGGTATATTGGGTTATGTATATTTATGGTTTATTTCACCTCTTTTTAAAATAGAGTTTTATACAGTCCACTTGCTTTCATTTCTTTTATTTTAATATACATACCCAATCTGAAAGGGGGAAACCAGCGAGTTCTAGATTGAACAGAATATCTTCTCTCCCCCTTCAGGATGACCAAAATTGTTATATTGAGGTCATCGTATGTGCAGAACGCAACAGTCAATATTACGAGAGTGTATCTGTGAATTCCGAAGCAGCATCATAATCAAATTTAATTTAATTATATGTCTATATTGTACGTTTTTATGTATTTTAATGTTTTAAATATTTTTAATGTATTGTTTTCATTTTTTTTGTAATATTTAATATTTATAATTTTACTTTTAACTTGCTGTAAACCTTGTTGTTCAGAGAATTCTGAAAATATCATGGACAGAACACGTCAAAAACAAAGAGGTTCTGGGAAGGATGAACAAAGAAATGGAAATTTTAAATTCAATAAAAACAAGAAAATTAGAATATCTCGGACATATTACACGTGGAGAGAAATACACCTTGCTCCAACTGATTATGCAGGGAAAGAGAAGCATAGGGAGGCGTAGAATGTCATGGCTGCGCAACCTGAGAGAGTGGTACGGATGTACATCAAATGAACTTTTCAGAGCAGCCGTCTCAAAAGTCCGAATAGCTATGATGATTGCCGACCTCCGCCGCGGAGATGACACTTGAAGAAGAAGAAACCTTGTTGTAACCTACAGTCAAATAAACTATCTATCTATCTTGTGTAGTGTAGTGTAGTGCAGTGTAGCGTATTGTTGCACAGTGTAGCGTATTGTTGCGCAGTGTAGCGTAGTGTAGTATAGTGTATGGTAGTGTAGTGTAGTGCGTTTGTGCGTGCATGGGTGTGTGTGTGTGTGTGTATAAGATTTCACTTACTTGCGTCTGAGATTTTCTTAGGTCTCCTATACAGTATACCTGACAAGCAAGGAATGGCTTTAACTCTCTTTCATGGCGATCGCATCAATATAATCCTCAGGATAACCACCGCCCCACCTAAAATCACCATTTGTTATAAGTAGAGCAGGGATATTTTCTTTTTAAATATGAATGAAATATGCAAAAGAACTTAATTTGACACCACTTTTTTATGCTATTTTTTTTAAATATGTTTGTCTTTTTTAAGTTTTTGTGCTTATTAGTGCTTATATATATATATATATATATATATATATATATATATATATATATATATATATATATATATATATCATTTTTACATTTGACCCAATTTTTATATGATTCTATTCTTCAAGATATAGTCTATAAAAGTCTGTCAAATCAAAGATATTAGTTACATCGACATCACCATATTACTTTATTTGTTAATATTTTAGCTCATGCACCTATCTTTAGATGAAATGAATAAAGGAATATAAAGAGGTAAAATATAAGTATACAGTAGAAATGGAGTTCCTGAGGAGAAGCTGTAGACTTACAAAAAGAGACAGAATTGAAAACGCAGAGATTAAGCGGAGAATGGGAGTGCAATCAGACATAATCGACTATATAGAGGAGAAGAGACTATCCTGGTACGGCCACGTCAGAAGAGCGGACAGAGGACGCTGGATAAACAAAATCACAGAATGGAGCCCGATTGGAAGAAGAAAGAGAGGAAGACCCCGAAGGTCATTCAGAGATGAAATCGACGAGGCTATGGAGAAAAGAACCCTGCGAGATGGAGACTGGAATGACAGGGAAAATTGGAGAAAACGGTTGAGTGAAGGAAGACAGTGAAAACTGTGGAAATCCTTAGTAGTAGTAAAGAGGTAAAAGGTAAAGTTCGTGTAACCTTCTGGCTAAAGTCTAGTGTTAGGGTTTTCAGGTCGCGCAAGCGCCCCTAACATGACTTAACGACTACTTTCGTAGCCGGGACCGACGGC
Source organism: Diabrotica undecimpunctata (assembly GCF_040954645.1). Classification (NCBI taxonomy): domain Eukaryota; kingdom Metazoa; phylum Arthropoda; class Insecta; order Coleoptera; family Chrysomelidae; genus Diabrotica; species Diabrotica undecimpunctata. Next base: position 83,932,486 of record NC_092811.1, on the reverse strand, counting down.
TTTACGTGCCTTCCGAAGCACGGTGGCAGCTCAGTTAAATTAGAAATTGACAATTTGGTCGGTGCCGGGATCATATGAAGAGAACATATAAAGAGGTAATTATTATAGTTAAAAGAGAATAGTTATTCGAGCATGGTAAATTATTTTGTAGAGCATCTGTAAAGACGGTAAGTTTTATTTTACAAATTATCCATATTCATAGTGTGTTTTCTTAACCCTAGAATCACAAAGTGAAATTGGTGGAATGATTTTCACAAGGTGGGGTCACCGGCGACCCGAAAATATTTTTCAAAATAAAAGACATTTATGTTTTTTAAAGTTATTTGTCAAAAAATTTTTCTAAATGATTTGATTTCTAATCAGGAAATGTATTTTTAGATAACAATAAGCAAAACTAATATACAGAGTGAGTCAAAATATATAAGAACTTATATTTGACAAATACTGTTTAAGATGTCAAAAGTAAATTAAAAAACAAGTTAGGAATTGAATAGTTTATTCTTATATTATTTACAATCTCCAGAAATACTAAATTGGTGCTCTGTAGACATATTTTTTTACAATAAACACAAATATGGCGGCCTTTTATGTCGTTACTTCTTGAACAATAATAACATCGACGATTTTGTTTCTGAGGATTTACAGTGAGTATTTTGGCTGGATATCCCAAATAATCACAAATAGATTCCCTTAACTTTTTCGGAAGCTTTATATTATTCATTCTTTGTTGCCTATGATCTTGCACTAATGCATCAGCTAAGGACTTCAAGAATTTCGAACAGGAAATTTTTTTGTCAGAATGTTTTAGTATGTCCAAACCATTATGTTTACTCCATCTCCGTCTAACATTCCATAAAAAAAACTTTCAGTAGCAATCTTCTTGTTTTCCTGGCAACGGTTTTTGCATGACACAGTTGATCGAAAGTATTAGTCCAGGAAATGAAGCATTTCAACTCGCAATTTTTTCGTCCTGCGTGGATTGACTTAAAATTTTAACAGAAGGTAGGTAATAGCCTAAGGATCAAAATCTATATCGAACCAAAGTGCGCCAAATCCTTGGGGGTGGTTGCCACCCCATCTCGGGGGTGAAATTTTTTTTTTACGTTTTAACCATAGGTTTAGATTAAAAAGGTGATTCTAAACAAAAAATTTTCTATACATTTTTTTTATAAAACTGATATTTTTCAAGTTAGTCGCGATTGAAAGTAACAACTTTTAGACGAAAAAGTCGACGTTTTTAATCGATTTTTCGCGAATATCTCGAAAATGGTGCATTTTATCAAAAAAATTGTAGAGAACAAATTTATAGCTTTTAAAAAGGCAAATACAATTCATTTTTTAAAATGTTTTTGCGATATAATAGGAACCGAAATACGGCCTATCAATGTTCAGCGGCCTTCAAATGCCAAATTTGAAAGATTCAAAGTCAAATATCGGGAAAATGATGCATTTTTGGAAGAAAACTCATAGAACCTTTTTTAAATAGCATAAATAGACCTATCATAAAAAAAGACTCTAGCTCAAAAATTGAGTGAGTTATGATGAAAATAAAGTAAATACCTCATTTTTTTACGAAAAAATCGATGAAAACAACCCCCTAACTACCGCCATAATTAAAATCGATCTGCACCCTTCTGCAATTCTCTTTGTACATGTATTGTTAATACGTCCAAGAAGTTTGACCCATTTAAAATTCTTAGTTTTAGAAAAAGTACAGCTTAAAGCGAGAAACGATTTACAATTTCATATTTTTTACCCTTCTTTTTTTAAATATCCCCGAAAATACTGAATATATGAAAGAAATAAAAATGGACGAAATTGTAGCTTTTTTAATGACTAAAATTTTCCTTTATTTATATTTGTTGTACAATGAATATTTGGCGAGATATAGCCGTTTAAAGCATCTATTTACGATCAAGCATCATCTTTTTAGAGCCCTTTAAACTCACCCCATTTAAAAACCAAGGGTTCCAAAAAGATTTAATTCACAGATCCTCGTAGCTCTTAAAAACCTCTACAAAATCGTTTTTGAAGAAACACTCTATCGTTAAAAATGAAGGAAATACGTTAAAAAAACCAATTAATTTTTTTTCCGGAAAATTCCATTAGTATAGTACAGTACATTTCGGAGCATAATAATCTACAAAACCGGTATATTAGGTAGTGGGGCGTTATACATTCGAAATTTTAAGCGTTCTTATTTTGAAATCCCATACAACAGAATAAAACATCTGCTTTTTCCTATGCTTTTACTGGCTGGGATACTGTATCTGCTTTTTACAATAAAGGTAAAAAAAATGTTTTTGATATTCTTCAAAAAAGACCGGACATGAGGGACATGCCGAAATTTTTTACAGTAGTACTGCTAAGCTTGAAGATATTTTAGATGCTGGCAGATACTGTGCAATAATGTTGTACGGAACTGTTAAAGACACGCAGCTTACCAAGTTAAAAAAAATAAAAGATTTGGAAGCTTTTCTCGAGCAGATGCGGTACGAACAGTTCATCAAAGCTACAACGAAAAACTGTGCGGTTAAGCTATCATCCCTTCTGCCCACTGTTGATGCCTTAGATGAGCATTCAAAAAGATGCTATTACCAAATTCAACAGTGGCTTGGCAATGAAAATATCAGAGCAACAGATTGGGGATGGTATTCTAAAGATGGTTTGTTATTACCCGTACGCATGAACAAACAACCTGCACCCGATGATCTTTTGAAAATTATTTTTTGCCAATGCAAAAAAGGATGCGGCGTTTCATGTGGTTGCAAGAAAGTTGGTTTATACTGTAACTCTACTTGTTCTGGGTGCTCAGGTGAAGGGTGCAATAATAGTCCACCAATAATTGAAGAAGATGAGGATGACATAGATCACGATGAAGATGTAATTGATGACGAATATTTTCAACTATTCGTGTAAATGTATAAGAATATATGGTGCCTTTTTATGTTGATAAATTTTTTTGTATTTAATTCTACTTTCTTCAATTTATATCTATTAAATTCGTTTATAAAAACTGCAATGTTTTAAAGGGTGATTTTCAAAAGTTGAAAAGTTGCAAAATTTTGGCAAAAAATTGTTTTTACCTATAGCACTCATAACAATTGATTTTTAAGGGGTGAAAATTTATGAAATTGTATTTTAAAGTATAAAAAACTCACTATTTAACTAATCCAAACCAAATTTCACTCATCTTAAGATTTGTAATGTTATTTTACAATTTTTGAAAATTAGCGGTAGTTTTCACCCCTAAGAACAATTAGGGTTCATCGGCATGACATAAACTATAAAGCAGAGGGTGAGTTGAGCTTAAATCCAAATTTTTATCCAAATCGATCCAAGGCGAAATCATTTTTTTAGAATTAGTAATTTTTTTACATTAATCTCTGACAAGGGTTGCTTTTTAAGGGTTGAAATATGATGGAACTATATTCAAAAGTATAAAATAATCATTATTTAACAACTAATTCAAACCAAATCTTACCCATATTCAGGTTTAATATGTTATTTTATAATTTTTGACAGTTAGGGGTAGTTTTGACCACTAAAACCCTTCAACGCACTTCGGTTCGATATAGATTTTGATCCTTGGGCTATCACCTACCTTCTGTTAAAATTTCAACTCAATCCATGCAGGACGAAAAAATTGCGAGGTTTTAACTTTTTTCGAGCTTCATTTCCTGAACTATATTGAGGTCCCCCTTAGTGCTGTTGTAGAATAGAATTATTTCTGGTTTTTTGGTAACTACATCAACTTCGTCGAATAAGTGCGTAGAACTGTTAAACGGAACAATTTTTTTTCGTTTTGGAACATGTGATACTATTGTCAACTTTTGCGTACATGCAAATGCTGAGGACGGAATTTCTGATCGCTTCGTTTCCAAATATTGTGTAAGTATTTCTCTTTTTTTCTAAGTTATCCACGGTGATATTGCGATTGATACCCTGGATTTTCTCAGTTAGCTTTAAAACATACTTGGTAGGAATTGAACCTTTGTCCGGATCTCGCTGCTCTTTACCAATATTTGGTACAGCAGAACACATATAGCTTGTTTTTGCATCGCACATTTTTACAAGTTGTAAACCATACTTATCAGGCTTGCTGAGAATGTACATTTTAAAAGGGCACCTGCCTCTAAAGTCCTGCAGTTGCTGGTCTATTGTTAGATACTCTGACGGAGTATAATTGTTTTGACAACCTTGAATAAATATATCCTATATTTCTCTGGTAGGTGCAAACTTATCTAAAGCCTTATGTTCTGCACGAGTAGTTGTACCGTCGAAGCGTAAACACATTAAAAAAAATCAAAACGGTTTTTGGACATAGTGCATCCAAATATGGTAACACCAAATTTTTCAGACCACATATCTATTACTGAAAGATGGCATCTGTTAAAACTCCAGCAAAATATAATAAGCCAAAAAGTGCTTCCAACTCACTTTTGTTCGTTTCCTGAGTATAGTATTGTTCTACGGTAAATTTTGTTTTGATAATTTCTATTTCTTTATTTGTGTTATTGAAAATTATTTCTAACAGCGAGTAAGGAAAAAACAGTTGCAATAATTCTAATATGTTGGTTGTATGTGTAGCTTCCCTACTTGGCCCTGGCCTTACTAACTATAGGTTGTGTAAACCAAATATAATTATTTCAATCTAACAAATTGGGGCAGTCGTCTTCTCCTAAATCTTGGTCTATGGCGTTTTGATACAACTCAACATCACCCTCTTGGGTAAGCAAAATGGTCGTCCGGTAATACATAATATTCATCTTTACTTTCACCAAAAGAACATTCTTCTTTACCACTGGAAGCATCCTCATAGAGGACTTTTTACAATTCTCCTTGCGAGGACGTTTATTTAGATACATAGGGGTGCTGTAATTTAAAAAATCTTATAAGACTCTATAAATATTAATACTTAGAAATAACTTACTGATAAAAACTTGTTATGTTAACCACAAGCTGGGGGTTAAAAATCGGAAATGTGCTGCAAACGACTAAATGTGAACGTACATAAAAACACATTCACCAGTTATAAGTTATGTGAAATATTGAAGGTAGATGGGCGACCAACTTACAGGTTCATCAGAATCGCGCACATGTCAAAAAAAATTAGATCACCGGCGGCCCTACCTTGTTGTTCTAGGGTTAATTATGTGTAAAAATTTAGTTTCATGTTAAAAAAAATCCTATAAATATGTGTTGGTGTTTCTTCAAAAATACAGGTTGTTAAAGTTATACGTTTTTTGCAAGTAATATTTGAAATAATGTCGATATTTGGATAAAAATTGTTATTGGGGTATATTTTCACATACAAAATTCGAATATGACCTCAGTATTGGGTTATTTTTATAGGGCGCTACCTACATCTCTTTTTTGCTTTTTGTAGAACCATAAATTATTACGTAGATTTCATTTTTAAATCAGAAAATAGATTTGTTCATCATTTTATTGTAGAAAAAGTATACATGAGAGAAGTATGAACAAGCGTTCTACAGATATTTCGATTTAAACTAATCGCTGTACGTTATTTTAAATAATGGAATATTTTCAAAAATTTACGGCAAATATGTACTTTTAGAAGTCACAACTTTTATTGTATTCAAGTAAAAAGTAATAATATTAAATGAAGTAATCTGAAATATTAGGTATTTAGACAAAAACAAAAATAAACATATACTATAACATCCTGTATATCTGTAACGAAGCATTTCCGGATACGTATTTATTGCATTTTTTTAAGCAACGCAACTCAGCACGAAACTCTCCGTATTGATTCTCTAAGATACTTTGCAGGACCTTACATTGATGTTTGATTTCAGATAGGAGAGTGTTTGATTTAGATGTGGTTACAGATACAATGCGACAAAAAATACAATATAGTACAATATGTAAAAACATTTACATCAAGAATCCCCAAAATGGTTTACAAACAAATGTAAGCAACAAACAACTTCGTGATATATAGCGAGGAGCAGAAATTTAGTTTTGATCTACGCAGTGCAATGTTGAACTCTGATATCCCACTAAATAAATAGCAAAATGCAAGTTTTAAATCATTTTTGGAAAAGTATCTGGTTTACCGTGGACGAGACTACAGATATTTGTGGAAGATACGTCGATAATTCAATCATAGGCGTACTTCACGAAGAAATCTTGACGAAGGGTTACAGGATCAACTCTTAAAGTATTTTATTCAAACCTAATTTACTGTACGTGTCTAACACATGGTGGTCTGAATCGCGTTACTGAGACTATACAGCTGCAATTTTCACTTGTTAATGAGTTGATATAAAATGGAAAAAAAATTGTTACTAAAGCTTCTTTAAGGATGCAACTTTTTAGAGAAATATTGCCTAACACTCTATTATCACCTGAACCAATGTTGACTCGGTAGGGTACATGGTTCGATACAGCTTTATACTACGCCGAATATATCGAACATTTTAAATGCTTTATATTTGAACTTCAAGACACTGCTAGCAAATTGATAAAAGATTGTCAGAATGTTTTAGGTGAAACAGAATTACAAAAAAGCTTGCCTTTATCAAAAGCAAATTTTGTTTTGTGAATGACACAATAAAATATTTGAAGAAACAGCAAATGCCATTAGTTGAGTCGATCCAAAAAACAGCAGTTTTGAAAAAAGATGCAAGATATCCATGAAAAAATTGGTCAGACAGGATTAACAAAACTCAAAGATGTATTACCAAAAAAACGAAGGATTTGAAAAGATAAAAAAAAATATTTTTAATTTTAAATGGAGAATTCGGAAAAGATATAAATATGGATCTGGCAGTAGCGGCAGACTATAAGAAGTATGCATCGATAAGCAGTGTGGACTTTGAAAAAAAGCTTTTCCATTTATCAAAATGTTTTGAGTGATAGGCGCCGAAATTTTTCGATGGAACATTTAAATGAGTATTTAGTTATTTTATGCTTTAAAAAAGATCATATATTCTTTTTTAACTAAGGTGTGTCGATAAAAATTAAGTTCAAGCATTTTGTTCTGAAGCTATTTTCTTGTAGCATTTTTAAATTAATTACTATTTAAAAGGGAATAAGCTACAATTAAAGGTTAAAATACGTTTATTGACGTTTCAATTTCCACTTCGGAAATCGTTCTCAAAATACAAATATTAGTAATGTTTGTATACAAATTGCACACATCATCAATCATCAATCATCAATCATCAATCAATCCACTGCTGGACATAGGCCTCCCCTGTTTGTCTCCAAAGTGTTCTATCTTGTGCTTGCTGTATCCAGTTTTTTGTTGTCTTTCGTAAGTTGTCTTGCCATCGTGTTGGTGGTCATGCTCTGCTACGTTTATCGGCTCTTGGTCTCCATTCAACTAGTTTGCGAATCCATCTTCCGTCCTTCATTCTGGCAACGTGTCCAGCCCATTTCCATTTTAAGTTACAGCTCTTTTAATGACGTCTATGACTTTGGCCTTACCTCGTAGATCTTCGTTTCTAATCCTGTCTCGCAGAGTGGCCTCTATCATTAATCGCTCCATTCTTCTCTGCGCTACTCTTAGTTTTTGTGCGTTTTTGTTTGTGAGCGATAATGTTTCTGCCCCATAGGTCATCACCGGTAGCACGTATTGGTCGAAAACTTATTTCTTCATATTTGTTGGGATGTCACTCTTAAAAACGTTCCTAAGAGCTCCGTATACTGCTCATCCTTGTATTATTCTTCTGGATACTTCGGTTGTTTGATTGTCCTTACTTATCTTAATTTCGTCACCCAGATATATATATATATATATATATATATATATATATATATATATATATATATATAAATATTTGTCTACCAGTTCTATTTCTTTATTTTGTATTTCAAGATGTTTACTTGGTACTAAGTTCGTCATATATTTTATTTTTGTTGTGTTCATTTTTAAACCTATTTTATGACAGGCTGTACTAAGTTCTTCCAACATTTTCTTTATTTGTCCCAAATCTTCTGCAATCAGGACTATATCGTCTGCGTAGCTTAGGTGGTGTAGCATCTCTTCGTCCACATTTATTCCTTTGTCACTTCATTCGAGGGGTTTGATCGCTTTTTCTAGAGCCGATATTAAAAGTTTATCTTTTATTTTCCTCATTAGAGGTTCACCGCCATTCTTAACAGCCTTGATCACAATTACATCGTCTCCTGGTGATTTATTGGATTTCATTTTATTCATCGCTTGTCTAATTTCACTGAGAGTTATTTCTGGCATGAGTTCAGAGCCTTGATTTAATATTGTTTTGCTTATTGCATCTTTTAGCTGTGTTTGGTTCATCCGTCTGCTTTTATAAGGTTCTCCATAGAAGTCTTCTACTATTGTTAAAAGCTCCTCTCTATTTGATGTTATTTTGCCCTTTTTGTTTTTTAATTTATTGATCTGACTTTTTTCATTATTTAGTTTTCTTTGCAGACTTTTATGCTTTTATTATTTTCTATGGTTTGTTCGATCTTTAGTGTATTGTACTTTCTTAAGTCTTTTCTTATTGCTTTCTTGACTTCTCTGTTTATCTTTCTCTTTTGCTCTCCATTTGGATCATTTCTTTCTGTAAAAAGATTTCTTTATTTCATCAAATTCCTGGTGTCAGTACTAAGTTTTTCTTCATTTTTAATTCTGGGACAGTGTTTTCTCATGCTTTCTCCAATGGCTTGCGTAATATGTTTGTTTAGTGCATCTATAATTTCGTTGAGAGTTATGTCTGTGTTGTTTCTCAGTTTGGTTTCGATGTCGCTTTGATATTCTTTAATATCTCTAGGTTGGGTTCATATTGGTATTGGTTTCGTATTAACTAATTTGCGTCTCTCTCGTTTTGTGCTTATTTTAACTTCTGCTCTTATCATTATATGGTCGCTACCAGTGTTAAATGCATTTAGGACCGTTACTTCTTGGATGATTTCTTTTTTGTTTGTAATTATGAAGTCAATTTCGTTTGTTGTTTTATTATCTGGGCTTGCCCAGGTCCATCTTCTATGTGGTTTCTTATAGAAAAAGCTATTCATTTGGACTAGATTATTCTGAAGGAGAAAACCAGTTAAGGTCTCTCCTCTTTCATTCCTTCCATTTAGTCCAAATTGTCCAAGTGATGTTTCTTTTGGACATGCTTTGATTCCTGTTTTCGCATTGAAATCACCACATATTATCACGTATTGTGTGGATACGTCGTTTAGGGCTATTGAGATATCGTCGTAGAATTCTTCGACTTCTTCATCTGAATGGGTGGTTATTGGTGCACAGACTTGAATTATTTTGATGCTGTATCTTTTATTGAGTTGGAATGTTAAGTAGGCAACTCTGTTAGATATTCTCTTAATAGATGTAATTTTATCGCTATGCTTTCTATGTATAAAAAACCCAATGCCTCCCTCTGATATTTCTTCATTACCCATACTGTAGAAAAGATGCCCTGTACTTCGGGTCTTCAGACTTTCTCCTTTCCTTCTCACTTCGCTGACTCCTATTATGTCCCATTTGATATTTGACATTTCACTCTCTATCTCTGTAAGTCTTTCTTCTGACAACAGACTTCTCGCATTGTAGGTAGCAATATGCATCAATGTGTGTTTTTTGGATTTTGTTGTTTGCGAATTTTTGCCTCCCCCAGAATCCTTGGGGCAGACCTTATGAGGTGTGGGACTTACCATTACTGATCTACCTACCTGGGGTTCACTATTCACGATTCGTTTGAAATTCTTTATGACGGGGGATGCACACAATTGCACACAACTGTAAACAAATTTTAATATGAAACATAATTGTTTCGAAATTAATTTCTATCCATTTTTTGTATCTTGATATGATCCAGTGATATTTAAGATAAAAATTAAAATTTTCTGACTTTTTAGCTGAATCAAGTTCAAATTCTAGTATTAAACAACCTTCCGCAGAGCTTTCCACAAAAATCTAAGGTCCGACTCACTACAACTAATCCTAAACAGATTCAATATGGGCTATTACCTATAGATAATTATCAAATTGTTATACTTACGAAAAAATCTTTGGAATTTTACTAGTTGGTAGTGTTAAGATAAGCTGCGTCCATAGTAGAGATCCTACCCCAAAGAAAACGCACCAGAACCACTGGTCTCTGTCCAAGCTAGTTGTAGAAAACGCTATACCACCTACGTGGATAATACCCACCTAAAACGAAACATTCACTAAAAAGATTCGTTTATAGTTCAATAAATAGCTATTTATTGTATTATGTCTTCCAAACAGCACAAAAAAAGGAAAAATAGTAAATTCTTACAGCAAATTTTGCAATAAATTATCAGATATTCTATTAAACTAAACGATCAAAGTAAAATGATCTTTTATCTTAAATGATAGTCTTGTTTTTTAGTTTATCCTCATAATAGCCCCTTTCCTAATTTTGTATTTTATTATTATTACGTCGGTCAATAAATTCCGGGCCTAAAGCATACTGTCAAAATTTTACTCACACTTGATATAAGTGCTGAAGTACCCAGTACCCAAGGCAATGTTTTAGGTCCATTACTTTGCTACTCTAATGTACACCTATGATATACATGTAGGTATTTATTATCATTTTCTTTATATTTAGTTTTATTTAACGTGTGTACGTTGTGTGTGTGTGTATTTTTATGTACGTAACCTAATATGTCGGATAGACGCCGCCTTAATATATTTATAATAAATCGGTCCTGCATTGGGACAGAATTAAGTTTTCGTATATCCACCATGAAAGACACTTCAGTTTTTGTGTAACCATCCAACCCCAGTGTGATTTGACGCTGTCCAGCCACGAGATACAGCCCCAGCGCACTGAAGAGAATCATTTATTATCATATATTATATTGTATCAAAAGTAGCCTACAAACAAAATTTACAGACACACACAATATTCAATTAATTGATAAATTTGCATTTAACTTGTTTCGTCATAAATAATATAACCAGCACTTTTTAAATAAATTTATGACATGTAACTCTTATAGTTTAAGACATCTATACATTGGTCCTTTAAAATGAATTTAGAATAAGTTAAAGTAATTTTATAAATTTTGTTATGGAATACTATGCGTTTATTTCTTCTCCGGACTAACTCTTTGTTTTGGAATTAAACAGAATATATTGACATGTATAAATTTATTATATTAGAGGATGAAAATTACACTCTGCTTGTTATTTCTTAAAACTATGAATATATAAGTTCTGTTATCTACAATTATTTAACGATGTTTCTGGATGGATTTGAGTACAAGAGATTGGACTCAAATATTAATATTAAAATAGCAAATACGGATAGCTTATCGAACAAAGAAATAAGAGAAATAAATTATTATTATTCCATAGATACGAAGTATTAGGTGAATAAACTAGCGAAACTTATTTATTCTAAATAGGAAAATATTTATGAAGAGTATTGATTCTGATTTCTAACAGCAAATAATTATTAGTGATTATACATGAGAACTTTTCATAATTGTAAATAACATATACCAGGTGACTAAAAACTATATAGAAATACATAGATACTTTAATTATCTTACATGTGAGTAGGTAGGTACATTACACCTCCTTTTGTAAGAATGAAAATAATTGTAAAATGAATTTTCATTTAAATGGTATAAAACATTTGTATACATTATTATTTTATTTTAACACATTTAAATAGTTTCTTTTAGTCTCGATAGTCTTTCACTTCGTCTTATCGGTGTAGTCTCTGTGAAACTAGTCTCTTCACACTTTTTGGATTCACTATAATTATTGTCTTTATTATGTTTACAATCTATACTTAAATCTGTCTCATGTACATGTTTTCGTTTACTTTGACATATATTTAGTGTTAAACAATTTGTAATTTGTTGACAACTATGTGACGGATTTCTACGAAATCGTCGGTAAAAATATTTAATTATCCTGTATAAAATATAAAGTAACATACATTTTATCAAAAATAAGATTGCATAAGTGAAATAAGAACTATTTTTTATTGTGTCTGAAAAATTAATATTTGTTTCTGAGGTCATTTTCTCTAAATTATCTAGTTTATGGCTTGCTAAATTTAATGCATCTCGATCGAGATTATTTAATTGTAAGGGAACAAGGTGTAATTTGGATTCATTATTTATCTTAATATCATCACAACAGACTTCTGGAAGGGATAAATCTGGAATGATAGACTGAAAATTACTTTCTTTTGGATTTGAGACAGATATCAAAATAGTTGATCCGGTGTAAGTTTTGCAATTATTCGAAGTAGAAAAAATACCTGTGTTTGAAAGAACAATAGATATTGGCGTACTAGTCTGACAGCTTAAAGTTAAATCTGTTGGTTTGGGTAAAACATATATCCAAGAATTTGGTTTGTTTAATTTATGCCAAATTTCATATTCTGTTTGAATTATACGAGTATCGCAACTAGATGGTATGTTTGTTATTGAAGTTAACAATTCAGTTTCACAAATTGGATTAGTGTGTGTAAATCGGAAAGTATCAGGATTTTTGCAAATAAGTTTTTCTTCATCTAATGAATAACAGTCTTCTAATGTATCAATAGTAACATAAATGTTTCTATTTTCTGAAAGAACAAGATATTTGACAGATGGAAGAATAAAGGTAAGTCTCTTTAATGTTGGATGAATTATAGGAAGAGATATTAGTTTAAAAAGAGAATAAGGAGTATTACTAACCAAAGGTATACTAACCGTAATTAAAATCTTGTTATCAAAATATATATATTTAAGTAAAATGATATCGAAATATTTATGAGCATAATCGATAGTCAATGGAAATGGATAAGTCGATGTACTAGGTAAATGCGTTACCGTTTTAGATAATTCTTGAATTAGTTGCTCAGGTGTTATAACAGAAGGATGAAGGTTATTATTTCTTGCAAATAGAATAACGTTTATTAAAGTAGAATATTCTTGTTGTAATTCTGTTATAAAGAAAGTTAGTAAGGTAAAATGTTCTTCAATTTTTTGTTTTAAATCTAAATTAAAATATTTATTATTCATTTTATCTGTGTAATTGGTAATTGATTCAAAATTTTTATCAAAAATCACTTTGTTTCGGTCTAGATTTGTAATAGAGTTATTAAAATTTGCAATCGTGGCTTTTACTACATGAATTTGTTGTTTTAGTAAATCAAGAAGATGATTTTCGTTACTTTCAGCTTTGTTAATAGCATTATTGAAATTTTCAGCATCATCACTGTCTAAGGTACCGAATAAGGTCCTGAAAACAGATCCAATTGCATTAAATAGAGCGCGTTTTGGTCTAAAATGTTCATGCAGAATTATGTTTTTTAAAGTTTGTTCATCTTGAAAGAGTCTAGGTATGATTTGTCCTAAGAGTTTTAGTGAAGTATCGCATAATCGTAATTCAATAAGAACTGGTTTGTTTTGACACAGTCTTAATGTTTTTTGATAGGTGAGATCTACAAAATTTAATTTGTCTGTAAAAGGTTGTAAAGGAATATGACTTAATATGTTCCAATGAGTTTCAATAAATTGAACATTTTTTATGTGTTCGTAATAGATTCCAGGTGATTTGTTGATAGGAGTATTGGTATATTTCTTGTGAATTTGTTCACTATTTGTCAGCCATATTATTGCATACCTGAAACAAAAGCATGTTTCAATCTATTCATGTGAACTTTTATTGGTTTTTTATTTACTAAAATTGTGCAATTGACAGGAGAATTTATCTCTAGAATTTTATAAGGTCCATTATAATTTTGTGTAAGTTTTTTGGTTTGACCCTTCTTTGTTTGCTCATTTTGGAGATATACTAATTGTCCTTCTAAGAAAACGGTGTCATTAATCTTTTGGTCATAATATTTTTTACTGACTACTTTAGATTCTAATAGATTCGTTTTTGCTAACTCATGAGATTTTCTAAGCTTAAGTGTTAAATTATCTAAATAATCTTCATATGTATATTTGAGTTCTACTGGTCGTATTATACTGCTAGGTAGATTAGGTGTATATCCAAATATTAGTTCATATGGTGTGAATTTGGTTGAAGTATGATTAGTTGTATTATATGAAAACATAGCAAAATCTAGCCATTCGTCCCAATCGGATTGATCAGCTTTAATATAATGTTTAAGGTAGTCTGCTAAAGTAGCGTGACTCCTTTCTAATGCAGCATTTGATTCTGGATGATAAGCAGTACAATTTATATGTCTGATTTTAAAAAGCTTGGCGATTTGAGAAAATAATTTGGAAGTAAAATCTCGGCCTTGATCAGTAACTATTATATCGGGTTTTCCAAACTTGCAAATAAATCCACGAACCAGATTTTCAGCGATAGTCTTGGTTTCATGATTCGGAATTGCATAAGCTTGAGAAAATTTTGTTAAGTCATCTTGTAATGTTAATATGAACTTATTACCTGACTCGGTTAAAGGTAAAGGACCTACTATATCTAAAAATATTTTTTCTAATGGATTTGAGCTTGTTGTTGTTATCTCCATGGGCTTTACGAATTTTTTTCTAACGAGTTTATTTTTCTGACAAGATTCACAGGTTTTTATAAAGTTTTTAATATCATTTTTCATATTATTCCATTTGAAATGTTTTTTTATACGATTGTATGTCCGATGAAAACCAGAGTGTCCAGCCGTAGGACTAGTGTGATTCTCTTGTAATATTGTAGTTATTTCCTCAGGTTCAGGATTTGTTAGTATATCATGATAAATGATAATAGATATATCAGTTTTTCTAAAAATAAATCTAATCATAGATCTAATTTTTCCCCAACTTAATTTATCGTAGCTAAAAGTTATTCTGGGTAGGCAAATTTTTAATATTTTATCGTTTAATAACCAGTCTCTTAATTTTATTAGGGAATTAAATATATCTTCATAAGAGGTATTGTCCCAATAATTATTTTTTATAAATATGTAATAAAAGTTTTTATTTTGATCAGAAATATATATAATGTCATTTAGTCTTGGATTTTTGGCTTTCAATTTTTCTATATGACTGAATTGTTTATTTATTTGTTTCTGAACGATCTCATTAAAATTTAAATCTACGGAAACAAACAATGCTAAATTTTGTGAAAATGATGTAATCTTTTCATTTGTTTCTTTTATATTATCATTTGTTATTAATATAGTTTCGGATTTAGATAAGAACTGTGAATAAGTGTCATTATTTTCTTTACTCATTTTGTTTATTTGTAAGGTGATTGTTGCCGGGTTTTTGTTTTCTTCGCAAATATTTGTTTCAGATATGGTTAAAGGAGGACGACTTAAACAATCAGCATTTTGATTTAATTTACCTGGTTTATAAATAATTTCATAGCTATATTCTTCTAATGCTAATCTCCACCTAACGAGTCTTGATCCGGGATCTTTTACATTAAATAGCCATGTGAGTGGTTTATGATCCGTATAAATGAAAAATTTATTTCCGTACAAATATGGTCTAAAGTGTTTAACACTCCATACAATTGCAAGTAATTCTTTTTCTGTTGTGCTATAGTTTGATTCCGCTTTGTTCAAGGTACGACTAGCATAAGCAATAGGTAAATCATCTGGTACTTTACCTTGAGAAAGTATGGACCCTATTGCATAATTACTAGCATCCGTTGTTAAGACAAAGGGTTTGGTAAAATCTGGATACTGAAGTATTGGTTCTGAACAAAGTATTGATTTCAGGTTCTCAAATGACTGTTGTTGAATGCTTGTCCAATTAAATTCAACATTTTTCCTCAGCAGTTTTGTTAAAGGTTGTGTTAAAGCACTGAAATTTTTTATAAAGCGTCTATAATAACCAGTGAGACCCAAAAAGCTCTTAATATCTTTTTGTGTTCTGGGTATAGGAAAATCTGTAACAGCACATACCTTTTTTTCGTCCGGTTTGACACCAAATTCAGTTATTAAATGTCCTAAATACATTACTTCGCGACGAAAAAATTCGCACTTATCTGGTTGTATTTTTAAGTTGAATGTAGACAATTTTTCGAATACTTCTTTTAATCTTTTATTATGATTTTCTAATGTATCGGCATGAATGACTATATCGTCGAGATAGACAAAACATCTGTAATTTTGTATTCCTGAGAGGACAGTATTCATTAGCCTTTGAAAAATACTGGGAGCATTTTTTAATCCAAATGGCATTCGTGAATATTGATAATGTCCAGACGGAGTTGAGAAAGCAGTCTTTGGAGAATCCTCAGGATCCATTTTGATCTGGTGAAATCCTGATGTTAAATCTATTGTTGAAAAATATTTTGAATGACCCAATTGGTCTAATATATCGACTATATTCGGAAGTGGAAATGAATCTCCTATAGTAATATCATTTAGTCGTCGATAGTCTATAACAATTCGCCATTTCTTCTTTGCTGAAGCATCGGCCTTTTTTGGCACAACCCAAAGGGGCGAATTCCATGGCGAAGTTGATTCTTCGATAATACCTTGATCTAGCATACCTTTTATTTGAGTTTCGACTTCATGTTTGTGTACTTCAGGATACCTGTATGATTTAGTGCTAATAGGTACATTAGAATTTAAAGGAATTTTGCAAGTTATGGCATTTGTACTGGTAAGTTGATCTCCTTCCAGATAAAAGATATGATTGTACTCCTTGCAAATAGAAATTAAAGATGATTTTTCTTCACTATTTAAATGATCTGTTCTCAAGGCATTTTTTAATTTAGCAATTCTGTTAGAATTCGTATTATCTTTATAAGAAGACATTTTTCGTATATTTGCATTGTTTTGTAAATTTGGAATTTTTTCTATTGCTACTTGAATATCGTTTAATTCAACATCCGTTTCAGTAGTGTTTACGATTGAGGTTAAAAAGAAATCATTTTTTACTTTAACAACACTAGGACATAAAAATACACCTTTAAAGATTTCGCGTTCGGGACATAATCCTTCGCTTAATTCATTATTTATTACTTTAATTTGAACAATTGTTTCAGTTCTTGCGGATAGAATAGTTTTATTACTTCTTGAGTTAGAATTAGAGTTTTGATTTAGTATAAGATCGTCTGAACAGGATTTTTCTTCTGAACAGGATTTTGATTTATGATTTCGTGAAGAGTTACAAGTTTTATTTGTGCATATCTCAGTGGATTTTACACATTTTGGACTTGA
Organism: Diabrotica undecimpunctata; assembly: GCF_040954645.1. Lineage (NCBI taxonomy): Eukaryota > Metazoa > Arthropoda > Insecta > Coleoptera > Chrysomelidae > Diabrotica > Diabrotica undecimpunctata. Next base: position 83,915,387 of record NC_092811.1, on the reverse strand, counting down.
ATTTTCTTTGGATTTAGAGTTAGATTTAGATTGAATTGGATTGGATAGTAGTTCTTCACTACTTAAGGTTATTTGGATATCATTGGTTTCTAAATAAGAATGATCCTCTATGGATTTAGCATCATAAGGAAATATTTCATCGATATTAGAACTTGTCTCGATATTTTGATCTCTCAGAAATTCGTCATTGTCATTGTTTAATGGAGATTTTATATATTCGATTGAAATAGAACAATTTTTAAAGTTTAATTTATTTTCTTTATAATCAATTTGGCATTTATTTATTTCAAAAAAATCGCTACCTAATATACCGTCGAAATGAAGAGGAAAATCGTCTTCTACGACATAGAAAACATGAGTTTGGACAAAATCTTTTATCTTGAAATTTACGTTACAACTACATATAGTTTTATTTGGATTTAAGACATTTTTATCAATGCCTCGTAGAGTAATAGACTTAGAATAAATTTTTGGAATGTTTAGTATTTTTGAATATTTAATTAAAGAAATATCTGCGCCTGTATCGATTAGAAACTTGCAAGAGGATGGATTAGAATTATTTACTAAGGGTAAATCTACATAGGAAGTGACTGAGAAGTTGATGGTTGTGATACGGCCTGAACTGAACGAACTCCTCGAGAATCGACCGTTGGTTGTCGAGGATTCTGGAAGTTTAAAGAATTTGTTGGATTTTTGTTTTTATTGTTAAATTCGCGTTTTCTACATTCTTCTATAACGTGACCTGGTTTTTTGCAGTATCTGCAAAAACGTTGGGAAGTGTTGGTATTTTCTTTTCTTAAGTTTGGAGGAAAATCAGAATTGGAATTTGAATTTGAAGGTTTATAATTTTGATTTTGAGAATTTGACCTTTGAAGATTTGAATTAGGATATTTTGGGTTTTGAAAACTAGAATTTTGAAGATGTCTAACATTTCTATCTGAATTGTTTTTATATCGACAGTTATTTGAGGAATGGTTATTTCGTTTGCAAATATTACAGAATGGTCTGAAAATTTCTTGTCTTGATAACTGTTCTTGTTCTTCGGCAATTGCTATAGCAACAGCTCTTTCTAAGGAATCTGGATTTCGGGCTTTGATTAAAATAGAGAGGTCTTTGTTTAATCCTCTAATAAAGACATTTAGTGCTTGAGTTTTTAAGAGTTTAGTACATGCATTTCTTGCATCTGGAGATAAGTCTGGATCAAGTGTATTTATTAATTTTATATAGCAATTTTCAACTTTATTTGCAAATGACATTACATTTTCACTGGGCATCTGACGTAAGGAATGTAATTCCAATTGCCACTGACCTTCAGTTCGGCGTTCAGAATAAGCATCTAATAAGAAGTCTTTTAAATCTTTCCATTCGTCAAATGTTCTGTTTCTAGTTATGGCCCTAGCTTTATCGGTTAATTTAGTTTCTATAATGGCTAATAAGATGGGTTTGGATTGCGGATTTACTAAATTGTATGCTTTATCACAATTGTCTATGAATTCGTATAATTTTGATTTTGTACCATCAAATCGAATGAGAAGTTTTTCAGCTATTTCAATTGATACTGACATTTTATTTGAATTAGAAGTAGAAGAATTTGAAAGAGAATTTGAGTCGGGAGAAGGTATTTGTTCGTCAAATAAGTTACTTATATCAGGATATAAAGTAGACATACGTTTACAAGATTTTTAAAATATGAGACAGAATTTAAGATAGAATGTACTTACAAGTAGAATATTGTTGTTGGTCGCATAGTCTATTATTCCACGGGTTCACCTCTACTTCCGATGGAACTACAATTGGGTTATGACTGGAACTGGATTTCGAACTGGATGTACTGGACCCCAATGTAATTAGTTGTAGTGGCGATTTTTCCACACTGACAGTTTTTTTTTTGAATGATTCCTCGAAGGAAACAAGTCAATTCAAAAATTCCTCAGCTCTCCTTCTATCAGCAATCAGAGGAACTCTGCTACTAATATCCCACGTTCTGACACCAAATTTTGTTATGGAATACTATGCGTTTATTTCTTCTCCGGACTAACTCTTTGTTTTGGAATTAAACAGAATATATTGACATGTATAAATTTATTATATTAGAGGATGAAAATTACACTCTGCTTGTTATTTCTTAAAACTATGAATATATAAGTTCTGTTATCTACAATTATTTAACGATGTTTCTGGATGGATTTGAGTACAAGAGATTGGACTCAAATATTAATATTAAAATAGCAAATACGGATAGCTTATCGAACAAAGAAATAAGAGAAATAAATTATTATTATTCCATAGATACGAAGTATTAGGTGAATAAACTAGCGAAACTTATTTATTCTAAATAGGAAAATATTTATGAAGAGTATTGATTCTGATTTCTAACAGCAAATAATTATTAGTGATTATACATGAGAACTTTTCATAATTGTAAATAACATATACCAGGTGACTAAAAACTATATAGAAATACATAGATACTTTAATTATCTTACATGTGAGTAGGTAGGTACATTACAATTTAATAAAATTTTAAAACATCGAGGGCATTTCTTTATATTAACAAGCTCGTCTAAAATTCACTTATAAAGCCGTGTATGCGTCTCAATTATGGCAAACCATCCCCTTTTATCTTAAGTACTGAGGCACAGTATATTGCTTAAAAAGAATTCTTTTTAAGCAATATACTGTGACTGAGGCAGGTCTGTTTTAAACGGTAAACGGAGTCTTAGCATAGCGACCGAGACTAACACATGTGTATGAAAAAAGGGCGTTGGTACTTAACTTAAAGTAGCTAGCGCCTGTCAATCAACATAAAATTTGCGATAAGGTGTGGCCTTGGCGCAAATAAGAGTATACGAACGAATATTTAAATGTAAATAGCAAAAAACAAAGTGTAGTGGGATAATTAATAATACAAATAAGTGTACTTGTGATAAGTGTAAGATAAATAAAAGTGAAATTCTTGTACAAATAAACGATTACAGTACGGAAAAGTGACAAACAAGAGCTGAGTAGTCAAAGAAGATTTAGCCAGGGAAAATAGAGGTAAGTACCTTAAAAACGAATTTAAATGTATTTGATAATCTTCCAAGTAAAGATGATTATCATGAATTGATTGATCTCGCAAATTTTAACAATGGAAAGTTCGCCAGTGTTGTTATTAAATCAAAAGAAGATGACTTTATAGTACCTTTCAAATCAAAAAAGGGCAAATGAAACAAACAATCATCGACACAGAAACGGAAGACGAAAAAATAACAAACGAAAAGAAAGGAAAAAGGCCAGCAAAAGGCAAAGGTCAAATGAAAGCAATGAGGAAAAAGAAAACTATAAGACAATTATGGACAAAAAATTAAAAGCAAAAGAAAAGGAAATTCTCAAGCTAAAAGAGACCATAAATAAGCTAAATAAGAAAGTCTGCAAATTGCAAAACTCGATAACCAATTCCAGTAACAATATCATAAAACAAATCGATAAAAGATTTGACAAGTTAAAAGCACCAAATAAAGAATCAAAAAAGAAGTCTATGGGAGCAATCCTAAAGGCTACGAAAAAAGAAAAAGAAATAGGAAAAAAATACCAAATACTTATCAGGTTCACAGAATTCTACACACCAGAATACTAACACTACAACTAAACACTATGGAAGCAACAGACAGCATTGGATAATATTGAAGAATAGCAATCCATTCAAAAAAGATGCAAGCAATCATATTCAAAAAGAAATGAGAAACCCCAGAGGAACAGCTGTTAGTGCAAGATAATCGAATCAAATGGAAAAGAGAAGCGAAATACCTAGGAGTCACTATTGACCCAGGCTTAACCTTCACGCAACACGTGGACACAACCATCCAAAAAACAGCAATAGCCAGAGCTGCAATAAGAGGACTCATAGGTAGAAAAAGCAAACTGCGCATAAAGACGAAAATGAGACTGATAAACAGCATCATACTTCCAATAATTACATAAATATGCATCTCTCGCATGGAGACACATAAGCAATTCAAATAAAAAGAAAATATAAGCAGCCCACAATAACATCCTCAGAGAAGCGGCAAATGTACCCAGATAGGTCGCTAAATGTTTTCTGTTTAGAGAACTGCAACAAGTAAGGATGATAGATAAAATGGCAGAAAAAGCCAGAATTAGGTTTGCAGAATTAAAGAATCATCCAAGCCTGATCCTGCGATAGATAATAAGATATAATAGATAATTCGTAGCTCTACCAACAGAAGAAGCCCCAGCACGCAGCACAGGAAATTTTATTAATTGATGTTTATTTTCACGACCTTCTAAAAATAATAATAAAAATAAATAAATAAAGGCTTTGGCCACAAAAAAAATCAAAAAATACTAACAAAAAGGCGACAGCCATCCAAAAAATACCGAGTCGCCGAACTGGACGCTGATACGTCACTAGAGAAAGCAGGAAAACAGCGAGTCACGCTAGCCTGCATTTATCGAGTTAGAATATCGTGTTCGTGTACCCAGGACTTCCACACAAAAAGAATTTGGCTGATAGTTGTGCCCTTATCGCGCATCAGAGTGCTATAGGGAGGAAAGGGATAGCCTGGAGCATTGTAGCGTGGTGAAGTGACTCCTGTTTTTAAATCGAGTTAGTACACCTCGCTCCAATTAATTGTTACACCCAAACGTAATTCTTAGGGGTGAACAAGTGAACATGTCTCACAGGCTGGATTCACTTAAATTGCTTGCTTGTCTGTTTTAAAAGTATCATATTACGTGATTGCAAGCATCTAACAAATATCACATAAAATTTTACGAGGGTAAATACAGGGTAAAAATTATATATTATGAACGTATTTCTTTATATTTAGGTAATGTAAGAAATTATAATCGCGATATTTATTGAGTTTTTAACTTTAAAAAATAACTTACGCATGTATTTCTAGTTGCAGGTAAATTAAATTTCTTTCTAATAAAACTCGTGTTGTTTTTCTAGGTTATAGTTCTCGGTTTAATAAATTTAGTTTGCTTAATATTTATTAAAAATCCATATTGTTTTGTTTGATCAACTATCTTGTTTATCAGTCTGTGCTAATCACGATATTTTCTTCCAAAATATCAGTATCATCCATATAACTAATATTGTTAATTGGTGTTCCATTGACCTTAATCAGCAGTTCCTCCCTCAAGAGTCCTTAAAATTTCTTCAGAGTATCCATTGAAGAGAAGTGGTGGTGTTACGCAGCACTGTCTCACTCCTCTTTTAATTTAGATTTTTTCTGATATTTTCATTAATGCATACTATTGTTCCTTGTTTATATTATATATTTTTTATGATCCGAAGGTCATTGTAATATGTTTTACTTTCAAGACTTCCATAAGCTGTTTGTGACGAACTTTATTAAACACCTCTAGTTGCCAAGCTCGATATGTGCTCTATTTTTCTTTTTTCGTTTTTAAACAGCTTTTCAATGTAATCTTCCCAGCATGTTAGTTCTTTCTGTCTCAATTACGATATTCTCATTTTTGTCTAAAAGTGACCCTGTCATTTCTTTACCTTTTTTATATAGGTTGAACAATATTATTCGGTTTCTCTATATTTCCCCTTAAGGTATATTTGTTTTATTTTTTTGATTTTGTTTCTTATCTCATTGTCATTGCTAATATATATTTGATAGTATCTTCGATATTGGCTTGTCTACGCTGTTCCATCATATTCAATATCTCGTCGTTCATTCACTTTATATCTTGCAGACTCTTTCAATATCTGTTTGCATAGAGAAAGAAGACAGCTTTTCATTATCTTCCGTTGTTAATATTGATGTCCTCGGTATTAGTGTCCGATTTATCAAAACTCTCAGACCCCTCTTCCCCCTTTCATTATGCTGCTTGGTTATTTTCAAGGCATCATCGTAGGTATCAATAGGAAAAATTAATGCTTCGACAATGCTAAGTTTTGTGTTTTGTTATTATTAGTATTTTGTCATATTTTGGTTAGATATATAGTTATATATACTAAAACAATTTTTAATTAAAGGTGATACAGGTATCTTATAGTTGTCTAACAAAATAAAGTAAAATTTCATTCTTATTAGCTTTGTCCGACTATAGCACAGATATTTAGGAAATATTTCTTTTTAATATCACATCATACAGGCACTGCAAATATATCTCATTATAATGGTATTCTTAAACTGTTATCGTAGTGTCAAGTTAAAAATAATGTTTGTATGATTGTAATGACAATTTTATTTTTAACAAACGTTTGACGTTTCATATGCAACACACAATACACAAATATATAATCTACGTAAACACACAACACAAACACAACATACAATACAAATTACACAAACAAATAATACAAAATAACACAGGAAAAAGTCAGAATTTGATATTCTGAGTGTAAAAACACCACTTTCAGATAACCAAAAGCAGGCTAGTCTACAAGATCGACGCCAAGTCAACCACAAATGTTAAAAAATTATAACCTATTAACCACTTGATGGTTATATATTTTCGCAAAATTGTTAAATGATTTTTTTTGAAAACGATTTGCGCAGTGGTAATTTAAACGTCAAACGTGAGGTATAAATGTAATTTTCATTACAGTCAATTGTGGCTTATAAAAATTATGGATTATGCATTATATAAATATAATATTTAACCATATTTTCTGTGATCTCCAGCAATCTCCCCTTATGAATACGTTGCCTAGTTATCTCAATTACAGCACTTAAAACATGATATACATCTTATCTTCAATTCACCTAAGTGAATTGTTAAACACTTTGTTTCCACTCAATAAAACAAGTGTCATTAAACTCAGCATCAGCTACCGCTTACCTGTGCTACACATGTTCCAATCCAGATAGTATAAAAGATGGGATTGGTGAAAATACCTTCGAAAATATTTCTTTGTCCATGAATCTTTCTAGCGTTGAATTCGTTGAAGAGCGTCATCATAACGAAAGTGTTGAAGATAACGGTAAAATGTTGGGTTGGCGGATGACCGATTGCCACTCCTCTTCCAGATTCAATATCCAAAATTGTATCACCTAAACATAACAAAGCTAACGTAAATTTCTTCTCTTCGTTGAGGAAAATAAGATTACCTACCTAAAAAAAGTAAAGTAAATATAACTACTAATTGATATACGGCTTGTCCTAAAATGTTCTTCATCATAGTTCTGGAAATTAAGGGTTTTGTTCTACCATAAGGCTTTCTGAGAAGTAAATCTTCAGTAGGCACTTCAGTAGCCAAAGCTAAGGAAGCTAATGTATCCATAATTAAATTCACCCATAACATTTGTACAGCCTAAAAATACGAAATAATTATAACTCAATAATGCTTTATATTTTAAGCTACAAGTACATTAAAATCAACAATACCTTTAAAGGACTGTCCTGAACAGCGCAAGCACCAGTAAAAGCAACGATAACAGCAACTGTATTGACAGTAAGCTGGAACTGTAAAAATTTAGCTATACTGTCATAAACATTTCTACCCCACATAACAGCCCTGACGATACTAGTGAAGTTGTCGTCAGTCAAAATAATATCAGAAGCTTCTTTTGCGACATCTGTACCAGCAATACCCTAAAACAAAAACGACGTTAGGGATGTCAGATAAATAAATAATTGCTTCCACCTTCATGAGATGCTTTTATGCTTAATAAGAAGAATATATATTAAAGGATCAAATAACTTATCTAATATGCAACTCCTAATGTTAACCTTAATTCCACAATAGTCGAATGCAATAATGGGAATGACTGGAAGGTATATAATATACCCAATAAATTAAAAGTAGGCACGATACAGGGTCAAACGTCAACGGTGGAAAACTGATATCGAAGAGCTCACACATGAATGCATAGCCATGAGGAAAAGATAACAAGGGCAATAGGCAGAGCAAGGATAAACCCTGTTGTCGCAGAGTAAATTCAGCAAAACGAAATAGAATACCACGCACGGAAGAGAGACTTGACAAAAATATTCGTACAGAAAAAATATTACTGGAGGGAACTGTGTGACAAGCTGGATGAGGGCATTTCTGGTCAGGGAAACAGGATTGCAATAAAAAATTTCCATACGAAATGCCACTTCTCAAAAAGCTTAAGATAACACGGGAGCTATTTTCTTCCGGCGTGGAGTATGGAGAAACGAGGGAGCTCTAGGATGAACTAGTCGTGGCATTTTAATGCTCTCAAGACGCGTAGGTCCCTCGGACTACACCGGATGCCGACCGGAGTAGTTAAGTGTAATGCAGGCATTGCTTAGAGAAGGAGTGTCCTAGCTATTTAATGAATGTGGTGGCGAAATATCTGTCGGAGAGAAGGATCACGATTGAGAACGGCACGCTCGCTGTTGTAACTGCTGGAGTTTCACAGGGATCGGTCATGGTCTCGACGGTATGAAACCTGACATATGAACTGTGCTGGTAGTAGCGCGGTAAGAGCCGGATCTTCAATTTCGGGTAAGGCATACAAACAACGTCGTGAACGACTAGATGGCAGATCATGGACTGGAACAAGCAGCAGAAAAGACCGAAGCCATAATTCTGAAGGATAAATGAAAAAGACAAGGGATAGAACTCTAATGTGCATGGGCACGACTGATATCAAAGAAAAATGCGTCAAATACCTGGAAATGACGCTACACTAATAGGGGGTTCAGGGGAGCATATACGGACGGTAGCCCGGAAGGCAGCGAAAAGTGCAGCTGCGCTGGGTAGGATGATACCGAACACTACGGGACCCAAATTCGAAAGGAGGGCCCTACACGGTGTTGTGCAGTCAGTCGTGCTTTACGCGGCACCAGAAGTGGGGTAGTAGAGATACATAGCTACAAGAAGATTATAGCACGAGTGGACCGAACGAGTTTGTTGCGAGTAGCATGCGCCTACAGGACTGTTTCTGCGACTGACTTGTGGACTATTACGGGTTGTGTTCCTCTGCATGAATTAGCAGTAGAAAGGAGACATATCTATAAAAGAAAAGAGCATTTAACTAGAGCCTTAAAAAAAGAAGAAAGATAAGGCAATGAACTGAAAGATGGCAGAAAGAGTAAAATAACACAAAAGATGTTGCCAAGTGGATTAAGATGCCGATCCCAAGCCTAAGGGAACGAGTGGGCTGTGATCACAGGCGATTGGATTACTTGAGTAACTGACGTGAGCACTTACAGGACACTGGTGTTTTAGAGCCTATCTTCATAGATTCAAAAAGGTAGATACAGATAAATACTTATACTGCAAATACTCTGACACTATTACTTACACAATTCTGGAGTGTAATAGATCGACAGTGGCGAGAAGAAGAATACATAGAGAAATAGGTATAAAACCTATGTCTATGAGAGAGACGATCGCAAAAATGACGGGAAGTAAGAAGAGATGGAATAGTGTAGACAATTCCATCCGTACAGACATAAGAAGAAAGAAGAAAAAGAGAAACAGCAGTCGGATCAACGACAGAGATAGGATAAGATCTATATAAGAGAAGGGAGTGCTCCGAACGTGTCATCAGCCTTACATCGGCCATCCTGCTTTCGGAGTACGAGAGAGTGAGAGAGAAAGTAAAAAGTAGGAGAGGGTAGTTTTAGTTGGATAACAAGAAGATATCCATTTGCAGGACCTCCTTCTAGGGAAAAATGCACTCAGATGCACTCATCTACCCTGAGTCCAACACATGCCAGCCATCTCTAGGAATGGGTCAACCTGGTATAGTATTTAGAAAATTTTCATCCTCAGAAGAAAAAGAAAAAAAAAGCTTTGTAACATATTTTCACACACAACAAAGGCTACTTATGAAAATTTGTTATACCCTAGAAACTTTATATTTTTTTTCGAAATTAGTAATTAGAAATAGGGTTTAAATTTGTATGATGCTGTCAGAGATACCAAACATGTTCAGATATTAAAGTCCCACTGAACCACCTAAAGCCGCTCCAATAGTTTACTACACAGCTTTTATGTAATCTCCAAAGGCCTTGCATGCCTACTTTCGGAGGTCTTTCAAGAACTAATATCAAAGTCTTAATACTTAGTGAGCCTTATTGATTATTTGCGTTAATTTATTCAGTAGTTATTTCTTATTTATTCTTTTTCTGCACTTGTTATCACCTACCTGTGTAAAATGTGTGGGCGATCACCTATCATCTCAATGCCCAAAACCAAAAAATATAAAAGATGTTCAATGTGTAAATTGTATAGAAAATCATCCTGCCAGCTATAAGGGATGCTCAATATACAAAAAGCTACAGAAAAAAAAATTTCCAACACTTAGAGATAAAAACGCAAGTCAACCACCTTGTGCAGAATATCCTTCAAGCACTCAACCAACTACAAGCTATGCGAAAATCGTTGCAGGAAGAGATAATAGAAATACATCTACCATAGATGAGACAACATAATATAATAGAAACAACAACTCCTCAACATATACAAAATAATCTAGAACTACTAGTACATAAGTTAATGGAAAGAATGGATAAGATGTTTGATCACATAATGTCTCTGATATCTAAGCTTAACCTTCAACACTAAACTAAAGATGTGCTGTTGGAATGCCAATGGCTTAACCACTCATTTCCACGAAGTTAAAGCATTTATCTACTATCATAATCTAGATGTTATGTTTATTTCCGAAGCACACATGATTAATAAGAGCCATTTCCATATTCCCAAATATTCAACCTATGTAACTCAACATCCATTAGGTAAAGCCCACGGAGATACGGCAATTATTATAATAAATAACATTAAGCATCATGAAACAAATAAAAGTAGTAAAGTTAACATCCAAGCCACATCAGTGTCGATTATTCTATCTGCTGTTTACTGTCCACCGAATAAAATAATTAAAGCTGATCATTTTACTGAATACTTTAAGATGCTAGGACACCGTTTCATTTCTGCTGGAGATTATAATGCCAAACATCAAAAATGGAGTTCCAGATTCGAACCTCACGTGGACGAGAATTATTAAAAAGTATTAATGAGAATCATTTAATTCCTTTCTCTACTGGAGAGCCTACCTATTGGCCTACTGATAGACAAAAAATTCCTGATGTTATTGATTTTGCTATAGTAAAAGGAATATCACATACCTACCTCCAAATTTCTCCTTCATTTGACCTCTCATCAGATCATTCCCCTTTCTTTATAGATCTACAAAGCCAAATTCATAACTGTTCTAAACATTTAACACTCTCTAATAAAAGAACAAACTGGAACAGATATAGAAAAGAAATAAAAACATTCATCAATCTAAACTTGCCTCTTAAAAGTGATAGTGACATAGAAAATGCAGTTGTTCACTTAACTACAGTTATTCAGCAAGCTACTTGGACGTCCACCCCAGAAATTTATTACAAACACAACTCCGAGTCCTATCCTGCACTCATAAATACACTCATATTGGAAAAAAGAAAACTGCGAAAGATATGGCAGCTCACTAGGCATCCAGAAGATAAAGCAAATCTGAATAGAGCTTGCAGACTACTCATAAGAAAACTGATCCAACATAAAGACAGTGGTATCAACAAATATTTAAAGAACCTCTCACCTGCAGATGATACAAACTATTCGCTGTGGAAACTAACAAAAAAACTTAAACACAACGAACAAATGAATATGCCAATCAGGAAAAAAAATGGCACTTGGGCTAAAACTGACATAGATAAAGCATATACTTTTGCAAATCATCTATGCGAGGTACTTCAACCGCATCAGAGGGAAGTCTCAGTTGAAGAAGAACAAGCTCTCCATGAAGTCGTAAATGCACCATATCAAATGGCTCCAGCTATTAAACCTGTTAAGAAATCTGAAATTAAAGAAATAATTGATAATCTGGAAATTAAAAAGTCACCTGGATATGACTTAATATCTAGTTTAGTACTAAAAAATCTACCCAACGAAGGCGTAAGTTTAATTACTTATATATTTAATTCAATATTAAAAACAGGTTATTTTCCACTCCAATAGAAAGTTGCTCAAATTGTTCTTATTCCAAAACCTAATAAGGATTACACGGAAGTATCTTCATACCGCCCTATTAGCCTGTTGCCTATTATATCCAAAGTATTTGAACGGCTTTTTCTGAGAAGACTGGAGCTTATTTTATATGACAGTAATGTTTTACCGAACTATCAGTTTGGGTTTTAGGGTGGTAAAGACTATCAGAAATTCCCTTGAACAAAAAAAATACTGTACTGCTGCATTTCTAGATGTCTCTTAAGCATTCGACAAAGTTTGGCATGTAGGTCTTATCTCCAAAATTAAATCTATATTTCCTCATCCCATAAGTTCACTTTTAAGATCCTACCTGACAGATCGATTCTTTCAAGTCAAAAGAGGTGGGGAAATCACTAACCTGTTTCCAATTTGTTCCGGAGTTCCACAAGGAAGCATACTAGGACCCACCCTCTACTTAATATACACATCAGATCTCCCAACGACGACCAATACAACAATCGCTACATATTCCGATAACACAGTTATCATGGCTTCAAATTCTACAGCAGCTGAAGCAGCCCAGGTATTACAAAATCATCTACTTAAACTAGAGAGCTGGCTTAAGCTCTGGCGAGTCCAAGTTAACAGTTTAAAATCAACACAACGTTTACTTTAAAAAAAGATGTCGCGCCACCAGTTTCTATAAACAACACTGCACTACCAGTTAATACTGTCGTTAAATACTTAGGAATCCATTTGGATTTCAAACTTAATTAGGGCATCCACATCTGGAAGAAACGCCTTCAACTCAGCTTAATCTACAGGAAAATGTATTGGTACATGAGTCGAAAATCAAATCTTAGCCTGGAGAACAAACTTCTGATATATAAATGTATTTTAAAACCGGTATGGCAATATGCAGCACAAATCTTGGGTACAGCAAGTAATACCAACATACAAAAACTTCAAAGTTTCCAACAAAAAGTACTGCGCCAGATCTGTAATGCCCCTTGGTATATCACGAACCACAGATTACACCACGATTTACAGCTACCAACAGTTTGCGAAGCAATATCTGCTGTAAACTCTGTATACAAGAACAGACTATCCTGCCATCCAAATCCGCTGGCCACGGATCTACTCAACATTTCACACGTAAGAAGATTAAAACGACCAGACCCTTTGGACCTCTAGTAGATCAGGAGAAATAGAGCATAGTGTCATGGTGCGGTGAAATAACAAGTTTCTATTCTGGTGTTTTCTAAATCTTTCCTTAATTTGTGTTTTTTAGCCTTGTAATTTTCATATGTGTGTCAGTGATGTTTATCTGTATTAAACTCTGTTTGTTAAGTGAAATTTTAAATTAATTGTTATATCATAGATTATATTTATATTATATTTTACCTGGGTGCTCGCCACTGGGCAGCTTCCCACTATGTTATTGTACATAAATTATACATATTGCTTATTGTTTGTAATGAGACAGATTGCAATAAATATTGGATGTTAAATTAAAAAAAAAAAAAAAGTTATCACCTGCCTAGTGTTGGTTTGTCATCACATAATTTTAATTCCTATCAATTTTGCTAATCATGGGTTTATATTTCTCTTACTAATATACTCACTTTTATATCTGAAACAAAACTTACCATTGCAAATCCAACATCTGCCTTTTTTAAAGCTGGTCCATCATTTGTACCGTCACCAGTTACAGCTACGACTTCCCTGCAATCACTTAAATCGCTGTCTATAATACCTTTGACAAGAATGTATTTATCCGTTGGAGAGGACCTCGCAAGAACACGCAACTTAGGCCAAACTTGGTCGATAAGATGTTGTTGAATCTAAAAATATATGTAACAATAAAACACTGAAAACTTTGTTTTCAAAACTTCCACAAAATTTATTTTAAATTCTTATCACTACAGCTGTTTCGGCTGATTGCCTTTCTCAAGTGACTTTTTCACTTTTTACACTTTCACATCACTTTTTCTTTCAACAAACAATATATACCAACATATACCTTACTCCTATATCATTTGTTAACATCCCTCCCCTCAAGAAACTTCCTCCTAAATTGTCAGACAGTTACAACATTGACCGAAGATCGCTCATTATCAGCAATACGGGATAGTTTGAACTATGTATCACCAATCACTATATAAAAACTCTTGTACCGGAATGTAAGTAATATTTTGTTTATTTCTAATTTATTACAATTCAACAGATTTTTTTCTCTTACCAATTTGTGGGTTGTTACTTTATCTGCTAAAGCAATTTTATGCATATTAATAAACACAGACATGTAATATTGGCATAATTACTATAATTTTTTTTATCTATATCCTTATAAGACAACACCCTAATATGGGCTTTTTTATAATTTCAGCATTTAATTTACATAGTACCACTGACCTGATGATGCTTTGCAAATTTTAGAAAGCGAAACTGGTCGTCTTGGGTAGTAAAATTAAATTGATTGTGAGTAAGTCTAATTTATTTCTTTTACCTCTTTGCAAATTTTAGAAAGCGAAACCGGTCGTCTTGGGTAGGAAAATTAAATGGATTGTGAGTAAGTCTAATTTATTTCTTTTACCTCTTTTTTAAAATGGACTCACACAAGCAACACATTCATGATTTAAAAAAAACACTATCATCCAATGATGTGAATAACATGTCCATACTACACTAGACCACATTACTGCGTTAAATGTGAACATTACAATACAAAATCTTGTAAAAAACCTAGAAACATCCGGGCTAAGTGCACAATGCCAAAAAGATCACTTTGCTAACTACAAGGGCTGTTTGGTCTATAAGAAACTAGTAGAAATTAAAAATATGCCAAAAAGTAAAACCTACAGCCTACCATACCGTACCAAAAACACATTTCAACCAACACATAAGTAATGATACACATCTACAAAACCATCAATTACGTATACAAACGTGCCAGACCATCAAACCAATCACAAATAAGAATCTGAGACTACGAACAACATACAACATCAACTAATTACATTCCTTAACGAGTTCAAAAACACGCAACTCATGAGTCAAAACACTATGATATTGAACTTAGTAACACAAGTCATTAATTAAAGAAATTCGTAAACATACTTAAAATTACCACAAAGAACGGTACTAATGGCCTATTTTACCGATTTAAGTACGTTTAAAATTTCGCTATATTATACTACTACCATGTGGCTGCACATTGGCCAACTCACAGCTGAGAAACGTCACGCGAGGAGGATATGGCAAAGATCTAAAAATAACATGGACCAACATGTATAATACACTATATAGGCAACTTAGAGAAGCCTTAAATATGCAAAATATGGAACATTTGATCATTACATAATAAATCTCGCAACAAATGAACGCACTATAGAAACGACTAAGGACCTTAAGAGACCGTACTAACAAAGAAAAAGCGGACATATTTTATGCTCATCGAACAAGAGTATTTCAAACGGAACCACCAGATACTAACGAAGAAGTGGAAGAAATAATCAACGCAACATGTCAAATGTTTCTACTTATTGAAATTTTTATTTCTACAGAAGTCAAAAAATAAAAAAATAAATAAGCAAGCTTAACTTACGGGAGGCACCAGGTTTTGTCTTAATCGCTAAGATAATCATAATACCCAAGCCAGGAAAATAGTCCAATAAAGTAACATATTATCGTCTCATCAGTCTGCTACGTACCGTAAACAAAGTTGTTGACAGATTACTACTACAAAGAATGTACGCAGACGATGAATTCCTAACATTACTACGAAAAGATCAGTTCGGTTTTCGAGAAAATCACTCTACTACCCAACAAGTCCCTCAGATGATAAATAAAATATTAAAAAGTCTTGAAGAAAAAAAAAATACAACGCTGCATTTCTGAACATTTCTCAAGCGTTTGACAAAGTCTGATGTAGAGGCCTGCTATACAAATTAAAAAAGACACGTTCCAGTAACTATTTCCTTCTACTCAAATCCTATATATCAAATGATACTTCTCCGTTAAATTTAATACTTAATAATTCAACTTTTGCCCTATCAACTTTTGAGCCCCGAAGGGTAGTGTTCTTGGGTCATTGCTTTTCTCTCTCTGTGCGGACGATACACCAGGGTCTAAAAATACTACAATTGCCTCCTTTGCTGACGACGTAGCGATACTAGCTGTAAATGAAGATCCCATACCAGCTTCACGGAATCTGCAACACCACCTGAACTTACGAACAACAGTAAACAAAGGAAACTTAACCTAAATGAATTTACTAACAGTCATAACACGTGCTCATGTATAAGAGTGGAATGTATGCATACCAACAGTGGCAGAGGCAAAATACTTTGGTCTCCATCTTGAACAACACCTCAGTTTGTAGCATTTCAAATCACCTTGTATAAGTTAAAACACTGGAAAAGTATTTTAAATGTTTTTGCATCGCTGGAGTTGATATAAACACATTTTAAAGTTTGTTTATAGATCACAGATGTGTATATTCTTTTGATCGAGAGCCGCTTTTAGGATATTCTGCGTGTCAAATAAATAGGAATTTAACCGTATATGTTTTGTTTATGCTGAGTTGGGCGAATGAATTTTAAAGATAATTAGACCTCTCTCGGTAAGGCCGGCCGCTTTTAAAGGCGTTTAGTTTTATTGGAGTCCGAAGTTTTTTTCAAAATCGTAAGTTTTTTGTTTTTTGTCCTTTATTATGGGAAAATGTGTAGTATTGTAGCAGCTCAATGTGTAGTTACAGTTTTAAGCGAGGTTAGGAAGAGAGACAAGACGCGGCTAATGTCGGCGTTAAGAAGCCGGCAAATTTGTTGAAAAAAGTAAATTATACTGGTGAACCATTTGTGGCCAATTTCAAGCGAGAGATGCATTTCAGAAAACATAAGGACCCAGGACCATGTGGTAGCCAAAGGTTGTTTACAGGCGTAAACACCAAACAACATACAGAGTATTATTTCTTCTCTTGGAATCTAGTAATAAATAACTTTATATTTATACAGCAACGATATACATTATTTCCTATTTTATGTGGAGGATCTGGTCAGCATAATAGTAGTAAGAATCATTCATGCAAAAATGTGAGGTTAAAAATCAGGCATGTTATATTGGATTTCGAATATGAATTTATAAACATAAGCAAAAATGTGCTAAAAGTTGTAAGCTCTTTAAAAATGATAAGCCTATAATTATCCTAGCAGCATATAAGGTTTAAGAACAATTTTATAAGTAGAACTCAAAACGTCAAAATAAACATATTTTAAACTGAAATTCTTATTAAAGATAGTAAATAATAATAAAATGCCACGAGAAAATAGCTTTAATGTAGAATAGAATAGAATAGAATATTCTTTATTAATCCCATCAGATCACATTGTGATATAGGACAAGTCATATAGTACATAAAACATGATCAACAAGTTATATAGAACAATTACATAAAACAAACTCAATAAAATATAAAAAAAAAGATATGCGATATAGAGCGTCGTCTCTGAACCCGTCGGTCCTCATTCCCTGTAGTCTTTTATTAAGTCAAAATAATCATTTAGGTTGTAAACGCATAATTGGATCAAACATGCTTTTAATTTATTTTTGAATTTTTGAATATTATTTTCATTTCTTATATTAAGTGGCAAACAATTGTAAAATTTAGATCCTGTAAAATCAGGGCTAGTTTCAAAGAGAGTTGTGGAGTGTTTATACACGCTTATCAACCTCCCGTGTCTTGTCGGGTAATTATGAAAGTCAGAATTGAGGGTAAAATTTTGAAATTTAGTTTTGACGTGAATAATACACTTATAAATATATAAAGCATGAAAAGTCAACAGTCTGTGTTCAATAAAATATTTACGACATGATTGTCTATTATCAATATTGAATATCAATCTAAGAATTCTCTTTTGAGTTATAAAAACTCTAGAAAAGTTTTTAGAGTTTCCCCATAAGACAACATTATAGGCCATATATGAATAAACCAATGCATAATACCCACTTATCAATTGATTGGTGTTAAATAGAGTTTTCAACTGAAGGATCGCATAGTAACCCTTAATCATTGTTTTGCAGACTTTAGTGACATTTTGGTCCCATGTCATATTACTTTCTAGAATGCTACCAAGAAATAGTGTTGTATTACTAAAGGGTATTTCCTCAGAACTGACTGTGATTTTATAACCATGGGATGGCTTACAGCGCGAGTAGAACTGCATACAAATAGTTTTCTTTGCATTTACCCTTAAAGAGTTCCTTTTACACCAGGGCCCTGATTCTAATTGAGATTTCGACTCAAAACATGTCGAAATTAATATGGCAACGTCGAAATGCGACTTTGCGAACCTTGTGGATTTCAGCTGAACTAATCAAACGACGTCACTAATTTTCGATTTATCGAAATTAATTTCAACTTCAAGAAAGTGGTTGAAATTTCATTTTGAGTCGAAATTAATCTGACATGACTGGCTGGACTGGGAGAACGGAGAAGTGAACTTAGGTTCAGTTTAGGTAGGCGGTGTTGTGTTTTGATCCTTACAAGGAAAACTGAGGCAAAAACTATTAATATGGCTGTGTTTTACGGACATTTGCTAGTTTTGGAGGAATTAGAGAGGATAGATATCCGACGCTCACAACGGAGGATAAGAAGAATGTGACGGCATACTCAAAATTCTTTTTCACTAAGTGATGCTCAATTTGGGCAGCAATTCCGGCTTAATAAACAAGCTGCAAATTATTTATTAAGGGTATTAGAACCATATTTGGAAGAAGGTGTTTATAGAGTTAGTATTACTAAGCTGCAGTTAATTTAAAAATATATTAGAATATAACCACTAAGTCAAATCTTAGTGGTTATAACTTAAGGATCTCCCACATCGCCTTTTTTTCTTGTCATCTTTTCTTTCAATTCAAAATATAATTGAGAATGACCACTATTTATGATTTAACAACTCAAACAAGAAAAAAAGACGTTCACGTAACGTAAACAAAACAAACATTCAACAAGCGTAGTGCAGCGTGCAGCCACAGCCAATAAACAACAGGGCCAACCCAAATTTTCAGCAGTGTCAAAATGATAAAGTAAATATCCCCAGTTTTAACTACAATCGAAATGAATGAGAATCGCTAGCGATTGCGACTGTCATGGCGTCGTCGCTTTTAAATTTCGACATCGAAATGAAATAGAATCAGGACCCAGGTTGTAAATTCCTGTGCTACTAAGTTCATTTTTGAAATGAGTTCGACTTCAGTTGACTCGTCAACTACAATTGTTAAATCATCTGCATAAAGAACTGTATGGTCTGCAGTTAAAAAATTTATCAAATTATTGACATATAAAAGAAATATTAAGGGTCCCAATACGGAACCTTGCGGTACACCTTGATCAAATATATATATATATATATATATATATATATATATATATATATATATATATATATATATATATATATATATTATCAAGAGTAATATGGTTCCGTTAGAGTTCGGGGTCTCAATCTGCCTAATCTCCTCACTCGTGACATACCAGTATCTTGTTCTGTAGAAATACACGAACCTCAAACGGCACTGAGGTCTCAATCAGCCTACTTCTCAGTGTTCAGTGACTGAGGACTGGGCAGTGAAAGCAGGAGTAGGAGTGTAAGTGTAGACATCTATACCAGCCAAAGACCACAAGACAATTTCCCAAAATGAGTAAACATTCTTTCTGGTTTAAAGAGGAAGTGAAGACAAATTGTGAAGAAAATAAAAAAGCCTTTTTACAATACAGAACATAACAAATACAACAGGCATATAACCGCTATAAACGAATCAGAAATGAAAAGAATACTTTAGTTAAACAAGGTGACGATAGTGAAGCACCAGCACCAGAAGTGACGACAAACGAAGAAATAAATATCGAGGAGAAAGAGGTAAAGAAAGCGTTAAAAAAATTATAAAATAGCAAATCACCAGTAGAGGACACAACAATGTGTAGGGGACCAAATTCGTAAAATAGTTCATCAATTTTTTCGTGACACTAACAACATACAACATACCACTAACAATAAACACCATATTAGCTGTTGTAAATGTCGAAGAAACTTTGCCCAACTTTTCACGGGCCAGGTTACATCGCTTACCGAGTGATATGAATTTTGTGTTTATAAAACATAGCAGAAATTTAATTTTGATTGAAAAACCAAAAATCATCTCGTAGCATCATCGTAATTTACGCGCAATTCGTAAATACCGTGCAGAAGGATACAACGTAGTGTATTTGGATGAATCATTGGTAAATATTGGGCACAATGTGAAAAAAGAATGGGTTGATAAAACAATGACATCTCATCACGATGCTTTTGTTCGTGGTCTGACAACAGGATTAAAAGCTTCAACAGCTCGTGGTGCACGATTCGTTTTATTGCACGCAGGATCTACCAGTGGATTTGTTGATAGAGCAGAAGCACGTTTTTGGCAAAGAAAAGTACTCAGCACTACCACGACGAAATGGATGGAAGATTGGTTCGAAAATAACTTAATGCTAAATTTGCCAGAAAAAACTGTTGTGGTAATGGACAATGCCTTCTACCACAGCAGAAAGTCAGAACAAATTCCCAACAGTTCAACACTAAAAAAAGATATTCAAGAATGGCTTCTATCAAAGCACCTATTTTTTAAAGAAGACTACCTAAAATGCGAGTTACTTGATGTAGTCAAGGCTTTCAAAGCAAAATACGACAGGTACTTAAAAGAAGATATTGCCAAAAAGCACAATGTGACGATTTTGATGCTCCTACCCTATCTCTGTGAACTCAATCCCATCGAAATGGTTTGGAGTAAAGTGAAACGGTATATACCTGGACGCAACGCGAGTTTTAAAGAAGCTGAAATGCGAAATTTAACTACAGCAGCGTACCAAGTCATTACGCCAGAGAAATGGAAAAACTACTTAAACCACGTAATAGCAACAGAAAAAAAAATGTGGGAAATTGACAATTTGTTGGATGATCAAACCAATTATTATAAATATAAATAACGGAGATAGTGATGACAGTGACGATAATAATGATGATGATGATAGTGAAGCAGAAACTAAATGTGACAGCGATTGACAAAAAAAGGAACTAAATATAATGGTGTAAAATTACGATTACTTACACACGAAATTAAATACAATGACTTCTTTTATTTTCAACTTATTTATTAGTTTTATTTTCGGATATTTCTACGTTTTGTTACTGCCTACATTTTGATTTTATTTTATTCGATTTTATTTAAATCTATAAACAAATGGTTTGTATCGCTAGCACATACTGTAGAATTAAAACCAAACTGCTTGTGTGACATAAATAAAAAGCATTTCTTAATTTATATTTTATTTTAATTTAACCAAAGTATCTTGTAGCAAATATTATTTATGTTTGAAAACTACTGACAGAAGGAAGTCAGGCAGGGTCGTTAGTGGGCATTAGTACTTAAGCTACCCTCAACACAAAAGATGGATTAAGCTAAGTAGTAAGAAGTGACGTTTATTTTAATACAAGTTTGCAAAGAAGTATGGCATCGATGTTGTGTATTTACCCTGTACAGACTAGTCACTTTGAGACAATCTATAGTACTTTTTAACTTGACGTAAGTTAAACATTGTAACACTTAAATTAGTTACTTATATTAGTACTCTATTATAGCATAGCTCTATACATAGTAGGATGGTTTTGTAATCCGAAAGAGCTTAGCTATGAATTAATAAAATTTTACACATTTCAAAAATACTTTTCTATTCCATCCTTTCATTTGTCATAAGTGTGTACAAAATCACATCAGTGTTTTTAATTCATATATATTTTTTCCATCATCATTATGCAGTCAATTTGAAGGACTTTACAACTTAATATTTTTTTATAAAAACTTAAAATTAGATACCTACTTCTCCAGAGCTGTCCCTAATTCTTCTGTTAAATTCTTTTCCTTCGAGAATAAGAGAGTCATCATTTGGTTTTACAATACCACATTTAGTGGCAATTGACACGGCTGTGTTTAAATTATCACCAGTGACCATTCTGACAGTTATACCAGCTCTCTGACATTTCCTAATGGCTTCAGGTACTTCGGGTCGAACAGGATCTTCAATACCGACAACACACAAACATGTTAAGTTATTAACAATATATTTTTCATCATCCCAATTAGGTTGACGTTCAATAAACGTCTGATTTATTTCTTGTGTAACAGGAACGAAGTCTCTGAAAGCAAGGCAAATGGTTCTGAGTCCGTCAGAAGCCATAGGTTCTATTACCCGTTTTAATAGCCTTGTCTGCATATCTTTTGTGAATTTTTGGAGACGACCATCATGGCCGTAGATAAAGGCACACTTTTCTAATATTATTTCTGAAGCACCTTTGGTAAACAATCGGTAACCGCCTCCTGGTCGGGGAATCACGGTACTCATTGATTTTCTGTCTGAATTGAAAGTATATACTCGAGTGAATGTTTCTTCGGGGTTGTCATCTCTTATGGTTTGGTAGCTCTTTCGAAGTCCTAAGACAAATCCTAATAATGCACATTCTGTTTTGTTGCCAACTTGTCTTGGTAGATTACTACCACGTTCTGGGGGCTGAAAAATATAGATAATATAAATACAAAAATGGTAATATATATTTTTTTATTTATCAACAACGTTTTAATAAATATTACAGTAGTAAAACCGCAAAATAGTGATTGTTACTGGTTATTAAACAACATATCCAATGCTGAGTAAACATGCGCAATATAATGGGTAGGTGCTTTTAAGCATTTAGTGCATTGATATTGTACTATATAACAAACAGCTCTTTTCTACTCTTGATTAAAACTTTAGCACACAAACTAAAGGTAAAGCGGTGTAAATGTAAGACGCATGTATAATAGATTAATATCTACGGATTACATTGATGTTATCAGTATTATCAATGTATATATATATATATATATATATATATATATATATATATATCAATATTAATATATCTATCTATCAATATAAAGTTACGAATACGAATGCTGCGGTGTTATGTCTTTTCTACCCTGTTGTATGGAGTAGAGGCTTGGACACTAAAACAGTTGACCACAAAAAACATCGAAGCTTTCGAGATGTGGTGCTATAGGCGCATTCTCAGAATATCATGGATGGACCGCGTCACTAACACGCAAGTACAACTTTAGACAAAAGATGCGAAATTCTAAATGAGATAAAAACTAGAAAGATGGAATACTTGGGGCACATTGTGAGAGGTGAAAAGTACGAACTTTTAAGAAATATCATGCAGGGCAAAATTAAGGGCAAAAGAAGTGTGGGAAGAAGAAAAATATCGTGGCTTCGTAATCTACGTGAATGGTTCGGGTGTAGTTCGATTGAACTTTTTAGGCGCGCTGCTAACAAAGTCGCAGTGGCCATGATGATTTCCAATCTCCGCTAGGAGTGGCACGAGAAGAAGAATAGACATGTAAAATTTGCTTATTCTGTCTGTCTGTCCGTAACGAAAACCCCAAACGCTGGCATTACATCACATTTCCGTATATAAAAAACGAACAAGGCAACTACCAAAAGAGCGTATACCTTATCTTCGTCATTACCGAACGTATAGCGATATACGTGATATCACATGACCTTATCAATACATAAAATTTGCTTACTCTGTCTGTCTGTCCACAACGATAACCTTAACGCCGGTATTACATCATACATCCGTTGTTATTGGTCCGACTGATACGTTAAATTAAAGGAGAGAGGATAAGAATTATATTAAGATAGAAAATACGAACAAGACGACTAGCAAAAGGGTACTCCACCTTATGTTCGTTATTAATGAACGTACGTATAGCGACATAGGAGATATCACATACAATACAAGTAAAAAACTATATATATATATATATATATATATATATATATATATATATATATATATATATTAGATTTGAGTTTCTTGAACCGTACTATATTTAATATAAATTTAGTGCGCTCACAAAACATGAAAGTGAGAAGAAGCATAAATTTGATTTTGAAAACATCAAAATTTTAAAAACAGAGCAAAACAAAAAGAAGAGGGAGATATACGAATCAATAGAAATAAAAAGAAATACCACCGCAATAAATGATAAAAAAGATACACAAAACCTAAATAAAATATATTTCAATCTTATTTAAATAATAATAAATATAACACCATAAAAAGCTCTTAAAGTCATAACATATCTCCACTTTACCTTTTTCGAAACCATCAATGGTATGCTCATATAAAAATAATTATATACTAATGACAGTAAACCATGAGATATCAGATATCAACTTTTATTTATTGTGCCAGTCCATTAACGTCTGTGTCCCGTTTTACGTTTTGGTAAGTCATATACTCGTATATACATATTTTACAATAACTGTTTGTCTTATACATGTACATTTTAGCATCTTGACAAAGGCAAGGGTTTCCTGCCGAAACGTTGATTGACATGGAAATTAAAATATAGTTCAACATGTAATATATATTTTATTTGAACGTAAACCCAAGAAATACTAAATTTATATTATATATATATATATATATATATATATATATATATATATGTATATATATATATATATATATATATATATATATATATATATTATATATTAGATAAATATTCTTTACTACCCAAGCTTTCAATTGTGTTTACAATTCTTTTCAAGAGTTAGGTTTGTTAATACAATTTTGCTGCTACATATACTTAAAAAAATATTATTATAAAAAATCCTTGGTCTAATAAATTTTTCTTTCATAAATAAATTAGAATAGCAAAGTTATTCTCACCAATACCAAAATTGAATAATCCAACCAAAGTTGTAAAAAAGCAACGAGCAGTACGACAAAGAAATCGAGTAGAGTAAAGTGCGCTAATATCGGATACTTTTTTTGAACCCTAATATTAGTTTTAATACGTCAATTAATTTATGAATATTTTAGAGCAAAACAAGTAATAGACTATAGAGAATCATTTATTGAACGAAAATAAATCACTTCTATGAAGTAAAAAATAAAATTTAAATTTTTATAAAAAACGGTAAATTTAGACTGACAAAAATAATGTTCCTAATACCGGATATTAGGATAACGGGATAAAATTAGCCATCGAGGCAGAAATCAAAAATATATGTGTCTTTTTTGTCTACATTGGTGCAGTCGGTGTGAGCCCACTTAAAATACTTTGAGTACTGAATCCATTGTTCGCCCGAGGTATCTTCAGAGAAGAGTCCAGTACAAAACATACATTCTGATTCCTCTTCCCAATGTCACACTCCATGTCAGAATCATCATCTAAAATGAATTCTTCATCTTCTTCAGATGAACTAAAAGCTTCCTCTTTCTTAGCACTTTTCTTTTTAACCATGGTTTTCATTTTCTTAGCAATAGATTTTCCTTTATTTTTATTTGTTTTCTTAAAAGGCTCACATTTGTCTATTTTTAATTTTGGAATTTCCTTTGAAAAACTTTTATTTCTCTTCTATTCTAACAAACTACTTTCTAAGGCATCTTTGGATGGTGTACCCGTAATCAAGGCAGCAGATTCTTTTCTGGACTTTCCTTCTTTAATACTAGCCTTGTAAAATAAAGTGGTGGATAAAGGGCTAATATCTTGTGGCCGCACTGTTGAATCTCTATTATTAGAAATGTTCTTACATGATAAATCGTCTACACATTTGGACGCATCAATACTTCTTGGAGGAGTTACATGCTTCGGAGGAGTTACTTAGTTTTCTTGTTCAGCAGGTAGATTTGGAACTGGAACTCAGTCACCTTCCGCTTGATGGTGAATGGCAAAGTTGTGTTCTCGAAAAACGTGTTTATTAAATGGGCAGATACCGCTGTTTTGAAAACCATTTATAGCGATTTCAGCTGTAGCACATCTTATATAAGAGCTCTTCCAAGCAATTCGCAAACTTGATAGCAGGTGACTACTCTTTCAGGATTGTTCCTTAGCCAATTTTCAATTTCCTGTGAGTAGTAGGTTTTAAGAGGCCTCAAGAAAGCAAGGTCCAGCGGCTGCATTTTGAGAGTAGAATGCGGCGGCAGACTAAGAATAACCCCATAGTTTTGACGCGCCAAATTTATGGAGTCAATGTTCCGCATGTGGGAGAAGTGACCATTCAATATTAATAAAACTGGATCAGATTCACTTGATTTAACGTGGCTAATAAAATGTTGTAATCAATTGGTGAAAATGTGACTTTGAATCTAGCCAGACACATGGCAGGTAGCTATTGTCCCTGGTGAAGCGCCTTTGAGCAATTCTGCCTTTATATTTTTTCGGGGAAATATGACCATAGGGGCACAAAACCACCAGCCGCATTCATACAGGTAACCACAGTCACTAATGATCCTCTTTCTGCAGAAGTAACGACCCCTACCTGGTTTTTACATTTTAAGGTGATTATTTTGGTATGCTTTGATTGTACAGACGTTATACCTGTCTCATCTACGTTATAGATTCGACAGGGATTAAATTTCACCTTCTCCATCGCAGGTTCCAAAATTTCAAAGAAATTATTTACGTTTTCTTCTGTGAATCCTTTAATTGTGGCAGTTGATAAACCCTGTGGTCTCCTAAACGTTAGTTCAGGATGCCTCTTTAAAAATGAATGCAATCATTTGTAACCTCCATTTTTCATATCAGAAGATCGCAGTCCGTAAAATCTTCTATCCATTTCTAGGCAATAATCGACCAAATCCGCTTCAATTTCTTTGGAAAACACTGGTGGACGTCCCATATTAGTTTGAATAAGTTCTTCAGGTGACTTTATTTTATTTTAACGTAGTCTTTCAACGTGCTCTTGGGTACTTTAAAGCTTTTGAAGCTCGCAAGTACCCCATTTCTTTGTTTTTAACTGCAGTAACAGCTGCATGCATGGATTTACTATCCAATTTCTTTCGTTTTTGTTTGAATTTCGATGACATTTTATTTCTGAAATTAAAAAAAAAGCGTAAGAAATGAGATGAAATAAGCAGATATAGTGCAAAAATTATAGCATAATTCTTTCTTTTTGTCGACGAAAACATTGAAATGTAATTGTTAACACGACCTTAACTACGTAGAAATGATGGTAGATATTTTATATAAAAACAATTAAGAAATATTTTGTCCTAATATCGGATATCTGATATTAAGACAGTGCGACCATCTGAGATTAGGCAAATTATCACCTTTTGTGAAGGTTATGTTTATGGATTAAAAAACCTTAGTAATCCACTGTCCACATACAATTAATTAAAGTAGACATATTATAGACTGACTTAAACTACATAGTCAAATTTAAAAACTTATCTGAATGTGTAAAAATTGCGTCTACGACTAGTCGTGTAAAAACTCGTAATGCAAAAATTCATATAACTTACTCTAGTGCCATCTATGTTTTACTAGAGACGCTAAAATATTATTCAGCGACCTGGGCTTAGCTCCATGCTAAACTGGACATAGGTTTCTTGTTAATCAGATTACAGGTTTCTTTAAAACAGAACTATCCGATATTATGGCACTTTACTCTAATGAAGAATAGTGGTATTGTTTTCTTTGTAACATATTATCATTGTTTAAATAGGACTAGTTAGACAATTCTTATGGAACAAACGTTTGACTTTTACTCTGCCGTCATGTAGCGGCCTCTAGTCATAAATTTAAAAAACTATTAACAGAAACTTAATTCTCGGCAGGATTCTATTCGAGTATATTTTTACCTGTCTCATGACTAAGGCAAACTTGTACACGGATGCCAGATTGTGAAGAAAATATAAGACTTTAATAAAATGCTTATTGTTATTATCGTTGTATGCGTCTAGTGAAAGATAACTTGACTATTTCGAGCGAATATTTCAAATTGTTTTTATACTTTGAGACTTGCTAAATCTAAATCGGTTAGTTAATTAATCTATTTAAATAAAGTAGGTAAATGCTGACTTTTTTTTAATTTTTATTAGTTTATCAGATATTTATTTTGGTTATATGATTTGCTAGAAAAGGATTAAATATTTAATTGAAATACACTCGATTGCTATCGTCTTAGAACACTCATGCGGAGGTTTATTTTTTAGTCAAGACTTAAGTTTTATCATTGTTTAAAAAAGAAAATCTTTTTAAACAATGGTTTTATGTATGTTTTGAGAAAATTAAATTTTCAATCTTTTAATCTTTAAAATGACGTTTGAAAATATAGTAAATTTATGGGTATGGTTTTTTGATAATGGTTTTGAAACAAATAAACACATCGATATGCCACAACAAGAGGCAACACATATTTAGGGACAAATTAATCTATGTGTTGGGATAAAAGGAATAATAATTAACAACACTTTAATAAATAGTATCCTTTATTTTATTTATTTATGTATTTTATAATATAAACACCAGTTTTGTATTTCTGTTTACATAAATGAGAAGTTTAAATGAATGAGCTGTTCATTAATGAAATAATTTTAAATTACAAAGTGATAAAGATACAATTAGTGATAAAAATTGATTGTAACATTGTTTTCATGAACTAAAATAAGCAATGTATGTAGTGCGAAACACTATTGGCACCGTGGATGGTTGTTTTGCTATCGAATGCGTATGAAAAACGCGTGGTGTCGTTAACAAACCTTCCTCTTCTACCTCACTATATTTTTTTGGTTTGCATTTAGATAGTTTTGGTCAAAATGCTTACTGCATAGAATTTTTTTTTTAAATCGGGTAGCTCCAGACTTTCCCATGCAGCATTACCTACAACAATATTATTATTAACACAACTGAAAAAAAAGCAATTTTCTGCACAATAAAGTAAAAAAACAATTTAAGTTCTGTATTCAAAATATAAATAACTTAGCAGTTATGCCAACATATTTATATATATATATATATATATATATATATATATATATATATATATATATATATATATATATATATATATATATATATATATATATATATATATATATATATATAAGAATATATATATATATATATATATATATATAAGAATATATATATATATATATATATATATATAAGAGTAAGAAAAAAGAAATTTTTTAGATAGGAAAAAAAAGATTCCATAGACTACCAAAAACAAATTTTTTTTGGTAGTATGGGTATGGGTATGGGATCTAGTCTTTCACCCATTCTAAGTAGCTATATCAAGGATGATGTTATCAGTGATTGTATCAACAATTGTACTTTTTTCATTCCTTTTTTTAAAGATATGTAGATTATTTAGTTTTGGCACTTCCTAAACACAAAATTATTGAAATAGTCAACATTTTTAAGTATCATAATCAACATATACAATTTACAGTTGAGGAAGAGGTAGACAATTCTCTAGTTCCTTAGAGTAGGTTTCAAATCCAGTGCTTTATACAGGTTGGTGAATTGTTTGCAGTTGGTAAGTTTGGTATGGTTGATTCATAGTTGTAATAGTCGATGCTTCTCTTCTAGTTATGAAGTCTAGGGAGAGATGACCAATAAAAGATTGAAGTTTATGAAAAGTCGTTTTGCTCTTTTGCTCTAACTTTTGTCAAGTATCCTCTACCGACTTTTTGAAAACGAATTTCGAGATTCGTTAGCTAGTTGAATTGGAGTGACTTCAGTCACCCCATGGTTGGTAGCTTCTTTGGCAAAATGATCTGCTGTTTTGTTACCAGTAATTCCGGTGTGAGAAGGCAGCCATATGAGAGACTGTTACATCGTAAGCAGAGAGATTTTGGTATATGTCATGAATGTTTTGAACTAATAGGTGCTCAGTGAAAATTGTATTGACTAAATGGATATATGAAAGAAAATCTGAACAAATGGCAATATGTCTGTTTTGATGTGAGATACATTTAAAAGCCAACACAATACTATATAGTTCACCTGTGCAAACGTTGCATATTAAGGGTAACCGAGATGATCTTACAAGTTCATGTTTAGTGGTTACTGCACAACCAATACCAGTGGTAGTTTTAAAAGCATCTGTATAGAGAATTAAATTCTAAAAATGCTTTCTTTATAAGAAGGTTAGAAAATTCAAGTTTGTTAAAAATAGTGAGTGAGGTATATATTGAAGGGATATCTTTAGCCCAGAGGGGAAGTAAAGGTAGAGGAAATAAACTAGTCAGAAAAAGGTCAATATTTTTAAGTAGTGGACAAATTAATTGAGGTATAGGTTTTATGATAAGGTGTTGGTTATTGTTAGTGGAAGAAGACGGCATTGTGGCAATTAGGGAATGAACAAGATTAAATGGATTTGCAGATGTTGATGCAGCATACGAAAGTAGAAGTGATTATCGTCTTAGGGTAGGAGAAAGTTCATTAGACTAAAGCGAAAAGCGCTCAGACCTACAAGTAGTTTTATTGGCAGCCCATTGAAGATGACTGAGGGTTTTAACAATGTTCAACCTTTTAAAACAATTGATTTTAAGTTCAGAGATTTGATTTTTTCAATTTAATCTGGAGTCAAACATAAAACCGAGAATTTTACAATAATTAACACCAGAAAGTAGAGAATTGTTAAATAAAATTTGGGGTAAGGGAGTGGAAATCCCTATGGAAAATTTTATTAATTTGGTTTTGCTCTCAGAGAGTAATAATCCTAGTTCGTTAAATCTATCTTGAAGTAGATTTACTACACTTTGTATAAGTTTATATGAGGATGGGACAGATTTAAGATGGCAGTAAATGATTAGGTCATCAGCGTATTGAACATATTTGATGGGAGGCAAATTTCATTGATGGCAAGAATGAATAAAGTTAAACTTAATGCAGATTCTAAAGGGACACCTTAATTTTGAGGAAGAGATCGAAAAAGTTTACCCTTGGCAAGGACTTTAAAGATTCTTTCAATTAGATATTTTTTTACAAATGAGAAAATATTACCATTTAAATTATAGTGGGAGTTTTTGTCAATGATTGCTTTTCTGGAGATTGAATAAAATGCCCCTTCAACGTTAAATATAGTTGCTACGACATCTTGTTGATTATAGATTGCTTAAGAAATGTGTGTTTGAAAAATAAAAAAGTTATCAATAGTAGACCGATTACGTCGGAAGCCGGATTGAGCGTCGGGAATAATATTATACTGTTTAACGAACCACGTGAGTATTTCATTGATCATTGTTTCAAGAAGTTTGCAGGTAATACAAGTAAGAGAAATCAGACGAAAGATATTGGAGTTATAGAGGGCTGGTCAGGTTTTTTAATTGGAATGATTATAGAATTGCGCCAAACATCTGTGAATTTTTATGTGTTCTAGATAAGGTTATAAATTTCGAGAAGTTTGGAGAGAGATGTATTAGAGAGATTTTTTAAAAATATATAAGGGATATCATCGGGATCATCAGCAGATTTTGTACATGAAAACAAGGTAAATTTTAGTTTATTTAGGGCAAACAAGCCGTTCATAAACTTGACATCGTGTGGAGTTGACGAGATGGTGGAGAAAGATTGAGCGCGTAAAGAACTGGGAGTAAAAGCCATATTACTTTTATTGAATCTGTCTTCAACCCCATTAGCGAGTGTGTCAGAAATGAATTGACTGTCAGAGATAACTGTGTTGTTGAAGAAGATGATAGGAGAAATAGTTAGGATATAGGAATGAAGGATGACTAAATTCATAGGATGAAGGTTAGTTTTATTGCCTTGGATTTGTGAAACAGTTTTTTTTATAAATGAGAGTGGAGTTATCATATCCACTGGTAACTTTAACATCCTAATATATAAGACTAAATAATGTAAACTAAATTGTAACATATAACTTTTATCGGGTTTTTACCCAGATATTTAGTGGCTCAAAAAATGTACACCTAGACACTGATGATGGAATATGGATTCCGAAAACAATTTGTCTTCATGACATAGCCCGTTTGGGTTTTTTAATTTATGTACCTTTTATAAAGAATTTTAACAAATTTATTTTTTGTAATGATCTTTCTTTTATCTTAGTATAGATTAGGGCAAGACCTTTCATTAACGATTGTCAGCGATATGTCAGTGGTAAATTTACTAGCTTCATTTAGAGGTTCGTTGGTGCCTAAGGAATTTTCGAGAAATTTTTCAAGATAATTCTAGAAAACCCTAATTTTTGTGTTTTTATAGGATTTGAGTGCAGCTTTTAGTTCGAAATAGTTTATAAGAGAGTTCGGATGATTGGTATCTTGTTGTGAAACTGAGGATGAATAATGAAAGGGCGAAGGAAGAAAAGAGTATATATGGTTAGGTCCAGATTTGTTGCAAAACTTTTATTTTAAATTTTCTGCCAGAATCTTGGCTGTCTCTTAATTGTCAAGGATAACCTTTCGATTAAAAAAGAGATTGGATATTTTAAGGTTATTTTTTGTTAACATTTTTTTTCCAAACTGGACTTGGACTAGTATTTGATGTACATAAAGTTTTCTTACTTAATTAAATATCGTGTCTAAATTTGGCAAAAGATGAAGTAAAAATATACAGAGAGCAGAAAAAATGAATAAATGCGAGAGAAAGAGAGAAATTCTATTCATCATGTATGCTGTGATTAGATTTGACATCAGAAGATTTATCAGAGGATGCACTTATATATACTCTTGTAAGTCGGAGATAGGCTGTTCTTTTAATTTTTTAAGATTCTAGTGATACGGTTTTTTAGTGATCTTTTCCTTGTACCTATGTAGAGCTGCAATAAGTCCTTTTGAATACCATCTATGTTGGAGGATTTTTAAGCTTCTTGTAGTGGGGTGATACATACAAAAGAGTTCTCAAGAAATGTAATAAGTTGCGTGGAATTGAGTGTAAAATTAGTCGGATTATCTTTGTAAATCATTTCTATAGCGGAAATATAATAAGGTTTCATCGAGTAATCCAATCAAAGATTAGATTTGGACATTTTTTGGCCGGTTTCAGTGGCATTGAAAATGTCGAACGAGGAAAAGAACTTAATAGCGCAAGAATACCGGATGAAGATAGATGGTAGGAGTATCATGAGGACTGTCATTGAAGTGTCCCCTTTTTTGTCCTACTGCCAACATGGGCTTTGAATTAGTACGACGAAAGATGGATAAATCCATAATGGCTGCCAGGATGGATATGCAGTTAACAGAGATGGACTCAATTTCCGAAGATAGAAATTCTTTTGATGAAGTTAAGGATTCAGGATTAAGGACTCCTTAGAGTCAGCTGAAAATGAAGAAGAGGGAGGAGCATTAGCTGCAATGAGTGTGTGATCTGGTCAACTGGAGACTTTGCAATCAGACTCCACGGTACGACCCGTAAGCTTACAAAGAAAACACTATAGTCTGTCAGAGAATAAAAATATTTTAAAGGATGTATTTTCATGGTTAATTAACAGAGAAGATTGCACTTCGAAGTTCACCTTGTCAGCTATTTCAAATGTTACCCTAGGAAAACTCATGATATATGCCTATTGATCATCTGATGTTCCGTATTTTTTAGGGACTGCTCGATTAGGAATGCGGGATGGAAGGAGATACATTTGAAATAAGGATTCTTTTGGTCGCAGAAAGAAGCCTGCAGATAAAGATGACGGTGGAATTAATTATGACGTTCGGTGTATTAGTTGATCAACGATGTCGGTAGAAGTGAGGAAAATGCAGATTCGATTATTCGAAATGCGAGATGTAAAAGTAAATATTTTTTGGATAAACTATTTCACCAATTTCTTTAATATATTTAAATAAAACAGTATTCAAAATGGAGTGCATGACAATAACTTGTTCCCTTTTAGAAAACGAACGGGAAGGAGGTCTAGAGACTGCGTCAACGACATATGATTTTGGGTTGGAATTGAAGTTGTTTTGTGTAAATGTAAATATTAAATTGCTGTTCATGATGTGTAGTCCTGGTTACCCAGACCGTAACACAATACCTAAATGTGAGTACCTAATGGATCCTCTTCCAAACTGGAAAGAAAGAAAAAAAGGATCTCACCTATTTCTTGGGATTTTCACTGGTTTTCTTTAATTACACCAATATAGCCGCAATTAAATTCGACTATTGAAATATAAAACCAAATTTGATACTCGTTTTCTTATCACATTGCAATTAAAGAACTTCGCTTCGTATTGTTAACTCGTCGATGAATTACTTTATCTGTTTAACACTGTTTAAATCTTTTTTAAATCCGTGAGGAACTTTAAAAAGGGTGTTTAACCTTTGACAGTTATTTGACGTTTTTTGAATCGATTATTTGAAGCTTTATTTATAAACTTCAACATTTTATTAAAAAAACAGTTTGAAAAAGTACTTTTTAGCTTCTAAACATTTATACTACTTTTGATATTTTTCATGTCATACGGCTGTACGTAGGCTCAATGAAAAGCTGGTGTAAAAGCACAATTAAAAAAAAAGCAGAAATTTCCATAACCAATAACAAGAAACAAGCTGAGAAATTGCAGCGGACAGATCTCCCTTGCATTTTTCTGTGGCGATATTTTACGAGTACCATATTATTTAATGTTTCAAAACTAATTTACTTCTTCACTGTGTATACCATATATAAATCGAATTATAAAATTTAGATATTCTTTTACAATGTGTTCAATTTTCAGCTCTTAATGTTAATAAACAATGAAAATATTGGCAATTTCTTAAATAAGAAAAAAAATGCTATTTGATTTCCTCTGGGCCATAGAAGGTTTTGGTTTTTTTTTAAATGTCTTTTTTTTATTAGCTTTATATTGAGCCTACATACAAGTGTATGACATAAAAAAGTCAAAGTTATTAGAAATTTTTATATGCTAAAAATTTGTTATTCTTCAAACTGATTTTTAAAAACAAATTTAATATAATCTTGATGTTTTTTTTTTAATAATTTAAAACGAAGCCATAAATCGATATCTATTTACAAAATAACCCTAGAGTGACTGTTTGGACAAGTACAGTTGTTTAAATAATCGGTCTCCTGGATAAACAAATTGAATAACTCATAAACTGTATGGTCGTTCTGTATGATATTTAGCACACTTTAAAAACTCATTAACTGCCATAATTTTAAATAGTTATTACATATCGTTATGCAGAAAAGAAAGTTATTTTTATTTATATTATTTATATTTATATTAACATTTATAAATTTTACTTTAAAAATAAGGGTTTTTAAATTATCTCGGTCAATTCTTTATGTATTTTAATTATAAAAATATCAATATTAGAGAAAATTTTATGATCTATAACTTTTATTTTAACCATATATCTCTAACATGAATAAGAAACGTTTTATGCTCATAAACTTTTTTCACTTTTTACGATTGTTTAATAAAAAAGCAAAGCAAAATTAGCTGAAGTCTTTACATAATTGTCATCAGCTACCCCTCATATACCTTTTAGAGACTTTAAATACCTGTTTAAGATTTTTTCAGCTTTTTTAGAGTTTTAGATCATAAAAAGTTATGTAATTTTTGAGAGTATCCAAATTAAAATACATGAAACTATTAACCGAAATAGTTGCAAAAAAAACCTTATTTTTGCAGTTGTTTATAAATTATATTAACTCTTTTTTGGGCAAGGGCATGTAACATAGCTCCTTGAAATTATGGAAATTAATAAGTTATTAAAGTGAGCTAAATATCAATCAGAGCAAATAGTTTATAGGTTATTTAATCTGTTTATAAACATTTATAATAACGTTGATATCGTTTATGCCACAAACTTATTTAGAGGCTTATGAAAAACTGGTGAAAAACACACTTTCTAAAAAAAACAGAATCTTTTATGACCATTACTAGGCAAGAGAGCATTTTATATTTAAAACCAAAGCATTTTATTCTTAAAATCATACTTCCATTGTCTATTAACAGTAAGAGCTGAAAATTGAAGGGACCCTAAATGAAGATCTGAATTGTGCGTTCCAACTTACATATGGCATATGCGGTAAAGAAGTAAAAATTTATAACCCGTTAAAATGATGGTATTCGTAAAATACCGCTTCGGAAAAGTAGAATGGAGAACCATTTGAGCTCGGTTTTTTTTTAGATTTGAACTTTTTCAAAATGAAGCGCGATTGCAAAATTTGCAATATCTTGGCTTCTGTGGCACGTAAAACATAATTTTTTTTAAACTGGGATAGGTCAACAAAAAGTTGTTTACATAATCGCTTTCTACGATAAACAAATCCTCACTATTTTTATTAGTTACATTACATACCATTATGCAAAAACAAAGTTATTAAAATTTATAAATTTCTGCAAAATCAAGGGTTTCTTGCAACTATTTTGATGAATTCTTTATATATTTTAATTTAGAAACTCACAAATGGAAGAACTTTTTGAATCTACAATTTTTATTTTAACTATTTTTCTCTAACTGGATAAAAAACATTTATAGCCAAAATCACCTGTATGTCTTCACAGATTTATTATTAACTAACCCTCATATATCTTTTAGAACCTTCAAATATCTGTATAAAATTTTTACGTGAAACCAATAATTTTTTCCCAGATGGACCTTTGTATAAATTAGTTCTCCGATAAAGATGAACTTATTTCTACTTTTCAATACAATAACTAAAAATAGCTAAAGAAATACATATTTAAATATCTAATACTTTGTTTATGTTTATTAACTTGTTTATTCACTAATTTGTTTTTCCGAAGTTTATTATATCATAATTATAATACCAACGAAAACGTAAAATTCAAATTAATGCATCTCGAATATGACGCGTGCACCCTGGCGATAATAAAAAATGATGAATGAAAAAAAAAATTAAACATTTTTTCAAGTTAATTACGTAACGGAAACGGTGTAAAATAAAAGAATATAAAAAAAGTTTCTATTTACTTACCAGAGTGTAATATCCATCTTTGACAAGCCGAAGGATTTTTGTCGGAAATCTGAACATTCTTAATCCATGAATATTGTATGGTGATAAACCACATTTGTAATAACAACAAATATTTCCGGCCATCTGTAAAAAACCATTTATTTATTATGGAAGTAACATTATTTTAATTTAAAATCACTTTTTTCAAATATTATCGAATGTATGTAATATCCGGTAAAATTTATTTCTAAATACCTAATTTGTTTTCTCATACAATGTTTTTTTATGTTTTAAACACATATAATTAAAATGTTTTACTTACCTAGGACCAAATTTTTGTAATACACTTCCAAATAAAATAAAATATTTAAATTCTTTAAACTTATTTAGATATAGGAAGACTTAGAAACCACAGTACGTTTATGTACAATTTTAGTTGACACCATATTTACTAGTTGATAGTAATAACTCTATTTTAAATGAATATCTTAAGTGATTCAAGGTCTGTTTTTTGTAACATTTTAACATTAACAGTTTAACAAGTAAACCTGTTGCTACTATGTCAGTGAAATATTGCAACGCTGGTGAATTTAATTCAGTGGATCAAAAATGGACGTTTAGTTTAGTCCTTAACTTTTTCACATAGCACCATCTACACTTGAGTGCAAAATAATCGACTCAAAATTATTTTGCGAAAGTACGTCTCCTCTTTCAATCTAAAAAGTGTAAATTTAAAAATATTTAGTGTACAATCATTAACCTCGTTATTAAGTTTTAAAAAAGTTTTGTTTTTTGTTGATTCGGATGACCTATTACAAACAAATAATGAAACACGTAGAGACGGGGTCAGAATTTGACTCATTGAAATCGACACGCTCCGACTTCACGCGTTCCAACCCAATAATACATCAGTCACTTAAGTTCGCAACTGCATTGGGATACCACATCCGTCAAAGCACCTAACAGTAGCATTATTGATAGAAGGCCTAAGCCAGAGGGCCGTGGCAAATCGACTAAATTTAAGCCAATCTGCTGTGTCCCGAGTGTATCGTCAGTACCAAGATACTGGTAATTATGTCCACTGACAAGGAGGAGGCCGTAAACGAATAACAACGGAGAGAGATGATCAATTTGTTGTATCAAAGTCCCTGAAAAATCTACATTTAACTGGTGCTAATGCCAAAGAAGAGCTTAGAGAGGTCCGAGGTATGGTTATCAGCATTTGGACAGTCAGAAGAAGACTGAAAGCAGCAAACCTGACACCAAAAAGAGCAGCTACGGATCCCAAGCTAACTGCAGCACAAAAGCAAAGGCGATTAGAATTTGCTCGCAAACATCTGGATTATTGGACTTTTAATGGAGCCAGGTATTAGTCTCCGATGAAAGTAGAATCTGCCTACATGACAATGACATGAGACGTCAAGTTTATAGAAGGCAGGAAGAGTGATTTGCTCAATGTTGTATACGAGAAATTGTGTCATATGGAGGCGATGCTTGTATGTTTTGGGTAGGCATTTCCATAGATGGTAAACCCAGTTGGTTATCGTGCCTGGTGGAGGACGTGGAGGAGGCTTAACGGTGGATCGTTAGATCAGAGACATTTTGAAGGAACATGTGGTTCCATACGTGGGATTTATTAGTGATGCCTTTATTTTAATGCACGATAATGTGCAATGCCATACCACACGAGTCACCATCACCTATCTGACTGAGACCGATATACCTACAATAAATTGGCCTGCGTTGAGTCCGGACATAAATCCAATAGATCATGTTTGGAATAAGCTTAAACAAAGGGTCCTGGACAGAAACCATGCATCAATGAGCATAACAGAATTGAGAGATGCGCTAAATGATAAATGGGAATCAATGTCTCAAGAATTTATTTAAAAAGTCATCCGATTCATGCGAAATCGATTGGAAAGTGTAATTAGGAGTAGGGATGGTAATATCAAATACTGAAAAATAAAGAAATTCAATTTGTAGTTGATGATTTATCTGTTCATAACGTCTTTCTTGGGTTAGTTCCAATGATGAATATTTAGGAAACTCTATTCGTAATGCATATTGTTTTTATAATGCGTCTTCCAAATAATAGCAGTTTTTGTAACTTTAATAATATTATTGCTTGCACATTACATCTATTTATTTCCATACTTTTTACATTGAAACAGAAGGTGTAATCTCAAATATTGCTTTTGAGTCGATTGTTTTGCACTCAAGTGTAGTATAATGTATATCAAACAAACAATGGTATATTAAAATCTATTGAGACAGAAAGAGTGGTGACATCTAGTGACTGTCTCAATTAGAATCAAACAAATTTATACATTGCGTTGGCTAACTAGTCCTATTTAAACAATGATATTATTAAGGAGTAAAGAAGATATGCGCTTGTGCAAAGTATTATGTTCACGAGACCTGTGTAGGACCGAATAAAGATAACAAAGAAAAGTTAACTTGCTCTCAATGTTAACTTTTGTTAACAAAGTGTTACTTTTAAATGTAGTTCTGTAGTGCCTAATATTGACATGGGTGGCAATAATAGGAGATCTGTAATCCTAATATTGCCGTTCGCAATGTCAATAAAAAGTATTCTTTATTTAGATTTTGTTTAGTTTTTCAATATAATTAAAATATATTGTTAAAGAAAATACATTTCCTTACTACTATCCAAATTTGTTTTAATTTATTAATAAAAGTGTAGGATTTATTTAGAACCAAACGTTAAGGTGGCAATATTTGGCTCACTTACCCCATTTTTTCGAACTTATACTCATGAATTATAAGTGTGTATTTCTAGGTATATTAATTGATCCTTAGGCCAAACTTACCAGTATTCTAGAAGTATAGCTACAATTTATTGAAATGGCTTGAATGATAATATTTCCGACATGTGTAGGTATATCATTGAACTTAGGCATACTTTTCCATAATTGTTCACATATATAGCATTGCACAACCGTCATCCTGTTTGTAGTCAAAGTTCCGGTCTTGTCCGAACAGATAGCAGTAGCGTTACCCATAGTTTCACAGGCATCAAGATGCCTAACCAAGTTGTTATCTTTCATCATTTTCTAGAAATTACAGATTTAGTTACAAGATGAAGCACTTAAACTTAAACATAAACTTTCAAAAAATTAAAGAAACGCCTATTAAAAGAGTATTATATTAAGGGAGTAATCGAGTAATTCTATTTGAATGAATTTATAACAATTTCAATCTCATTGTGCTTCAAGAAATGATCCAAAATCAAATAAATAAAAAGAAAAACTGAAACCATGTAAAACAGTGGAACCAGATGAAATATTCTCAAGACTCCAAGAGGAACTTGATGACCTTATGGGTAATTTTCAAAGCTTGGAGACGAACGAGGACAGCATTTATACCAAAACTTAGGAAAACAGACTGTATTCTGGAAAAATCGCATACTAATAAGTCTGGCCTCATTCGTGTCATATGTGCCTTCCAATATACCTACTAGGTAAAAAATATTGTTTAAAAGAGAACCTATTTGTAAATACTTCTATCAAAAAACTGGTAGCCGACCCAAACAAACGCAAACTTACCGGTTTGGGTAAGCTAAAGTTATTGGGAGAGGAACTAGCTGAAACTAATAAGGCGCTTTCTTAGATTCTAAACTCACTTTGAATTCTAGAATTAGGCAAATCTTTTAAATACGCAATCTTCATAAACTACCTATAATATGACACTGAATCTTGGACAGTAAAAGAAAAAGGAAAATCACGAACACGTGTTATCAAATTATCATTTTATGTGAATGAATGGAGTGATTAAAAGGAATTAATTTTGAAATTAGATATACGAGAGGAAGTCTAGATGTGTGACCGATCAATGCCAAAATAATAGCATACGTTGAGATTGTTAGATCACGTTCAATGTCAAAATGAGAATTCCCTAAAAGGAAGAATAACTGAATACCAATTTTCTGAAATATATAGAAGAGAAATGCCAAAGAAGACACCTTTTAAATAGGGCATCTGCGTGTATGCAGAGATTAATTTTGATAAAATAAAAATCTGTAGAGAAATATTAATTCTGGAAAAAATCTGGAAGAAATACGAATATCTCGGCTAAAAATCCTAAAAAAATGGTACAATTGCAACTCAAAACAACTCTTTAGAACAAGTACTTTGAAAGTTAGAGTGACCATGATGATTGCCAAACTCTGTGATGAAGATGCACTTGAAGAAGAAAATATAAAAGGAGTAAGTAGAACTTACGGGAAAAAGGGCCGAACATGTTGCCAGATTAACGGATGATAGATGGACCAGAAAGATTCTGGAATTGCGACCAAGGCAAGAGGCATATCGAAGCAGAGGACGACCACCGACTAGATGAACGGATGATATCAAGCGCATCACCACAAACTGGATGCAAGAAGCTCATGATAGAAATAGGTGGAAAATTTTACGGGAGACCT
This sequence comes from Diabrotica undecimpunctata, assembly GCF_040954645.1. Taxonomy (NCBI): domain Eukaryota; kingdom Metazoa; phylum Arthropoda; class Insecta; order Coleoptera; family Chrysomelidae; genus Diabrotica; species Diabrotica undecimpunctata. The sequence goes on along the minus strand of NC_092811.1, from coordinate 83,874,254 downwards.
ACGTTCAGCAGTGGACAAATATAGGTCAATTGATGATGATGAATTAGAACTTACCTTGACACTATATGCTAGAGACAGGGTAACCGCCAGCGGCAATCCTTCAGGTACAGCTACTACAAGTACAGTAACACCAATAATAAGATAACGGACAAAATAGTTAGCGTATGCGTGTTTCCATGGTTGACGTTTGATGACAAAGGTCTTGATACAGAATTGTACTATCAGAATGACAACAGTAAGAGCTGCAATGAAGGTTCCAGCATAACCGATCTGTAGGGCAAGTTTTGCAAGTTTAGCTTGAAGTACAGATTTTTCTTTTTTGGATCTTTCTTCGGAAATTCTTTTAGATTGGACGCCAGTTACTTTGCCATCTTGTGCAGACGCATCAACCTCGAATTCTTTCTTGGCAACTCCTGGATCTTTCTTGTCTTTGTCCACAAGGCTACTCTCAGCTGCGCTTTCATCATGACCTGATATATTATAAATAAAGTTCACGTATGATTTATTTGATTGGCAATTGAAAAAAATATTGGTATTGTAAAACCTTATTCTTGTCAAAAATAGAATAATATGCATCTTCGTTTAATTTTAATCATCATTAAGCAACTTTTAGAGTGTTCCCTTTAAATAAAGAGGGAACACTGGCATAGCTTCTAAAAAGAGATGGAAAACGACTTTTACGGAAGTCGTGTTCCATCTCTTTTCGTGTTTCAACACAGAAAGAAATATGGAAAATGATCAGAGGACAAAGAAAAAAATGCACGAATTAATAAAAATGAAATACATTTAGAAGGAAACATGGGCAGACTACTTTCGATCCCCACTTTCCAAAGGTGACGATAAGGAACCACCAACACCAGAGGTAAAGGCAAATGAGGAAATAAATATTGAGGAGGAAGAGGTAAAGGAGGCATTAAGGAAACTGAAAAACAGAAAATTACCAGAAGAGAATAGAATACCGAAAAAACTCCTGAACTACGGAGGACCAGATTTGACCAAACAACTACTAAAAGTAATCCAAAAGAGCAAAACACAATTCCACAAGAATGGAGATTAAGTATCCTAATAGCTCTCTTCAGGAAGGGAGACAAATCGGACCCGGAAAATTACAGAGGAATTAATTTTTCAAACAAAACACTAAAATTAACAACCAAAGTGATAAAAAAATAAACTGAATGAAATTATAACATTAGCAGAAGAACAAGGTTTTAGGTCGGAAATATCATACACCGACGCTATATTTACAATAAGCCAAGTGCAAGAGAATACAAAACACCGGCATATCTATGTTTCGTGGACCTTAAGAAGGCATTTGACCGGGTCAAACTAAAGGACGTTACCCACATATCGCCCGCAAAAGAGATACCTTTAGAAATAATAAAAACGATTGAAAATATGCAACAAAATAACACACCAAAAGTAAAAGTAGAAGTAGAACAAACTGACCCTATTGAAGCTGGCAATGGGATAAGACAGGGAGATTCCTCTATTGTTCAAACATTATGGATTAAATAATAAAAAAAGTAAGAACCAAAAAAGGATACCCAATGGGAGAAAAACAACTTAAAATAATCTGCTATGCAAACGATGCAATACTACTCTCGCAAAGTGTAGACGATTTACAGCGTATGCTGCACTAATGTGATATAACCGACAAAAAATTTATCATGTTAATTTCACCACAAAAAGACATAACGCGTGGTTATAACAAAAAATTTACTAATATGTGAAACGGAAGTGGATGATCAAGTGAATAGAGCAAACAGAGCTGCAGGTTGCGTGAATGAAACAATACGAAGAAGTAAAAATATCGGAAAGAAATAAAAGGCAGAATTTACAAAGCAGTCATCAGACCAATAATGACATACGCGGCAGAAACACGTCCTGACATAGACAAGGATGTTAGAAACAGCAGGGATGAAAACACCTAGAAAAATTGATGGTAAAAGACTATGGGACAGAGATAGAAGTACAGATATACTGTAGGAGAACATCAAGGACGGGGTAAGAAATAGAAGAGTAGAATGGAACGGTCATATAAGCCGATTGACAACAAATAGAGTAGTAAAGACGGCAAGAGACGGTTCCCCAATAAGAAGACGATCCGTTGGAATGCCACAAAATGATAGAACGACAAGTTACTAAAGGCACATTGAAAAACAGACAGGGTCGTGCCTACATAAAAAAAGAAGAGGAAACATTTTATAAAACTTATCGAAAACAATTAGAAGATCTGAATTGGTAAAGATATGAATCCACGTGTACACGGAGGTGTGATGACAAATAGCTTACCTTTCTTCGGTTTCTTTTTTCCAACTTCTTGTTGACCCACAGCTGCTCCTAATAATGTGAAGATAATACCCGCCTGTGAGTTAACACCTACAGCTGTAACTAACATCTTACCAGATCCTTCCATAACATGAGTACCAGAGAGTATCATTGGGTCAAAAGCTTCTCCCTTTTTGACGTGGTCTGATTCACCCGTAAGCGAAGACTCATCTATCTTAAATGTAAAATACTTAGTATTACCTCTGTAAAATCGTTAAATATTAATTAATGTATCATAAAAGTCTTATAAACTCTGTATAGTGACTGCCTCTTTGAAAAAATTACACCAGAAAAATGGAATAGTGGTATTATGAAAGTATTGCATAATCAGCTGCTTGTTATCTTAATTATATAAGCTTTTTATGAGAATAATTAATAACACACTTAATCCTAAGCAAGCATTTACCAACCACTAGATTAAGCCGGATTTAGGAGTGGCTTTGGAACGAACAACCACCGACAAGTTATGGAATACAACAGACCATTGATAATATTATGTTGCTTCTCCGGGAAAATAATATGTTCGTTCCAAACTGAAAACTACTGATGTTTAAAAAACGAAAACTACTAATGTTTCCAGTGTCCAGTAATATTCTCTCGGGTATCACAATATGTGGCGGTGGATGCAACATTATATATCCACAATTTAGAAATATACACTAAGAAGCAACACAATGGAGTCGTAAAAAGTCTTGTCAGGTATTGCAGTGAAAGTTAGAGGGATGTAATCGTTAGCAATTACTTTATCGCTAGCAAATGATGTAGATATAGAAATTCGTGAAGCTACAAGTAGTATTGCCATTCAGGATCAGGTTATTCGAACTAAAAATTACCTGAAATATATTGTTAAAGATCCTCAAGTCCAAAATGACAAATGCCGATATGGATGCCAAGCCCAAGAAACCATCCAACATCTTACCGGGGGCTGTCAGGCGTTTGTCGGAACTGATTATAAAGAACGAAATGACTCAGTAGGAAAGATTATCCACCAAGAACTAGCTGACAAACTGGGACTTCTCCAAACCGACCATCTTCCTTATTATCAATATGTCCCTGACAGAATGCTTAAAAATGAAAACTATAAGCTATACTAGAACCGCACTGTGCTCAAAGACCAACCAGTGGCACATAACAGACCGGATCTTATACTAGTTAATAAACTTACCAGGCAAACAACACTTATTGATAGGGCGATACCTAACACCAATAATTTGCGTGTTAAATACAACTAAAAGATCGCCAAGTACAGAGTAGATAGGCTATGTATGTCCTGGCCCATCCCCTAAATTGCAACCCCTAAAATCGCAACACCCGGTCGTAAGTTCCAAACGGCTTAACGTAGGATGACGTACGAGGGCTCGTTGGAAAGGGGATGAAAAATGGGGTTGAACGCAGTATGTGCCGTGCGCATCGGAGCATGCCAAAAGGTCATTACGTCATATCTTTGTTTCTATTGGTCCGATCGGGGCGTACGAGGGCTCGTTGGAAGGAGGAGAAGGCAGGGAGACAAAAAACAAAGATGGCAGCAGTGCCAAATGGGCGCTAGAACGTATCTTCGTTGCTATTGGCCTGATTTTGACGTATGAGGTGTCAAAGCGTTGGATGTCACGTGACATTCGACGCAGGACGTGACATGTATGTGACATTTGTCACAGAACGTGAAATGTCAAGTGACATTCGACGCAGGACGTGACATTCAACACAGAACGTAAAATGTCACGTGACATTCGACGCGGGACGTGACATTCGACACAGAACGTGAAATGTCGCGTGAAATGACGTGACATTCGAGACATTTATGTGACATTTGACGCAGAACGTAAGATGACACATAAATGTCACGTCCTGCGTCAAATGTCACGTGAATTGACGTAACATTCGACGCAAGACGTTGCTTAACATACATACAGAGTAATGGAATTTAAATAAAACAACAACATCATAAACGGAGCATTTTTATTTGTATATAGTTACAATTTTGTTTAACAAAGTTTTTAATTGTTTTAATAGCCCGTCGTTGGAGCAGGGTATCCCAAAAAGTTCCCAGCTAAACGTTCCTGCTGCTACAACTTTACGTGTGTATTCGCTGTACTTATAATAGGTGTTGTTCTGAAAAAAGTAAATAAACCCATCAGTATAGCGGAATGCTGATGTTATTGTATCTGGTAGTCCGGGTAAGAGATAATTCATGGGTCCACGGTTTAAGACATCTCCAGCTTCATTAAATTCAATATAAGAAGCATCATTGTATAATAAATACGTTTGACCGCTGTTTGTTTGAAATAATGCATTTATTTTGGTTGTCGCAGGTATAGAAGGAAACATAAAACGTTTTTGAATTTTTAAATTGGGGAAAGATGCAGCGTAATACTGATTATTGCGTATAGTTACTAAGTGTCCCTCGGAATTCTGAAAAACATGTGAAACGTGCGTAGACCTCAACTCTTTAGGGAGATAATCGGTAATTAATTCGGGATGTTTTGGAAGGCGCATCTCATTTAAATCAAACTTCCATATATACGGACCATATCCAACGTACATTCTATAATTTGGAAACTGAGGAGAAGTAGCTAGAAACATGAAATCTGGATACGGAATTAGACATAATATGTTTTGTATTGCAGGTGTGGTTGTTGTTGTTGGCAAAGAGGTCCTGTGTTTGATGGTAGATGTTTTCGACATATGGTTCTTGTTGTGCGAAAATGGTGTTTGTGCTAGCGTAACTGGTGTTGTTGTTGGTATGTAAGAGGGTGTTGTTTTTGGTCCATATAGATAACTCATTGCCTTTTTATCATCATCACCAAAAGGTGGTACATCTTGTTGATACCAAGGATACATAATAGACGAATCAATAGTACTGTGTGCTAGTCCGAGAGAATGACCAATTTCATGCATTAGGACAGCCAAAAAATTGACTTCACCATTGGGAGCGCTGCCATTTCCTACATACCATCGTTCACTAACATCAAGATGAATTTCGGTACACTCTCCGTGTGCGCTTGGAAAGTATGCGTCACGTGACATTTCACGTTCTGCATCGAATGTCACGTCCTGCGTTGAATGTCACATAACTGTCACGTTCTACGTCGAATGTCACGTGACATTTCACGTTCTGCGTCGAATGTCACTTCCTGCGTTGAATGTCACATAACTGTCACGTTCTACGTCGAATGTCACGTTCTGCGTTGAATGTCACATAGCTGTCACGTTCTACGTCGAATGTCACGTGACATTTCTTCTGCATCGAATGTCACGTCCTGCGTTGAATGTCACATAACTGTCACGTTCTACGTCGAATGTCACGTGACATTTCACGTTCTGCGTCGAATGTCACGTCCTGCGTTGAATGTCACATAACTGTCACGTTCTACGTCGAATGTCACGTTCTGCGTTGAATGTCACATAGCTGTCACGTTCTACGTCGAATGTCACGTGACATTTCACGTTCTGCGTCGAATGTCACGTCCTGCGTCGAATGTCACGTGACATTTCACGTTCTGCGTCGAATGTCACGTCCTGCGTTGAATGTCACATAACTGTCACGTTCTACGTCGAATGTCACGTCCTACGTCGAATGTCACGTGACATTTCACGTTCTACGTCAAATGTCACGTCCTGTCTCGAATGTCACGTTCTACGTCGAATGTCACGTTCTCTTAGGCACTGTACGGAAAAGAAGAAGAAGAAGAATGTTCATACTGATCGTTGACATGGCTTCTGTGTCACTAACGCTTTCATTTGACACCTCATACGTCAAAATCAGGCCAATAGCAACGAAGATACGTTCTAGCGCCCATTTGGCACTGCTGCCATCTTTGTTTTTTGTCTCCCTGCCTTCTCCCCGTTCCAACGAGCCCTCGTACGCCCCGATCGGACCAATAGAAACAAAGATATGACGTAATGACCTTTTGGCATGCTCCGATGCGCACGGCACATACTGCGTTCAACCCCATTTTTCATCCTCTTTCCAACGAGCCCTCGTACGTCATCCTACGTTAAGCCGTTTGGAACTTACGACCGGGGGTTGCGATTTTAGCGGTTGCAATTTAGGGGATGGGCCAGGACATACATAGCCTATCTACTGTACAGAGATCTAGAAATACAAATCAGGAGACAACGGAGAATGGAAAGTACCCAGACAGTACCTATTATTCAATCTACTACTGGTGCTATTCGCAAAAACCTCCTAGTGAACATCAAACAGCTGGGTCTAAATGAACATCTTTATAAGGCAATGCAGAAAGCTGTACTCCTCGCGACGTCCAGATGTGTACGAAAATTTTTGGGAGATACTCCAGCAAACCAAGTCACCTAGGGCTCGATAGCACGGAAAGAGCCCTACCAGAGCTCAATCCTTTTGATACCGTAGGTATCTGAGATGAGTGAATTTTCCCCTTAGAGGTGTGAGCCGTATGGCTAAATCTGGATAATAATAATTTATTCATCCTGAAAGATCATTTACATGATATATACTTATAAAACATCACAATTTCAGAATTACAAGATAAAAAGTACATAGGACATATATAAATATATTATATATGTATGTATATATATATATATATATATATATATATATATATATATATATATATATATATATATATATATATATATATATAGTTTGAGTTTAGTTCTTGAACCTTAATATATATTTTTTTAGTGGATTTTCTTGGGCTTAGGTTCATAAAAAAATTTGATTTGATACTAAGGCATTTTTATATATTTTTTCGACGTTTCGGCAGGAAATCCATGCCTTTTTCAAGAAGTAATATTGACTAAAAAACATTTTATGATAGACATAATACGATTTAAAAGTTAAACTTTTGACTTACCAAGCATGTAAAAATTTGTTACTAACAAGTAGACGTCACAATTAAAATAATATTAAAAACATAGGACATACCCACTAAGTCACTACATGTAAAATATATTTTAGATCTAATGTGTTGTTTATTGAAGTTAGTTTATCGTTTAAACAACCAGTTATTTTAACATCATAGGCGTTCTGAGATTGTCTTTTTATGTGTTTTTAAATTAAGTTAAAATATATTTTGTTCAAATTTTTGACATCTTTTTTATCATTTATTGCATTATTATTTTTTTTTATTTGTATAGACTCTAGAAGCTCTCTCTTTTTCCTGTTGGGTTCACTTTTTAGGATCTTGGTTTTCTCAAAATCAAATTTATGTTTTTTTTCGTTTTCATGTTTTGTGAGGGCGGTTGAGTTTTTTTTGTCATATTTGTGGGAACGTATTCTTGAGTTAAGTAGCTGACTGGTTTGTCCAATATAAACTCCATCACAATTCGAGCAGGGAATTTCATATACAACATGCGATCTTTTTAATAGAGGGGTTTTTGTTTTTAATCTTGTAAAATTCTTTTTCAAAAGATTGTGCCCTTTATGAGCAACCATAATATTATGTTTGGACAGAAGATTTGCAATTTGTTCTGATAATCCTTTTATATAGGGAAGAGACATATAGTTTTTCTTTACCGTGTTGGTTTCATTGTTATTATTGTTATTGTAAAATTTATGCAGTCGCGATTTGAAAGTGTTGTCGATAAGGTGGTGTGGGTATGAATTAAGTGTTAGTGCTGTTTTTGCTTTTTTAATGGCCTGAGGTCTATTAATAGGATCGGATAATCTAATAGCTCTATCGGCGAGTCCGATAACTACTGATTTCTTTTGAGACAGGGGATGATGAGAGTTGAAATTCAGATATCTCGATGACCAGGTTTTTTTGGTGTACCATGAAGTAGTTATAGTGCTGTTTTCTCTATGTAAGGTCAGGTCCAGAAAATTAATTTGATGATTTTTTTCAATTTCTAATGTAAATTTTAGTTTTTGGTGAAAGTTATTGAATTCATTTAGTAAAATATCCATTTTATCCTCTGGTGCTGCGCTCAAGCAGTCATCTATCTATATACTTGAAAAAGGCATGGATTTCCTGCCGAAACGTCGAAAAAATATATAAAAATGCCTTAGTATCAAATCAAATTTTTTTATGAACCTAAGCCCAAGAAAATCCACTAAAAATATATATATATATATATATATATATATATATATATATATATATATAAATATATATATATATATATATATATATATATATATATATATATATATATAAATAATTAAACGTTAAATAGTGGGTTTGCAGCAATAAAAATGAAATGTGTACTCTTTTAAATTTTTATTCCAAGCTTTCGGACATTGGTTATGTCCTTCATCAGGGAGCTACAAATGTGATTAAGAAATTGTTGGTGTTGGTATAATTAATTAAAAATTGTTTCTACTTACAAACTTAACGAGGTTGTATCAACAAAGATCTATTATAATATTGATAAAATTTATCATGGTCTCTCATCTATTTTAATATATAAAAACTATTTTTATGTTTAAAATTTTAAAAAAATTATTACTGTAAATACAAAAACACTTAATTATTCTAAATAAATACGTGACATTATTTTGACAAAATTCTTTTAAATGTCAATTGATAAATTGTTGTTTGTGTTATTATTACATTTATCTAGTAGTAACAAATAGGAGAACATTTCATTTAGATGGCCAATATCCGTTTTATGATTCATTGTATTATTATTTTGGCAAATGTAGGCCATTTCAAGAAAAAGTCTTTTGGTGATGTTACTTTTCTGTTCTACTACTTTGATGTTATTATAATCTATCTGATGCCCATTTTTAAATACATGTTCACCCAATGCAGTTTTTTCAGGATGCAGTCTATTATCTGACTTGTCGGATGTAATGCGATCTTTAAGGCATCTTGATGTTTGACCATAGTATACTTGTTCACATGATCCGCACGGTATACAGTAAACAACATCTGTTAAAGACAAGAGTGCGGATTGGTCTTTAAGTTTAGAAAAACTTTGTTAACTGCTAGTACCGTTTTATGTGCAATTTTGATATTATTAATTGATGAAAAAATTCTACTTAGTTTCTGTCCAATGTCTTTAATGTATGGAAGAGATACATATCTAATTGTAGTTTGTTGTGGTAAAGAATCTACAGGTCCAATTCTAACTTGTGATACAGACAGATTTTCTTCGTTTCTTAAATGACTAGTTAAATTTTGTGGAGTGTTAAATAAAATTTTCTTTAGTAGTATACTTGGGTATGAGTTTTCAATGAATAGGTTATAAAGGATTTTTAGATTTTTTGTATGGAAAGCGGTATCGCTGATTTTAAGGACACGATTTTTCATTTCTTTAACTAAATTCAGTTTCATCGAATATTTATGGTATGACCAATAATTTAAATATCTGCCTGAACTGAGAGGTTTTCTATACCAATCAACCAGTAAATGGGTACCTTTTCGTATTAATTTGGTATCTAAAAAAGGTACTGAACCTGTAGTATCTTCACATTCTAATGTGAATTGAATGTAGGGGTTGTAACTATTGAAATACCAAAGTATATCATTTATCCCTGTGCTTGGTAATGCTAATATTATGTCATCAACATATTTTTTTATAAAATGTAATTTATAAGGTAGGACAAGGATGATGGTGTCTAGTATGTGGTCCATTACATAACAGGAAATTATTGGTGATATAGGGTTCCCCATAGGTGTACCAAAAGTTTGTTTGTAAAATTTGTTGTTAAATGAAAAATAATTGTTTTCGAACAGAAAAGTTAACAGTTTGAAAAATGTGTCTTTATCAATGTTACAATGTTGAGCAATAATCTCCCATTTATTACTAATGGCAAGTGTACATATATCTAGATAAACATTGCTAAATAAGGATACTACATCTAGGCTTGCAATCACTAGATAATAGCAATATTTGTTACTACTAGATAAATGTAATAATAACACAAACAACAATTTATCAATTGACATTTAAAAGAATTTTGTCAAAATAATGTCACGTATTTATTTAGAATAATTAAGTGTTTTTGTATTTACAGTAATAATTTTTTTAAAATTTTAAACATAAAAATAGTTTTTATATATTAAAATAGATGAGAGACCATGATAAATTTTATCAATATTATAATAGATCTTTGTTGATACAACCTCGTTAAGTTTGTAAGTAGAAACAATTTTTAATTAATTATACCAACACCAACAATTTCTTAATCACATTTGTAGCTCCCTGATGAAGGACATAACCAATGTCCGAAAGCTTGGAATAAAAATTTAAAAGAGTACACATTTCATTTTTATTGCTGCAAACCCACTATTTAACGTTTACTTCCTTACGTTGTCAGCAAATACTTCTGGTTCATTATATATATATATATATATATATATATATATATATATATATATATTATTGTGATATTTAAAGTCTTGGTGCGCCAAGCAATAATTAGCTAATTAATTTTTTGATTAATTAAATTATTTAAATGATATGATTATGACTCTATCACAATTTTTAATTCTTTTATCTCAGGGTTAAATTCGTGCTTCAATATCTATGCTATTACATGTGAAAGGTAAGGTCCAAAGAATACCGGAATAATAAAAAACACATATGATCTAACACTATATATTGAAATAAAAATAATGAAATAATTCACACTCAAAAGTTTTCAATAAACAAATCTCATATAATGATTCTCAAAATTTTGTTCTACGTACGTGAACAATCAAAATTAATGGTACAAACAATATTAATTGAAATCTCAAAATCCCAAACTATTCTAACTCTCCTAATCAAAATATTTATATCCTTTCTAAATTAAGTGTAGAAATTGTGTTATCAATAAAAGAAAAAACTGCAGAAAACAAAAATATCTCTCTCTGATGATGAGTGGTCCAAATCCTTGTTCCTTGTAGACTATATTATCTCCTCTCAACCGCTCCCTATGTAATCAGCAATCTTACAACAGATTGTTGCAAGTATATCGTCCTTAATGATCTCCTTCAAAAGCACAAATCATTCAAATTATGATAGCCTTTCTCCTCTCGATAAACTGAATCTCTCGTTGGCCCGAGTGAAAAATGACTCTTGGAATATCTTCTCTTTACGATAAACTGAATCTCTCGTTGGCCTGAACAGTGACTCTTGGAATATAAGTAGAGAAATATGACTTACAATATTTTGCTGCTTCAGCTTCTGTCAGATACACTAACTCCACAAAAACTCACTAACATTCCACACTACTGCTTGCTACATTTCGGGAACCGCCAGAGAACAATCACTGTTCGTCTTACAGACTTGGAAAACCAACTGATTATCTTTTCTCTCTCCTAAATCTAGCTAAACTTTCATTCCTACATACCTATCCCACCTTTTTCAATCTCCGCCAATCAAAACTCGTCACAATTCCCCCATTTTTTCATTTCGATAACAAACAAATTTTTACCTATAATTATAAAATTTCCTAAAACTTATTTAGAAATAATATTTTTCTATAATTCTTAAAAACTAACAAAAACCTCTTTCTAAAATCTCTTCTATTGTCTTTAATCACTGCATTAATGTATTTGGAAAACCCGGTTCAATTGTCTTTGGATTTCACTTAAAATTATGCGGGTCACTCAAGTATAACAAAGAAATAATTTATGCATAGCTTACATTTTGTTTAGTACAGGTAATCCTAGAATTTAATAACTTTCCTTCTTCGAAATGTTTTAATGTTTTTGAACTTTGAAATATTTTAATCAAACCAATATTTTTCTCGATTTTACATATCATAACAATATATATATATATATATATATATATATATATATATATATATATATATATATATATATATATATATATATACATATATATATATATATATATATATATATATATATATATATATATATATATATATACACTCGCGATCATAAAATCCGGGTCATCTTGAAAATTTCAAGTTTCTTAAATATTTTTGCCTCTGGTGCAGTAATTACCTTTTTCTTTGGCTAATGTATTTTTTATTTGTCATCAATGTTTGTTTTGAAAGAAAAAAAAATGGTTTTTTATTGTTTTATTGAAAAAAACAGAAAACAAATCAAATTGTTGATAACAGACATACGAAAAAAAATGGAAAATACAGTACGTGGTAAAAAATCAGTGAAATTTCAATGACCAATATTGTGTATTGCGTCCCCTTGCTCTAATAACCTCATGCAGACGAAGGGGCATACTCTCAATTTTTCTCCGGATTACATGTTGTGGTATGTTATTCCACTCTCTCACTAACAGATCCTTAAGCTCCTGTACGTTGTTAGGAGGAGGTGTATGGGTTTGAATACGTTTTTTTAAATCGTCCCAGAGATGTTTGATGGGATTCAGGTCCGGAGACCTAGCTGGCCAGGGTACCCTCGTAATTCCAACTTCGTCCAAGTATTACATACTGATCCTGGCAACGTGCGGCCGCACGTTGTCCTGCATAAAAACGGTGTTTTCTCCAAGCCCTGCCATGTTGGGCATAACATGTTCTTCCGGAATCTCCGTAATGTACCTTCGTGCAGTTAGGAACCCAATTTCCATAAAGGGTAATTCTGTGTGGAAGTCGGAAGATATACCTCCCCAAGCCATGACCGAGCCTCTACCAAATGGCATTCTTGGAGCAATGCAAGCTTGTGAAAATCGTTTACAGGTTTTCCTCCAAACTCTTACACGTCCATCGGATCCAGTTAGGCAGAAACGGGATTCATCTGAGAATAACACTTTGCTACAATCGTTAATTCCCCAATGCTCGCATTGTCGAGCAAAAGCTAGTCGTGCAACTCGAGACACCCGGCGAAGTGGCGGTCCTCTAGCCATTACCCGAGAAGATAGTCAAAGAGAACGATGTCTTCTTCTGACTGTTGCAACACTAAAATTGCGATTTCGTACTTCCTCTAGACGATTTTGATGCATAACTGCAGTTGAGGTCCGGTTTCGTAAAGCCTGAAATGCAAGGAAATGGCCATCTAGTGCCTTGGTCGTTCTTCTTCGTCCAGAGCCAGGTCGCCTGGTTAGCAAACTTGCCTCCTGAAAGCGTTGAAGCACTCCTTGAACCGTAGAAAGGCTTTCGCCAACAGTTCTTGCGACTTGCCGTTGAGTGTGACCGTCTTCCACAAGTGCAACAATTTGTGCCATTTCAAACAGTCAAAGGCATTTTTGTCAAAAAATAAACGCTAATAATGGCACTAATAAACACTAATGGTGGCAATAATAAACGTTTGTCCGTTGCATTTAAACAGAAAGTCGAAGTACAAACGAGACATTTAAAACAAGCGGAGTTACAGGTAGCGTTCATTTTGTTAAGTGTGCACTTTACCGCGAAATCGGCACTATTGGAATTCTTTGTTACAAAGGAAACTGCAACAATTCTCAGAAACATGCATTAGTTTATATTTGTGTTATTATTATTTATAAAAAATGAAAAGTATGTATTAGACATGCAGTGTTTTATAAGAGATAGTGTGTCTTGGGGGATTTGATGTTAAGAGTCCAAGATGGAAATGGTTTCATGGATGGGAATGTTGGTGAATAAGGAAACAATGTCAAAACTAACTAGAATATCTGAGGGTGAAATAGAAATATTTTTCAGAAGATCAATAAAATGAAAAGAGTTTTTGACAAAAGACGAGGCTTTTTCGGCTAATGGTTGTAAGGATAAAGCGAGATGTTTTGCCAATTTCTGAGTGGGGCAGTTGTATGCACTGACGATGGGTCTTAGGGGAACATTTGGTTTATGGATTTTTGGAAGGCCGTATATCTTTGGAATTCGGGATGATTTTTCTCTGGGTATAAGAGATTTTTTGATGTCTGAAGGTAGAGTAGACTTATTTACGATGGATTTTGTCGTTTTTTCTAGATAGGTGGTTGGATCGTTTGGGACGCGTTTGTATTCTGTGGAATTGAGAAGTTCGAACATTTTGTCGAAATAATTAGAAGAGTTAAGAATGACGGTGGCATTACCTTTGTCGGCCGAAGCCTATTTCTATTTCACCCTCAGATATTCTAGTTAGTTTTGATATTGTTTCCTTATTCACCAACATGTCCATCGATGAAACCATTTCCATCTTGGACTCTAAACATCAAATCCCCCAAGACACACTATCTCTTATAAAACACTGCATGTCTAATACATACTTTTCATTCCAAAATCATTTCTATCGTCAAATCAAAGGTGCCCCAATGGGATCTCCCCTCTCTCCCGTAATAGCTGATATTTTCATGGAACATTTCGAAACAGTAGCTCTGTCTTCATCAAATCTCAAACCCACCTGCTGGTTACGGTATGTTGATGACACTTTCGTCATTTGGCCTTATGGTAAAGACACGTTAGATCTCTTCCTCTCCCACCTGAATGGGATACATCCTAGTATTCAATTCACGATGGAAGTTGAGTCTAAAGCGTCTTTGCCATTCCTTGATGTTCTTATTCAGAAAAACTTACCTCACAGCTTTTCCTATTCCGTGTACCGGAAACCCACTTATACAAACCGATATCTTAATGCCCAGTCACATCATCACCCCGCCCAACTCAATTCAGTTGTCAACACTCTCATTTCTCGTTCCATAAGACTTAGCGACAACAATCATAGGTCATCCGAAATTAATTCAATAAGGCAAACACTCTTACAAAACGGCTACCACAAAACCCAAATCAATAAGAGCATTCAAAAACATCTAAACCCCATTCCATCCAAAAAAGAAACCTTGCCGCCGGATCAACCCAAAATCTTTCTACCTTTTATTAAAGGTGTCACTGATAAAATCAGCAGAACTCTTCTTCCTCTAAATATCAAAACCATCTTCACTACTCACTCCAAGTTATCCAATCTCGTCAGATCCGTAAAAGACCAAATCCCTAATGAAGACCATGGTGTCTACGAGATACCCTGTTCCAGTTGCCCACGTACATACATCGGACAGACAAACCGACGAATCCATAACCGTATTTACGAACATTCTATATCTGTCAAACATTCCGATACTACTTCAGCCCTAGCCCAACATCATATTCAAACAGGCCACAAAATAGATTTCGAAAAAGCAAAAACCATCGCCCCCATCCGCTCCTTAAAATCGAGAATCATTCGTGAAGCTATCGAAATCGAAAAACGGCCTAACAGCTTGAACACGCGCGATGACGCGAAACGATTGCCGGCAACATGGCGACCCCTGCTTCAGCGACCTCTCGCCCACACCGCCCAGGCCACGTCAGTTCAGACCACGTCAGCGCATACTGTTCCCGCGCATACAGCGAGTATAAAAGCAGCGACACAGGGTAAGACCGGTTGTCACTCGATACTGAGGAGTAGGCAGATTGAGACCTCAGTGCCGAGAGACAGTTCTTGCAATATAGAACACGATACTGGTACGTCTCGAGTGAGGGGAGTAGGCAGATTGAGACCCCGAACTCGAACCGAACCGTATCACTCTTGATAATGGCTCTAAAATGGGTGCCGAAACGTCGAGTAATAAATTCTCAACGCAGTTCTTCCCGAGAACTAAGTAATTTTCATATATATATATATATATATATATATATATATATATATATATATATATATGTATATATATATATATATATATATATATATATATATATATATATATATATATATATATAATGTTCCGAAAGATTAATATTATTACAAGAATTAATATTAAACTGACCAGGCCCCATGGCAGGGATGCTTTGGTGTCTTTTCAAACCCATCTGAATGGTATACATCAGTTCAGTTTAGTTCACGATGGAGGTGAAACTGACTCATTCCTACCGTTTCTCGACGTTATCATAAACAAAAACCAATCCCAAGGTTTTCATTACTCTGTATATCTGTATATCGAAAACCCACCCATACCAATTGTTACTTGCTTTCCAAGTCTCATCATCCATCTGCACAAAATAATTTAGTCATTAATACCCTTGTCTTCAAATAAATACACCTTTGCGATGATGCAAGTAAACCCGCCGAGTTCTCTAGTTTAAAACTAACCCTCATCCAAAACGGTTACCGCGAAAATCACATCAATAGTGTGATCACAATCAATCTCCCACTAAATCTCAACCCAAACACTCAGACCCTCATCATACGAAAGCTTTTCTTCCCCACATCAAAGGTGCCACTGACAAAATCGACCAAATTCTTAAATCAATAAGAATAAAGACAATATTAACCCCTCCCCCCACAAACACTTTCATTTATTTCCGATCAATCAAAGATAACATTGCAAATGAACAAATCGGAGTTTATGAAATTCTTTGTGCAGGGTGCCCCTGATTTTAATAGGCTAAACAAATCGTAGAATCCAAAATAGGATTTATAAACATTCCATTTCTGTTTGCAATTCTGATTCAATTTCAGTACTAGGTCAACACCATCTTCATACAGGTTACAAAATTGATTTTGAAAACTCCAGCATTATAGCCCCTATCCGCTTCTTCTATAAACCAAGAATTATCCGACTAAAAATAGAAAAATAGAAATTGAGAAAAGTTAGCATACGGTTACCGTCGACATGGAGACATCTCATAAAGAAAATATCGTCCCCTCCACCCGAAAATTAAAATCCTACTGTACAGAAATGTTCGAGCTAATTCCCGCGCCAATCCCTACGCTAACCTTTACGCCAACCTCCACCCAAATTACGTCACCATCGATGGTATAAATGAACCGTCGAAACTGAGACCTCGAAAGCCCTGAAGAAGACATCAAAGAGAATGTCGAAAGCTCGGCGCAATGATTATCGACGCGGTTTAACCCGGAAGACTGTTGAGTTTACTATGTAGACCCGCTGAGCTCTTTAGTTTAAAACAAGCCTCCATCCAAAACGGTTACTGCGAAAATCACATCAATAGGAGCATCCACAGACATCAATCTCCCACTCGAGCTCATTTCAAAGACCCAGATCCTCATCACACGAAAACTTTTCTTTCTTACATCAAAGGTGTCACTGACAAAATCGACAAAATTCTTAAATCAAGAGAGAATATGTAGTCCCCAACATAATCTTTCATCTCTTGTCCGATCAAAGACAACATTCCAAATGAACAACAAAGATTTTTTATATAATTCCTTGCGCAGATTGCACCCGATCTTACATAGGCTAAACAAATCGTAGAATCCAAAATAGGATTTATTAAAACATTACATTTCCGTTCGCAATTTCGATTCAATTTCAGCTCTAGGTCAACACCATCTTCATACAGATCACAAAAGTGATTTTGAAAACCCCAGAACCATAGCCCCTATCCGCTTCTATAAACCAAGAATTACGAAGTACCTCGAAGAGAAACGAATTGGTACTCAGCGAAAACAGAGATGCTCTTTTTCTCCAATTAGAAAAGATAGATTTACAAATTACCTGTGTGGTGTGGGTTTAGATAGGATAGATAGGATAGGTTTTAGTAAGATAGACACATTTAGAAGAACGACGTAATAACTAATAACGCAAAGATATCTTGATATAACAGATCTGTTTTTTCCGATAATTCTTTAATTACTTTAATTATTTATATCTACTACTCATTTTTTAAAACAAAAATAATAAAAATAGTTAGGTACCTTTAAATCATTAGATTGTAAAAGAATTCCGTCTGCCGGCAAAAGGTCCCCATATTTAATTTGGCAAATATCACCTACAACTATTTCAGTCACAGATATTTGTTTGACTTCTCCTAGTCTAATTACCGCAAATTTATGTTCTCCTTCTATTCGACTTTGTAATCCGCGAAACTGTTTTTCTTTAGAATAATCGTTAAAGGCTGTTACAAGTACCACTACTATAACAGAAATTAAAATTGCTAGTCCTTCTATCCATCCATAATTTTTTTCGTCATTGTCACCTGCTGAAATAAAAAAAAATATTATTAGTATTTCTTAGCTGTCCCAAAAATTCTCAAGCTACAGAAAGCAGTAGCAGCAAATATTTCAACTCGACTTCTCGAAACTCGTATGGTAAATCATATGAACGTACATAGATTACATCTGGATTCGTCGAAGAACTGACAATTTCATTCTATAATCTATTTCTAATGAGTGTAGAGTAATAAAATCTCATGAAGTATTCAAAAGCGCTACAGGGTAATCCGTCAATAATCCGTCAATAAATTCCGTCCGCATTGCAAAATTCTGTCGTTTCATAAAGAGCAGGTAGGTATCACCCTGTTTTAAGGGATTAGTCCATTGTTATCGACAGATAAACACTGAGCCAGAGGCGCGCTAGTGGGTTAATTGACAAAAGAATATGCATTCTTAAAAATCATATTAAAGGAAATAAAAATGTAATACAGCAGAACAGTGTTATTAAAAAAATATAAAATGTAACAATAAAATATATAAAAATATCGTTATCTTGGCTTATCTCCATTAGTATTTTGTCAAGGGTGGGTATTTCCTTTTTAAAATAAAACGAATGAACTTTTCTTCGAATGTCACGTTTGGTGTCTTCACCTAAGATTTTTATTGGTCTTCCTGATTTTCTCTTGCATGGACTTAACTGGCCTGATATCTTTCTTTCTCGCAATAATTTAAAAATCGTGGACTGTCCAATTCCAGTCATTCGGGCACATCGCTCAACACTTTCTTGCACAGACAAACTAGGGCGATCGTGTTTTATGCAATCATATACATTTAAAATTATAACTTTTTCACTAACAGATAGCGGAGAATTTTTTACACCTCTTTTCTTTGGAGTAAATGTCGCCATTTTATAACTTTTTCACTATTTCTATATCACAATATTACTGTACGTTTAATTGGTGTAGTAACAATTACTAACTCGAATGTCGAATGTCGAATGATAATAATAAAATAAAAGAGGGATTATAATGAAAGTGTAAGTAAAACCTCATTACGCGTTATTAGTCTTCATGTTGATTTATTTTAGTTCTTAGTAATATTAGGAGGTGCGTCATACCCTTATCAGTTTCTTCTAATGCTTTTATTCGTTCAGTAAGGAAGTGAATTTGTTTTTATAAATAAAAATGTAATTAGCTTTAATGACCATATAATGGAATACGAGTTTGAAGAATAAGTTAATCGAAAAATTAAATAAAATTGGTTATCACAAAATATTCAAAATATGATATTTTGAGGTACATCAATTTTTGACGACGAAGTTGACATCCGTCCATTTGCCTACGCCCATGACGACACCGAAATTCAGGCAAATTTTATGACACTTCATGATTTATTACTCTACACTCATTTGAAACCAATTATAACTGTAGTGAATTTGAGCAAAGTGAAGTGACTTATTCTGTGTTTCATTGATAGTATAGATAGGTACTTGGATCATTAATCTTGTTAATTATTTTAAATCATCAAAATCAACCAAAAATCGTCGAAGTTTTTGCAAACTAACGGCTCTTTGTCATGCTATCAGGAATCTTTTTGCCAGTGTAATAACTAGGGAGCGGATTTAATGTTAAACGCATATTGCTTGCATATTTCGCATATTTGAAAACTTTACCAAATTGTGCATATTTTTAAAGAAACATGCATATTATGTGTCTACTTAAAAAAATTTTTGTCCATACAAAAAAATTCTAAAACTTTTTTAATAAACACAAAATATTCCCCCGCGCCTACGGTCGTATCTTTTTCAGAACTACCCAAACTCGGCTCATTCCCCGACTCTTTTGTTTTTCTTAGAAAAAACTTGATCGTTATCTACAAAGTGCGCATACTACTTCGTCATACAATGGTTGTAAGGTTTACCGGGAAATCGGAATTTTATTTAATTTTATTACATTTTGTAGGTATAACTTTGGTGGTTCTTTGAAATACTCTATTCTTAAAAGAATATTTACACCTCTAACCATCCTTTTACGAGTTTCTAACGAAAATTTAAATATGATTTAAATCAGATCACGTTCTGTTCGTCAATAGTATTGACCCGCTGAGCTTATGGCTGATTAATACTGTAGATTCCCCTAAGTCGATAAGAGAGGATACTTATTAAATGAATGAATGAATTTAGCATCCGTTGGTTTTGCTAAGGGGAAAGTAAATCAGTAAAACTAGTCACTGTAGTCGTTCCATGCGAATGTTTAGTTTTTGTGTATAATTACTTCTGATTGTAAATAGTGCAATATGTTGAAAGATTCTAGCCTGGTTTATTCCTGGATCAAAACCTATCCCGAGCTTCTTTACACCATTGTAAAATTATTCTGCAAAGCATGTTGTAAAATAGTGAGCTTTAAGATTGCTTGCTTTCTCTTTCTTCTTTAATAAATAATGTTTGGCTGCTTCCTTAACATTCAAAGTTTAAACAGTTACGTGTTATTGTCATAGATACCATTTCAGTGAAAATTTTAAGTCACACAACACTTTGAGACAGCTACATAAGTCAAAATCTAAGAATCTAAGAGCGAATCGAAAGTTACCTACCCATTGACAATAGACAATCGTTGACGAGTTCGTTCAATGAACACCATAAATTTAATTCTTATTTATGCGAGGCAATGATTTGTGCAAACATACCTTTGGAAAAACTGGAAAATCAGGTTTTTAAATTTTTTTTCGAAACATTCCAAGAAAAGTGTTCCTGATGAAAGTACATTGAGAAAAAATTACGTATCTCAAATCTACAATGATATAAAAAAATAGTAAAAAATCGATATATTTATTTTATTGTAGATGAAACTACAGATTCTTGTGGATGTTACATTATAAATTTATTAACAGGATCTATGCGCAAAGATAAACCTAGTGAATCTTACCTAATTGCATGTCGATAGTTAGACAAAATTAGTCATTTAAGTATTTCAAGATTTGTTAAATAATGTTTTGTGATTTTTTTTATCCTAATGTAATTCCCACTGAAAAAAAATTACTTAGGCTATCAGACGGCGCCTCTTAGAACTTGGTTGGAAGCTGCAAGTTTTTATGCTGAACATTTCATCGCAATTAAAAAATACTTATAGAATTTAACGCCGAAGACAGTGCTTCTATTATAAAGGCATAAAATATTGTTAAAACAACTTCATTGGCAAATCACCTAACTTTTATCAAGACGCATTATAATGTTGTAGTAAAAATCATAAATAATTTAGAAAAGCGAAAAATGTCTTTACCAGATCTAGTCGAAAGAGAAACTTTAAAGTAAACACTTCAAAAGTTCCCGGTGAAATCGGCAATTCAGTTAAAAAGAACTTAGTATTCGTTCTAGAAAAAAATAATGGCAATTGAAATATTGTTAAACTGTTTGTTCGGGCTGGTAGGCCGTTGTCTTCTGAGATTAGTTCTCGACGTTTCGCCAACATTAGGGGTTGGCATCTTCTGGAGATGTCACTGCTCTCTCGCCTCCCCTCCTCTCTCGCCTACCCCTCCTCTCTCGCCTCCCCTCCTCTCTCGCCAACCCTCCACTGGTTTCGGCTTGAGGGGGCGTGTCGTCGTTTGTAGTAGCTTTTTCTTCGTGTTTGGCGGAAAGGGTGTTTGTGGATTTTAATATTGGTATCCATGTTTTGTTAATTTTCAGTCCTTCTTCTATCCGATTAAAATTATTTCGGTGTTTATATATTTCAACTGCTTCCCGATACAACCGTGGGTAGTACTATGAAGTTTTGTAAAGCATCTGCGTTTCTTCAAATAGTATTTGATGTTCTCCGCTTCCCAAAACGTGTTCGGCAACGGCAGATTTGTCAATATGTCCTAAACGACAATGGCTTTTATGTTCATTTATTCTTGTGTTTGTGTGTCGTTTCGTGTTTCCCACATATACCATTCCACATGTGCATGGTATTCGATATACTCCGGCCGTTGCTAATGGGTCGCGTTTGTCTTTCACCGATCTTAAACAGTCCTTGATTTTCTTTGTAGGCTTGAAAATGGTCTTTACATTTGCTTTCTTTAGTATTTGCCCAATTCTGTCCGTTACCCCCGATATATAGGGCAAGAACGCTTTGCCTTTACATTTTGTTTCTTCGTACTTTCTTCTAGAGATGTTGTTCATCGCCTTATGTATTTCTCTTCTGGTATAACAATTAGAGGTGAACGCTTTTTCAATATGAAGAAATTCACTTTGGAGATACTGTGGTTCACAAATTCTCTTCGCCCTCTCCGCCAGAGTTTTGATGATACCTTATTTTTGGCTTGGATGATTTGAGTTTCTGTTTAGGTATCTGTCCGTGTGTGTAGGTTTTCGATACACTTTATGTCCTAAGTAACCTTTCTTTCGATTTACTTATACATCTACGAACGCTAATTGTTGATCTTTTTCTGCTTCCATCGTAAATTGAATATTTGGATGTAGTGTGTTTATATAAGATAGGAAATCGTTCAATTTTTTTACTCCGTGACCCCAAATCACAAAAGTGTCATCGACGTATCTAAACCATACCCTTGGTCGGTATGCTGAGTCCATTACCCTCTTTTCTAAATGCTCCATGAAAAGGTTGGCTACGACCGGGCTTAGTGGGCTTCCCATTGCTACTCCATCTATCTGTTGATAAATCTGGTCTTCCCATGAAAAGTAGGTGGTAGTGAGGCAAATACGGTATAATTCCACCATATCCTAGCAAACTAGTCCCTCAATTAAATTCAGAACGTGGTCTAGGAGAACTCTTGTAAATAGGGAAACGACATCAAAGCTAACAAGAATGTTATATTCCTGTAAAGTTATCCCTTTGATTTTCTCAATGAAATGGGAGGAGTCTTTTTTTCTTAAGTTAACCACATATAGGAAAAAAGTCATTTTTTCCTATATGTGGTTGTAAAATATCGGCCAGATGTTTAGCAAGGCTGTAAGACGGAGATCCTATGGATCTTACAATAGGGCGTAGAAGTACATCGTATTTGTGGATCTTCGGCAAGCCATACAAGCGTGGTGGGACTGCTTCGCTGTTGCATATTCTTGGTTTTATATCGTCTGGTATGGACGAAGATTTTATAAGTCTATTGATTTTCCGTAGGGTGACTGCTGTGGGATCTTTTTTAAGTTTTTTATATACCGCAGGATCTAGAAGATTTTGTATTTTCGTTTTGTCGGTTGTCTTCATTACGACGGTGGCGTTTCCCTTGTCTGCCGGTAAAATTACATCATCTTTGTCTGCGTTTAACGATTTTATGGCACGGATTTCTTGGTGGCTCAGGTTATTATTCGGTGTCTTAGCTTTATGCAGAATTCTCGCTGATTCCGTCCTTATTTCTTCAGCTTTTTCGATTAGTAAGTTGCAAATCGCCGACTGTATATTAGCGATGATATCTTCTTTGACACTTTTAATTATTGATTAACTGTATCGTTATTTATTTTGTCAAAAAATAAGAACGCTTTATTAATTTAACTAACTTTTATAAATTGTACAGAAAAAAACTTTTAATTTATTTGATCATTACAATTAATACATACAATATTAGATTTAGAATGTCTTTTACAAGTGAATGCACTACATTTTGTACATTTCATAGAGGTATAATGCTTGATTTTTTCACTGTAACAATTGCAGCATCTACCACGTTTAGCAGGACTTTCGTCTTCTTGATGGGGTACTGGTTGCTTCGGAAATATCCTGGACAGGAACTCGGTTATATCACGTGGAAGTGTTTTAATTTGTGATCGTGTATGAAGGTGTTCTTTCATCAAGTTCATTGCAAGGTTTTTGAGAAAATGTCTCCTTTTGAGTGATTTTCCAGAATTTGCAGCGGAATGCAGAACAAAAGCATTTATGCCTCCAATATTCATTAAATTATAAAATATAATACACGGGCATCTTTTAGTAATTCGTGAAACACTGTATGATGAACATAATTTATCTACAGTATCAACTCCTCTTTTTGTTTTATTGTAATCTAAAATCAACTGTGGTTTCTTAGTATTCATGTCAACTGTACTTTCGTTGTGCATAGACGATAATAATATGACTGACTTACTTTTACGCGGCACGTAAGAGGTAATCGTATAATCTTTTTGAAATCCAAGTATGCTAGATTGAACTGCCCTTGATTTATGTGGAAGAAATTTTTGAGGGATTTCTCTTTTGTTTTTTTTCAGCGTCCCATGCAGAGTAACTTTCTTCTGCAGCAAATATCTAGCTAACGGAATACTAGTATAAAAATTATCTGTTGTTATGTTTCTTCCTGTCATTTCTACGGACTCTATTAGACGTTTTACAACGTCAAAGGCCGAATTTAATATGTCGTATGGGTCACTCGACTGTTTACCGCAATATATCTCTAAATTGGCTGTATAAAATGTTTGAGCAACACATAACGCGTACATTTTATCCCGTACTTAGCAGGTTTGTTGGGTATATATTGTATCCAGCTACACCTACCTCTAAAGGGATGGAGCATTTCATCAATTGTTGTATACTCTGACAAATTGTATGAGTCTTGACAATTTTTTATAAATCTGTCAAAAAACGATCTAATGGCCGACAGCTTGTCTATTTTACATATATCACTCCTTGTATGTTTATTATCAAATCTCAATTGAACGTGCAATAAATAGGAAACGTTTGTAGCTCATTACTGCTCGAACAATATCAATCCCCGTGCCATCTTTTTCCCAAAGTTCCATCACATTTGTGTGATTGCCGTGCTTTATGCCAATCAAATAGAGAAGTCCAAAAAAGGCCAATAACTCACTCCTGTCCACATTCCTGCAATCTCTATCTCTCAAATATTGCGTTTTATCTCTATGTTCATTTATATATAAATTTGTAAAAATTAGAATTTCATCAACCATATCAATATTGATAATAATAATAAACGCATCAATTTCTGTTTTTATTTGACAGTTCCTTTTAATCCCGGTGGTACTCTCATTATATTTTGTTACTGTGTCTTAGATGTGGCAAAAGAAGTTTTATACCACTTACTTGTTTTATCCTTGCTAATTAATGTAATTTCAACGTTTTCGTAAAACACTTCCTCATCTGACATATGTTGCTCTGAACATGTATCGTCGTGGTTCTCCTCAATTTGTTGTTCATCCAAATCACTATCACTTTCCAATATTTCATCTGTTTCATCTTCAATATCTGTCATATTATTTAGAATTTGCGCAATTGTCTGCCTTGATGTACTATTCACAATAAAGTACGATAACTAACTAATTGGATTTGGATTTCACAA
Organism: Diabrotica undecimpunctata; assembly: GCF_040954645.1. Lineage (NCBI taxonomy): Eukaryota > Metazoa > Arthropoda > Insecta > Coleoptera > Chrysomelidae > Diabrotica > Diabrotica undecimpunctata. Next base: position 83,848,923 of record NC_092811.1, on the reverse strand, counting down.
GACAATGATGGGTACCGACTAAGAATTAACCGATAAGGGAATTTTAAAAATATCATGTACATAGCGTATTCCGTTAACACTTTACCTGGAAATATTGAGTTTACGCAGCAAATTACTACGGCGCGCCCGGCTGAAGGTTAAAATAAACGTTTTGTTTTGCTTACAACTTCATTTTTTATTTGCGCCCAAAACATTTCTATAGGGTTTAAGTCTGGATGATATGGCGGCAATTTTAAAGAAACATGTTCACATTCTTGCAGCACGTTGTCAAATTTATATTGAGTATGATCTTGTTTGTCTCGTTTGATGTTTCATACAATTGCGGTTTTAACATTGACGTTACAAATGGTAAATTTTTTTCTGTCAACCAAGATATCATATCCATTTTTTTAGAATTACTGGTGGGTGCTTTATTAATTTGTATATTATGATATGACGCATTACCAGTAACAACAACAGATCCAATAGGCAAATTGCGGATTAACTGTTCTTTCATAATTTTCTGAATTCATATCATCATGATAATCTCCTGTCTTAGCAACTGACTTAAAAATCAAAAGGGCATTCTGTATTAAACCCATCTCTCCACCACCATATACGATAACCAACCTACATCCTTCTGAAATGTTTTTGAACAATCCTTTGACACTGTCATCTGTCTAGCTATTTTGCGTAGTGTGTCCTGCATGTACATAGGTTTTATCAACATATGCAATTGACTTACATTAACTTCTGTAATATTTAATTTTGTCCAAATATTTAATGCGTAGAGCACGAATATCATTCCTTTCAATTAATAAACGTCGATTATATTTCGTTTTCTTCCATTTAAATCCCAAATCTTTTACAATTCTGTAGAGAGAACTCATACTTCCAGTCCACTCGTACACATTTTCAAGCCTTTCCTGCAAAAGCTTCAATGATACACGACAACGTTCAATCTCATGAAAACGATGAATGGTATTTCTAGTGAACTGTTTGTCATACTCCCTTCAGTCTGTCACGGTTTCTTTCCTTTTAGCAAGTGTTATAGCTGCAAATTTTAGTGTATTATTTGACTCTGCGTTTGTTAACATACTCGCTTGTTGAATGATCCTTTCTACTGTACGTAAAGATACTCCAGTAGCTTTACTCACACGTTGTTTAATACTGGTTCGATTATCTTTAGGAAATTGTATTTGCATATATTCAAATACATTGTAAACTATTCCTTTGAATTCTGGTGTCAATCAGATCGGTTTACACGTACTACAGTTAACCATCTCCATTCTACAAAATAGTTCTAATACATGTAGTAGCACCTTTCTTATTGCGACTCGACAACATAACGAGACTAAATTATGAACTAGTTTGAAATCCAGTGAGTAGAAATTCTGAGAAATAATTCTTATCAGTTCTTTGTATATCCTTACCGAGTCGTTAAGGAGTCATTAATAGATCAATTAGTATCAGTATCAATTATTAAAGATTATATTATAACAAACAAAAAGTTTGGTATCTATAAAACAATCTGCGTATAATCAAACTCCATTTATTATGTAAGTAAGTAATAATTTTCTAATTCGTGCGATTTCAAATAATTTAGGTTGTTTAATATTGCAACGTCACTGCATGGGTCTGATCATAGATATTCTATTATCTGCGCGATTAACTATTTCGTGGAAGAGCTCGCCACTCGATTTGAAATAATCTGTAACCAAAGAGGGTATGTTACGCAAAAGAAATGCAGAAAATAAAAAACAGGTCAACCTACCAAATCCTTCAGAAAGAAGAGTAACTAAAAATAAAGAAAATGCTACTGATTGAAAACAAACAGGGAGAACTACTGTACATAAAAAATATAGGGATGCTTTAATAACCAACAATGCAAATCTACAAATGAAAAACCACAATTTAAAAAAGGTTCGACTCTACAGCTCATACTAGACGAACTAAAAAATTGAATGAAAGAGTTGTTCTTCTGGAACATAACGCTAAGGGTGATATTACCAAAATCAGAAATGGCTAGTGAAATCAGAATCATGGAATGGAATATCAATGGGTTGCTACAATATCAACAAGAGTTACAGGCGATCCTGGACATCGAGAAAATTGACGTCTACCACATATCTCAGACATATTTGATAAAATCAATAATACATAAAATTCAAAGAAAATAAAGTGTACCACACAATATAATATATGGTAAAGGATAATAATTATCCAACAAAACTAAAAAAATTAATAACCGATAAAAGTCATAAACTCTAAAGAGAAATCCGACAATTAAAGAATCTAACAATTAATACTAACAGATTATGGTAAATAGCGGAAGTCATACTGATTGCTAAACTAGACAAACCTCTCAATGGAGTTCTTCGTAGAGACCGATATCACTACTTTATATATTATTGAAGGTATTCGAGACTCTCCTACCCAAAAGAATAAATTATTGAAACAAAAAACTTGATTTCGACACACCAATTTGGCTGAGAAAGGTTCGATATGTAAACTAAAACAATTATACCCAAGAAAAATTAGCAAATTTTACAGTATTATAGATCTGAAAGCCACTTTAGAATTAAATAAGAAAACACCTATTCAGACATAAGATAAATTAGAGCAAGAGTTCCGCAAGGTAACATTTTGGGCTCGGTCCTTTAAAATTAAATTAAATTAAATTAAATTAAAATTAAATTAAACGAAAATAAATCTCCACAAGATAACTAAATTCCTGTAGCTAGCTGTATACCATGTATCACCAAAAATTTATTTAAAATTCCCTTATAAAAGGTATAATATTAAAAACCCTATCGGGCTACATCACAGAACGTTTTCGGAATTAATATTCCATGATCAGTTCTACCCTAAAAGTATAACCACTTTAATTAAATCAAACATGAAATTTAAAATTTTTACCAAGGTCATTACCCAAATTTGGTTAATACTTACTAGATGTACATGTTAAAAGTCACTAAATACTGGCTAAAAACCCTTTAAATATTGTAGAATTAACTTTGAATTACATTATTTAACTTTATAAACTATGATGTTTAAGTTGCAACAGGAATGGATAACATGGCAACGTAAGACTCCTCTGGAGGTTGCTAGTCCTAAGACGAAGTGTCTACGAGGACTTGTTGCTAGCAACTGATTAAAATGACTTATTAGGACAAAAGTCGGAATAAAGCAGTCAATGTTACCTGTGGTATGTGTCTGAATATGACAGTAACCTGCAAAATTTATAATTGAATATGTTGAAATTTTGTTAATGATAGTTCCAAATGATCTAAAAAAAATGTTGATGTCATATTTTATAGATTTAATAAAATAAATTAAACGAATTCTATCAAAATGTAAGGAACTCCGAAAATGTATTGAACTGTCCAACTGTTTTCAACAAAAATAAATAGACACACCTAAGGGAGGTTTACATCTGACGATGGATGGAATAGCTGTTGATGAAGACTATCTTATTTGGGTTAATCCATACTATTTTACCACAGTCGCCATTGAATATTGGTCGCACTTTGTAACGGTATGACAGAATCACAATAATATAGAAACATATTAATCAAAACCAAACAATTCAAATGAGATATTACGCTCTATCTTATTCCATTTATAATTAAATACGTCAATTCTGTAAAGGTACCTTAGTCAGGATTTTCCTAAATGTATTAATTTAAGTATTATGACGGACTACATTTAATATCGACTCCATATTAAATAGATAATACAACCTAACCTCATATAATAGGTATTCAGTCATATTTTCTCTACTTCGTTATTTTTAATACTTAAAAACATAACTCACCTGAATCTTCTTCTACGGGATGATAAAGAGTAAGCAATAAAGATATTATAGCTGATACTTCTAGAATAATAAGGGTAACATCCTGTAGAGCTGCCCATATTAATTTTATAAACGTTTTTGAAGGCTTTGGAGGAATTGAATTTGATCCAAATGTTTCTCTCCTATGTTCTAGATCTATTTGTGTACCACGTAGTCCTGAAACAAAAAGAGTCTAGATAAAAATAGTATCTATTGAGTATTGGTTCACTACGAGGGTCATTCGTGAAAAATGTTCCTATGCCGCTGAGAAAGAATTCGATGTGCTAAGAGAAATCTGACAAAACTGACTTACTCATCACCTTTCCCCCTCTCTTACCTTCTTTCTTTCTCTCTCTCTCCCCACTCTCGCCTCGGTGCATTGTTTAATATCAGCCTAGATGGCCTATCGGCCAGATGCGAAATTCGTGCTATGATACATTTTTTAAATGCAAAATGGATTTCACTTATTGACATTCATCGTCAGTAAATCGAAGTTTATGTTTAAGTTTATTTAACATGTTCGCAAATGGTGTCCATTGGAAGGCCGAAAGGAAATTCACGATGAAGATCGGACCGAAAAAAGTATTTAGTTTCAAATGTAGTTTTCGAAAAAGTTAAAGAATATTGCTTGAAGATCGGAGGTTCAACATTAACGACGTTGCCTTGCGTATTCATGAGACTTCCTACACCACAACTCATAAGATATAAACAGAAAAATTAGGCTCTCACAAAGTGTGTGCGCGCTGGGTACCGCGACTGCTTACAGAATAACACAAACAGCAACGTATCGAATGTGCCTAGCAGCTTTTGCAACAATGTGAAGACAAAAGGAAGAATTTTTGGATTCCATTGTTACAGGCGACAAAACATGGGTGCTAAAGGAAGGACGGTTCATAGGAATAGAGATGTAATACTTGGTAGATCAATACTCCAATACCCTAAGACAAGTGGAGTTGTTATCAGATCAACACTCTGTTGGAACTCCACTTGATTCCTTCAAAACCGGGGATGAAATTGCCACTAGATCAACACTCTAGCAGAAGCGATTAGCCTTCAGTTAATACTCTAGAGCCAGTGAAGTTTCGTCAGAGTGTTGACCTCATGTTTAATCGCAAGAAATAGAAGAGAATGGAAGGGACTAGCAGAGAGTTTATCCAGAGCATATACAACAAAGAAGCTGCTCTGACCTGGGCAGTCAGCAATCTTGCACTTTTGGCCAAGAAACGCATAAGCGCCCAATAGTCCACAAGGACGAATCGAACTAAAAAGATTTGTGACAAATTAAATTTTCTATGACTTTATTTCTATTACCTTTTATCGTAAAATTTAAAATAAAAAAGTTATAAACAAAAATAACAAAAATAAAAATTTTTGAACAAATTTTCTTTTGTTCCTGTTACAATAAAATGACATCAAAGTTTGGGTTAGAGGTTTTTTAAAAAGTAATTTTCTTAATATAGTTCTGAAGCTATTTTCTTGTGGCATTTTAAAGTAATTACTATTTTAATGGGAATAGGCCATAATTGAAGGTTAAAATAAGTTTATTGGCGTTTCAATTTCCACTTCGGAAATCGTTCTCAAAATACAAAATACATGTATAATTATACCCTTCAAAAGCATCTAACAAGAATTCTTGTAAAACTAAAAGATTGGTAATAAAATTTTTGCAATAAGAATTCCTTAAAAAGGTTTATCAAAGACTGAAACTTTAGATCTGGCTCGATAGTTTTCAATATTTACTTTATTGCCACTTTAATGGACTGGAGTAATATAACTTTTCTTCCATGTATCTGAAAAGACACCTGAACTCAATGATAAACTAAATATTTTTGTAAACTTAGAATAAATCTACAATTAAATATGAACATAGATAGTATATTATTAGGTCCATAACTTAGTTTTAGATTAATCTTAAGTGGACCCTCTAAGAATTGCTGCTATGCAATCATTATTGCTCCCGTAAATATCTCATAGTTAACGCTTTTTGGTGGGATCCAGCTTAAGCATGTATTACGATTACTAGCGAAAGCAAGCCGGTTAGCTTTCACAAAGTTTCATCTGGGACGTAGAAACGATTTTTAACTGGAATGCTAATGCCAATTTTGATCAGAATAGGGTGGCGCTAGCTAAGATGGAAATCGGACATTACCTTTCTTGATGCTGATAGTAATTGGCCTTTGCCCTCTTATTTTCTTACCACTTTGTAGTGGTAAGAAAACAAAGACCGGGGTTATACTTCCTCTTTTAAATTGCAAAACTAAAATTTTCTATCCTCTAGCCTCTATCCATGGTCTCGAGTAGTTCGATAGAGAGCTCGATACCACGTTCTTCTGACTCCTTGAAAAGTGACAAGCCATTTTTGTTTTGTACCAAAGTACTTCCACATTTCATGGTGACTATTAAAAGTCCTTACATATATGTCTGAGTGTTCCAGGCCGGGTTAGAATAAGGGGCTAGTAAATATTAGCTGTTGTGATATCGCCGATTTCAGTTACCTCGTTAATGTTATTCTTGGTAGAAATGGAAATTAAGGCTGCATTTTATATATTGTTGTATTGATCAGGAGATCATAGCCTAGGATTTTTCTCTTGAACTTAATTAGACTTCGTTTTTTGTATGTTTCTTGTATTGCTACCCACTCAATATCGTTCCCTTTAATATTCTGCGCAGAATTTGGCATTTTGCTATGCTTGTGCCTTCTATATTAAGTTGGCAAACTCGCACACTGGGTCGGAGTTCTTTTGTCAATTGGTCCTTAGAACGTTCATTTCTTGGCAGTGATATTTTTAATAACTTTGAAACCTGTAAATTCTTTGTGCCACGAGATCTTGTAAATTATTGTCTGGCACTTCTTATGCTACTGAGTTAGATTAACCAGGGTTCACGTACAGTATTCTACTAAGGACGTGGACTAGTTTAACACCAATTTTAATTAAGAGTACTTTATATCTGACGTTTTGATTTCTACCTCGGAAATTAAATATTAAAAGCTAAGATTATGTCAAGAAGATACTTACATTTTTTTTTCTCCATTTTAAAATCAGAAGATACATATATCTAGCAGATAATAAGTTGGATTACAATAAGGTATTTATTTGGGCAGTAATAGTATCTATATGCAGTACTATAGAACAATAGAGACAGTCATTTAAATTACTCAATATTTTTATACTATTTTAATTAATTAACCTAGACAGAATAAATCCCTCCAAGTGCAATAAAATTAGTAGCTTATTACTAAAATAATGTTTGCAGATATGGTTTCTAGTAATTTAGTGAAGCAATGCGACACTAAACAATGTTTTATAGTACAAATAATCGTGGCTTACCTTCGCTTGGCGATGTGTATAATTTTTTACATATTTCTTGCATTCCACCTAGTTCTCGAATTTTTTCTATTCCGTCTGCGCCCCTATATTCCATAAGGTTACGTAGTTGTTTCAGAGTAATACCATATTGTGCAGGACGGCCATCAATTACAGACATGTTTTACTTTAATATTTACAAAAATGTAAAATTCTTTAATGAAAAATGTAAGTAAATGCTTCATTGTCAATATTGTCATTACACATTTTTAGGTTAGATTACCGAAAGCCGGCTTAAGCCTGCTTTGCTTAAGCAGACAATGTGCGAGTAACTGTAATTTATGACAGTTTGATTAACTGGCTAACCTATAATATATATACATCGATGTGGTGAGCGTACTGCAAAGCTAGGTCTATTGTCTTATAATAATATAATAAATAACAGTTTTTCGTTTTTATTTGATTTCGTTTTTTTTTATCTCATTTCTATATGTAGTAGAAATTAGAAGATTTGCCGCAATTACTTAAGAAAAAGGTTTTCGATAAGATATTGTCCTATGAATAACTCATTATGGGGAAGGTTATCGGCATTTGGACTATTAAGTTTTGTGTTGTGTTAAATATCATGTATGTTGATTTTCTTAAAATTTATATTTTAGAACTAGTTTCCTCCAAAATGCAGTGCTTTATGTCCAGTATGCATTTTTTTGATATAATCTTGATCAATCTTCATATAACAAGTGAGACTTAACAGTTTTTAGAATCAAAGTATCAACTTGAACTACCTTTGGAAAAAGTGACTACCAAATAAGTTCGCCAGAATATACAGTCAGACTTGAATTCTAAAGAGTCTCCTGGATACGACCTGATTACTGCCAAAATCCTCAAAGATCTCTCCAAAAAAGGAATTCTGTACTTGACACAGATATTTAATGTAATCCTAAGAACGGGCTAAATTCTATTAAAAAATTCTATTAAAAATACTTCACAATAGGGTATACAAAAGGTGTGAAAAAGAAGTTGGATACGATCAATTTGGATTCAGAGCCGGAATGGGGACCAGAGAGGCCTTGTTTTCATTACAAGTACTGCTGCAGAAGTGTTACCATAATAAAATGTTAAATTCCTTGCAGAGCATCAACTTGGATAGCAAAGATCTCCGACTAATTAAGAACTTATATTGGAGGCAGAGTGCCAAGATTAGGATCGACGATCATACATCTAGAAATATTAGTATAAATAAAGGAGTAAGGCAAGGATGCATACTGTCCCCTATGCTGTTCAATCTTTACTCGGAACTACTATTCAAGCAAGCCTTGGAAAACCTTTCCACAGGAATAAAAATTAATGGAGAACCAATATCTAGCATAAGATATGCAGATGACACTGTCCTACTGGCTGATACAGACACAAACTTACAGAGGGTTATAGACCACCTTAAGGATGCTTGTCGAGAGTTTGGAATGAAGATCAACGAAAAAAAAACAAAAGTAATGGTGATCCAAAGAAAACAGAATATCCCCTTACCTATAAAAATAAATGGGAATATTTTAGAACAGGTAAACCAATACAAATACCTTGGCTGTTGGATTAATTGCAAGCTGGACCCAGAACAAGAAATTAAAGCGAGAATTGCTCAAGCTAGGGATAGTTTCTTTAAGATGCGCGTTCTATTCTGCGATACACATATAAATATTAAATTGAGATTAAAACTTGTAAAATGTTTTATCTGGTCTGTTCTTCTCTACGGAGTCGAAACATGGACTTTAAAAATAAAGAGCCTGAATAGAATAGAGGCATTTGAAATGTGGGTGTACCGTAGAATTTTAAAAATTCCTTGGACAGCACGAAAAACAAATGAAGAAGTACTAGCGAGACTCAATTTAGAAAAAGAACTATTGAGAACAGTCAAAACAAGAAAAACCAGTTATTTAGGGCATTTGTTGCGCAACGAGAAATACTACATCGCTCAGTTGATAATAAAAGGCAAAATAGAAGGAAAGCGAGGAATTGGAAGAAAAAAATTGTCCTGGTTACGTAATATCAGAAACTGGACAGGACTTGGATTTGAGGAACTCTTAAGAACAGCTGAAGATAGACAAACGTTTGCCACCATAACCGCTAACCTCCATTGATGGAGACGGCACTTGAAGAAGAAGAAGAACGGGCTATTACCCCATCCAATGAAAAGTGGCACAAATTATTGCAATTCTTAAGCCAGGTAAACCTACAGAAGATATTAAATCATATAGACCTATTAGCCTACTGCCGATGATGTCCAAGGTTTTTGAAAAACTTTTGTTGAATAGGTTACAACTAATTCTTGCAGAACGCCAACCAATACCTAACTACCAGTTTGGATTCATACAATAACATGCCACCACGAAACAAATACTTTTTTTTAAATTAAAGAATTGCAGTATGTCCTGTTTGGACAATAATCAAATTAATTAATACAAACAGAAAAAGTAGCAAGAGCGAAGATTACCTGTCAGTACTGGTAGCTTCCCAATTAAATTTAACTAAAGATAATATTTAAAAAAAATTTTTATGTTCTAAACAATTTATGTATGGAATCTATCTGGTAAGTCCAAAAGTTTGTGTCTTGTAAGTCTTCTCTACACTAAGTATCACTACACTTTTTTATTTCTTCTCGCACATCACTAATAGATCATGATGTATTACTTCATGAGGGACGTAGTATGGTGCATTAACAATCTGCGTAAGGACCTTCGATTGGAATCTCTGCAGGATTTCAATATTGAATTCGCTGGCACGCCCCCAGGGTTAAATGCTATAGGTCCAGATGAATTTTAGAATTACTTTATACACTAATAATTTATTTTCTAATGATAGTTCAGATCTTCTTTCAAGTAGCCAGTAAAGTTGTCTTAATTTTAATCCAAGTTGTTTTCGTTTATTGAAGATGTGGATTCTTCAAGTAAGTCGTCTATCAAGATGAATGCCGAGGTATTTTGCACTATCCAATTACGGTATATCTTGGTTGTTTAGTTGTACAGGTGGGCATCTCAGACGTTTAGTTGTAAAAGTTACATGGTTTGATTTACTTTCATTAACCCTGATTCGCAATTTTCTTAACCACATCTGAATAGTGTTTAAGTCGATTTGTAATCTTCTATACGCTTCTCTGTACATTTGCTGTAATCAGCAAATGTTGCCAAGGAATGCTGATCAGAAGTGGGTAGGTTGACCGTGTACAATAGATATAAGAGTGGACCAAGCACACTACCTTGAGATACGCCGGAGTTTATAGGTCTGAATGCTGTTACTACCGTACAGTATTTTATCTGGAAATATCTGTCTAGTTGTTGTTTAATTTTATACAGCAAACCTGTATGACATACTTTATCAGAAGCTTGTGTGATGTCCAAGAAGACTGCAGAGCATTAGCGCTTTTCCTCCAAATCGTAGTTTATGATGTTAACAACTCTGTGCGTGTACAACTGTAGCACAACTGTAGCGTGTTTTTGTCGAAAACCAAATTGGTAGTCAGGAAATAAACAGTTTTTTTCTAAGCAAAAATTAAATTTCTTTATTACTGGTTTCTCAAGAATTTTAGCAAGAATTGCTAGTAAACTAATGGATCTATATGAACTTATGGATTCTAAAGGATTGCCTGTTTTATGGATTAAAATAACTTGAGCCACTTTTCATTGTGATGGAACATATCCTAATCTTAATACCGCATTGTAGATTCGTGTTAATAAGAGGATCATATTTTGTGGTAATTGACACAAGACAAATCTACTAATCAGCTTATAAACAGAAGCTTTCTTTTTATAGTATTAAATATTGCGTCAATTTTCGGTTTTTCTACAAGGTTTAATAGGCAGAAATATCTGGTATGGGCAGTCCAAATCTCTATGTATATTTTTCTCTTCTTGTGGTAGTAACTCACATGGAAATGGAGAAAAAGTCGTTTCAAGGTATTGGAGAAACACGTTTTGATGAGTGGTATATGTTGTTGTAGTCATAACAATTTTCCCTTAGCCTTCCAATTATATTTTTTAGATCACATTTTTTTTTAGATCTTTTGGTGCTTGATTCTTTGTTAAATTCAGCTTTATTGGTCGGTGTTCGATTGTTTTGATATGTCTATCTAAGTGTTCTCTTTTCTCCAATTTTTTGTGTAATGGCCTCGGGATAGAACTCTTCGTTAGATTTATTATTGGGTGGTGGGGTGGATTCCCAGCACGCTTGCTTTATACATGTGGTGAGATAATCTACAGCTGTGTAGATCACTTTTTGTCTTTAGACATAAGTTTATGTTTAAGCTATTAGTAAATAAAGTCCAATTGGTTTTTAATGAATAAGCGTAGGGGATCTAGGTAAATAAATTATTTCGGAAGATTAGGTGAGAAATACTGGCGAGTGATCGGATGTTTAGTCGAATCATGGTTTAGTTGTTAGGTGATTATCTGCTATACCTTTGGTTATACAGAAATCAAGGAGATCTGGGAGTTTTCTTTTATCTGTTGGCCAATATGTAGGTTAACCTGTACAATAACTTTTAAGGTTATTAATATTAATTGCCTGAAGTAGTTTTCTGCCACGTGGATTCATCAATCTAGAGTCCCAAAAAAGATGTTTCGAATTGTAATCACCACCGGCTTGGAACTTTGATCCAAATGATTTGTATTGTGTGCTGGGGAAATTAGTATAATGATGATATAGTGCCCACTCCAGTCTTAAATTACCATGGTTGTGGCCTGCAGGTGCGGTATTTTAGTTGCCTGCAGTTCGTAATGTTTTATACTGCTTTTTACGGCGGTACCTCTGTGTGTAGTTTCATCAGGGTGATTTGTGGTATATAATTTATAGTTTGGCATTTTTCTATAACTTATATCTGTAAAGTGCGTTTCGGAAATAAGAATTATATCAATTTTATTTGTAATTAAAAATGTTTTAACTATTGGCTGTGTTGAGCTATATCGATGACATTCCATATTTTCAGTTTAAGTATATAATAGCAAGGCAGCTTGATAAATCATCTAATCTATCTGCTAATCTAGTAGTATGCTTTCTAGTTTATTTATAATTGTGTACATATCAGTCTGATTATTTGGCTGAATCTGCGTAGTTTGAGTCTGCATGTTTTGTGTCGTGAGTTGCTGGTATTCTCTGAGTTACCTGTGTGTATGTTCAATTTGGTTGTCCTAGTTGGTGTTGACTATTCGCAAGCAATTGTTTTTCTCTTAGGGCTGGAAATTTGCGTTTTTAGTGTTCCTTGTAGGTAATGCACCCGTTGTAATTTTCAGGAAGACTTCCTTTACATAGTGCGCAAGTTGGTGGGGTTTGTTTATCTTTCATACAATTTTTAGAAAGATGACTCTTGTCGCATCTGACACATTGAGACAGTCTGTTACGAAAGGATTTTGCGTGACTATAAAGCGTAGGTTTATTAATCGAATAGTGTATATTTTTGGGGACCACTCTATAACTACGCTCTTGCTTGGGTTGATAAGTGTGAAATTAAACTGTGCTAATATTTTTATTATACCTAATTAGTGGCTTTTTTATTCAGTAAAATTTTAATTTGATCTCCAATTATTTTACAACTACAGCCATCTTTACCAATAGAGTTTATTACGGTTGCACACTTATTCACATCTAGTATATTGAGGACAAAGATTGGTGGAGTTTATAGTCCGTGTCATTAATTTTGTTGCTTGTCCGTTCGGTTTGCAAGTTCTCTTTTTGTTAAGTGCTTGAAATCGGTTACGAAGATTTGTTTTCTGAACTCTATTTGTCAACCATTTTCCATCCACTCCTGAATGTAGGTCTCTCCCAATTGCTTCCATCTTTTTCTATCTTGTGCCAATCTAATTCACTGTTTGCCTGCCACTGCTCTTATGTCATCTACCCATCTTTTTTTAGGTCTTCCCACGCTTTTTGTTGTCGTCCTTGGCCTTTACTCTAGAATTCTCCGTGTTCACCTGTTGTCATTTGACAACAGGTGGTTTTCTGAACAAAATCAGATAATGCTTTTTGACGTAAGTTTCTTATTGGATTTCCTGGACTTCGTTTTTTCTTCCGGGTAGGGGCTGTGTGCCATTGTTTCATCATCCGTTGTTTCCACTCTCTCTTCACAGTTTCAATCACATGAGTGCTGCATCTGAGAACTTTGCGATGATGCTTGTTATATAGTTTGGCTTAGAGGGTTATGGGGGTAATAATGTTGACATGTTATTGGTTGTGATTCTCTCTGGGCCTGTGGTGTTAACGTGTTTGGAATTAGTTGAACGAAACATGGCGCTGGCTGTATATTTTGTTGTGGAAAATATAGTTAAGAACTAAGTTGGTTGAAGCATGCTGAGCGCATATTGAATATTTCCTGGCTGTTGTTGTGGACAGGTGTTATACATTTCTGTCCAATCTAAATTCTATGTAATAAATATTAAATTTAATACATACATTTTGATCCTGGTTCCCCTACTTATACCCAAATTTATAGTATTGTTTAGTTTATTACTGGTGAATTACTTCAAGATTTAACACAAATACAAACAAACACTTTTTTCAATTATTGTATTTAAATTTTCTAAAGTATAATTAATTACTATATGATAAGAATGATGAAGTAATTACTGTACTAATTATTTCTTTGATACTTGTTTGCTGTTTGTTTGAAGGTTAGAATGAGACTGAGACGAGAATTTTATTCATGAAGTTTTAGAAGAAAGGAAATACTGTTCAGCAGCCTTTCTGGATATTGCTCAAGCCTTTGATAGAATTCTCACAATGGTCCAATATTTAACAGCAGAAAAGTCCTTACCTTAAATTATTTCTTAATCCCCAAGTCTTACCTACATGACCGGCATTCCCTAGTATGATATTACGATCAGTACGTAAGTCTAACTCCAATCAAAGCAAAGTTTTCACAGGGTGGTATCTCTTCTCTACCTGACATTTGCAGTTGATCAACCTACAAGAAACGATATCATCATAACAACTTACGCAGATAACAAAGCAATTGTAACCTCTCACCCAAACCCTAATGTTGCTTCCCAGCTACTACTGGTAAATCTTAACAATATCCAAATTTAACTGAGATATTGGAGAATCAAAGTAAACGAGAACAAGTCAATCCATTTAACATTCACTAATAGAAATAACATACGCCCACTAGTGTCTTTAAATAACCAAGAGTAACAAGAAAAAGATCATGTCAAATACCTGAATATGCACCTTGACAGGCGGTTAACATAGAAGAAGCATAATATATTTATAAAAAGAAACCAACTGTGCCTTAAGCTTAGCAGACTCTACTGTTACTAGGTAAAAGATGACACTATCTCTACATGACTTTTAAGTAAAGACTGTTAAAAATAAGAGAGCACCAATTGCTCCCAAAAACCGCCCTGCGGCTTGAAAAGCATACTAACAATCTTGCAACAAATCTCATGAGACCACTATTAAATTAAAGACTAAAGCGATATACTTCCAGCGTTGTTTCAATAATATTTCTAAACTTAGGTATTTTTATATTTTTATGTAGATTCCAAAGGCTATAGCGGGATAAGATAGTAAAATCTGAATTCGACTGGATTTTTGTTTGGGGTTGGGCTAGATATGTTCAAAATATGACAAATCGTCTTTTTTTATGTTTCCCCAAGTTTTAAGCACATAACCTTAACTACATATGGCTAAATACGTTTTTCAGAAGAAGACGAAGAAATTTCTTCGTCTTCCAATTTCTCAGTCGAAATTATCATTTTTATATTACATTTTTTACATTTATTAATTAAGTTAGGGTAATTGAAAATCACCTTAAAGTTAATAATTTATTACAAAGTATTAATACAAAAGTTGAACAGTAGGCGGTACTGTAGACTAGCAGAACCTTCATACCACATTTCAAGTTTTTTCAATTTTAAATAATATTTTTAAAATTAAATAAAGTAATTTTATTATCTTTTTTAGATTCGATATAAAAAGTTTAACTCAAAATAACAAATTATGACTAGTTTTGATAACTTTTTTATTAAAATTGTTGAAAATATTCAAAGACTCCCTATGGAGAATGGAAAACCTAACCCCGTCAGTCAAAAGAACGGATAAAAATACATGAATAATAATGATTTAGAAGTTTGCCAAAAATTACCTACATAACCTAAAAATTCTTGGAAAAATTCAGATATTTTTCCATAGCTCAATTTTGATCAAAAAAAAAAACTAAAAATAACAGTGTATTTTTGGGCACGAAAATATTTATATAATAATCACCACTCGACTAAAGGGGGGAGAAAGAATCGTTATTTGTCGCATTTAAATGAGGTAGTGTGCTTAAAACATAGAAAAAAAATTTTAAAAAAGAGGGTTTGAGCATATTTGCGTCTAAAAGAAATTTGCCAAAAATTACCTACATAAACGAAAAATTTTTTAAAAGATTTAAATATTTTTCCCGAGCTCAATTTTGATTAAAAAATCTAAAAAAAATCAGTGTTTTTGGGCATGAAAACATTTAAATGATAATCACCACTCAAATAAAGGGGAGAACAAAAAATCGTGTTATGTCACATTTAGTTGAGGTTCTCAAATAATGGGTAAAAAATCGTTCTTTGTCACATTTAAATGAGGTTATGTGCTTAAAACATGGGGAAAATATCAAATAACTGTTTTTTTTTATTTTGAGAATTTTCTGGAGCGAAAATGAGAATCTAACCCTGCCATTCAAAAGAACAGAAATAAATACACAAAAAATAATTTTTAAGAAGTTTGTCAAAAATTACCTACATACCCTAATTTTTTTTTTTTATTCAAACACTTTCTTGAGCTCAATTTTGATTGAAAAAATCTGAAAAAAAAAACAGATCATATTTGGGCATTAAAATATATATTCGGGAATGTTTTTGGAGTTTTTAAAGCAAAGGATCGCTCAGGCAAAATTTATTTTCGAATAAACAGATTTTTTGCGGTAGGGGACCCCATAGGCTACCTAGGGAGCTACAAATTTGGCTAAAGGGGTTTCTAAATATGTACTTTCGAGTGTCCAACCACAAATAAAAATCTAGGTAAGTGCAGATTGGTTTTACCATTTTATCCCGCTAAAGCCTTTACAAATAATTTTTGTTAAAATTAAAATATAATAGGAAATTGTCATGACACAACTTCTTGCATATTGCTTGTAAAATAATTACACAATTTACTTATTGTAATATTATTACAGATTGGAAACAGATGGGAAGTTAAAAAAAAGTATGAAAAAGGTATGAAACTGCAATAGGAAGTTAGTTAAAATTATAATTATAAAGAAAGCGTCGCATCGAAACATAGAATGTTCAAGGACTGCTGGATAAGTCAGGAGAATTGTATATAGTAGAAAAATAATTTCTAAAAAAAATATAGACATTTTCGAAATAACTTTTTTTAACTCCTTTATTCTTCGGCAATCGGGGTACGCTACCTTATAAAACTAGCTTTGCTAATATGTTTCATTGGTTGTTATTTTATCTAATATTTGATTAGTTACTATTTACAATTATATAGACTATAAGCTAAGAAGTTTGTAGCTTAGTTAGTTAAACCCAGTAATTAAGTCTAGATTTGAATTTTTTTACTCTTCTTCTTTTGTTTACGTCTATGAACAATTGTTTGGCTATCGCGTTCGGATGCAGTGAGACCCTATCGCATCATGTTTTACTGTACTCATTTACCACTTCTTTCAATAATGAAATTGATGTGTCTTTTTGGATCACTAAATTCGTTACATAGTATAGGGCTTTCAGTATCATTCTTAGTGTCTTGTTTTAGAACCTTTGGATTATTTCTATATTGATGTTGGAGAAGGCTCTACAGAGCTGAATTTCGAAGGACCAGATTGGTTTTAAATTACCGTTGTAAATTAGTAGTTTATTTTCTAAAGATAACTGTGAGTTTTTGCCTGTAATCAAATATAATTGACTTACTTAAGTTCTATTTGCGTACGCTGAGTGTAAATGTGTTTGTACCAAGTCAATCTTTTGTCCAGATGCATTCGCAAATAGTTAACGTCATTGTGTTGTGGTAAAATATGGTTGTTTATTAGAACTGTTGGACATGTTTCCTTACGGGGAGCGAATTTAATGTTGCTAATTTTGCTTCGTTTTCTTTCATGCGCCATTTGGATAACCACTTTTGAATTTTGTTCAGACTGGTTTGTAACTGCCTTCTTTGGGTATGATTCTTGTTTAAGGTAGGAACAGCTGTATCATATGTGGAAGTGGTTACTGTAACCATCGGTGTAGTAGGAATACCATTGGTTTAAATTAGATACAAGATGAATCCTAGAACTCTGCTTTGTGGTACTTCTGATTTGATGAGGTTTAGGGAATGGTATTCGTTATTTTGCCGAATAAGGTCAAATCTATTTGATAGGTAGAATTTATTTTATGTAATAGACCAATATGCCATACGCTGCCTAATCATCATCATCAACCTGTATGCGTCCACTGCTGGACATAGGTCTCGCTCAGCTCTTTCCATCTGTCTCTGTCTTGTGCCGCTTGCATCCAGTGCTAACACGCTTCAGGACGTCAGTCCATCTAGTTTTTGTCATGTCTAGTTATCTCTGCCCAACCGAATTTCATGTCCTAGGTACTTAATACGATGTAGTCTTCACAATATCTCTTCCATCAACAGCAATATTTCGATTTAGCACAAGATTAGTCATTATTTCCGTCTTTTTCATAATAATCTTTAGTCATCATAGATTATTGCATCATCCATACGATCGGCAATAAGGACGACGTCGTCTGCAAATCTCAAATGACTGAGCTTCTCTTTTTATTTCCATTTATGTTAATACCATGGCCGTTCAGATGTGCCTTCTTAAAAGTATGTTCTAAAAGCGTCGTGAATAGCTTTGGAGAGACTGTGTCTTCTTGCCGTACTTCTCGCTGTATACAGAATTTATTGGTTTCTTGTTCAGAGAGTCTTACGCTAGCTGTGGAATTTTGGTAGATATATTTAATTATGTTAGTGTAGCCATGGTCTATTCGGCATTCTGTCAATGCTTTTAACATTTTCTAATGGCTTATGGTATCGAATGCTTTCTTGTAGTGGACAAATATCAGTGTTCATGGTTTGTTGTATTCTGCAGACTTCTCTATTAGGTCCTTATCACTAGTAAGTCGTCTTTAGTTCTGTATCCCGATCTAAATCCGCTTGTTTTCTAGGCTGATAATGGGCTAGGCTAATATAACTTTGTCTAATACTTATATAATATTGCTAAAGGCTGCACAGCAATAGCATGTTTCATTGAAACCATTATTACTTATTCTTATTAACTATTTTATGGACTTGTTCTATAGTACCGTGATTATTACGAAACACAAATTGATAATCCAGAATTAAATTTTTAGCTTCTATTATTTCTTTCAGACTATCAGCATCTAGCTTATTTATGTAACTTTTTGTCTGCTTTTAAAATCATTATTATTTTTGCAACTCTCCAAATCTTCGAGAAATACCTTAATCTCAGAAAGGCGTTGAATACGTATTGTACATTTGGGCGTACAATACATTACAAAGGCGTTGATTATTATTCTAGTTTCGCTTAGCAGAAATTTCTTTATTGGTAAGTCCATTTGTTAAGGAGCATTTAGTGTTTTTTCTATTTCTCCGCTATCTAGTTGTTCTTCAGAATAGTACAGAATAAATATATTTGTTTAAAGTTCACTGTATATGCTTCTATTTTTTATCGCTTCTTGCCCATATATTTCTGTTTCTGATAGGCGGATTAAATTGTTTTGGACGTTTAAGCTTTTTTGTAGCCTTTCGAGAGCGTAATTGGAGGCTTCGGTGGAAGAAATTCAAAAGTAGTTCTGGATATTTCCATGTTTGATGTTTAGTAGTGCTTGCTTCAGTTCTCTGCTGGCCATATTATAATTTTGTTTATTTTCTTAGATTCTAATTTACATCCACTTTCACAGTTTTCTCTTGAGGTTGATTTTTTATTTTACTGATACAGGTATCTCGTCTACTTTTCCTTTGTAAATTATTGTTGGAGGGGGCAGGCGTCACATGCTGCATGCATTAATTTTTGTTTTTAGATTTTCGATCGCTATGTCTACACATATCACTTTGTATTCCAAATGGTATTTCTAACGAAAGTCGTTCGTCTAACGTGTTTATATACATATCCAATTAGTTTTTTTATTGTGTCGGTAGAGTGATCTGAGGATAGGTCATAAGATGGAAATAGTTAGCATTTTTTGATATCTACTTCTCAAGTAACTGCAAAGTCTATTAGGTCTGATAATTTATTGCTGTCAGCTTGCCAGTAAGTCGGTTCCCCAGTAGTAAGGGACCTGTGATTATTCGCATTTATAACATTTATCAATTCTCGGCCTTGCGTGGTTGTTAGGTGCTTTTCCAAAGTAATGTTTTAGGCATTTTAGTCTCCTACCACTAGAAATATTCTGTTTAACGTATTGAAGTCTTTATATTATTCTCTTTTGTTATAGTGTTTGGGTGGGCAGTACACTGCTGAAATGGTTAAGGGATTACTGTCACATGTTGAAGTAATTCTAGCTGCTTGCAGAATAGATGCTCTTTTGAGTAGTTTTTTCTTTTGTAGTGGAGAATATTTTTACGTATGAAAACAGCTGTTTTCCATATGCTTTTTCACTGGGATGTTTCATTATATACACTTTACATTTTGGTAATCTAATGCAATGCTTTTCTCTACAGTAAACTTTGGAGATGCGCATGATGTCAAGTGTCTCGTTTTTTTATTAAGTATTTGACTTCTTCCATGTGTTTTTGATGTCCACTGGCATTTCAAACTCCTATTTATACTAGACTGCCACTATACGAGTATATTAACGACCGCGGTTAGTACGTTGGGTATGGTTCTTATTTATTCGGTAAGTTTGCCTGTCATTTCTTCTAACTTACTTAGGTTATTTTAATTTGTTGACTGGATATGTATAAATTCAAGATTTGGTTAGGGGACTAAGTTCATATTTGTTGTGTTTTGGATATTGTTTGATCTATTCGGATTAGATGCTTGTACAAAGCTTAAACCTTGTCTTACCCTTGATTTGTCTTTGACGTGGGTTTGTTGCTCTATGTTTTTATCCCTAAGTGTGGAATGTAAATGTTGTTGGTATTGTTTGTGGACCTCGCATCCTCTGTAGTTAGCTGGTTGGTTTCAATTACTGTTTATGAAAATTTTACACTTTGTAAGGTGCGATCCGGCACATTTTACACAATTTGCTGTTTTTCTACAATAATTTCTAGTGTGGCTATATCCCTGACATCTTGAGACTGCGAAATTTTTCTCTTGGTGTAAGGAGCTTGAATCTGACGCTGTTATTTGCTTTATTTTAAATTTCGTATTTTTTTTATATTATCTTAATGTTTAATAACAATAAAACACATTGAAAGTGGAATTTTCATTGATTTATATTTGATATTATGTGCATTGATACCTTCATTAATAATTTCTTGTAGGCTATTATTAATTAATTACTAATGCATTCAGTATCGGTTGAATGGTGAAGATCTTTTTTACAACTTGAAATGTTTTTCTTGTTTTAATGTGTAAGTTTAAATTGTGTGTGTTTTTTTTCTAGTCCTTTTATCACCATTTTGTAATTATTGACTAAATTAAGCTCTATTTTCACCATATCTGTGCCTAGACTTTTTAAAGTATTGTTATGTTTTGCAGTTTTTTTAAGTAATACAAGTATAGTGTTTGCTTCCCACATTGTATACAGTTATTATTAAAGGCTTTGAGTTATTGCTGGATTTGATAATCTGTTCCATTTTTTTCTCCATCTTTATTGAGTAGATTTTCGAACCGATTCTTTATTTCGATAGGTTTTAGAGCCAGTAGTTGGTTATTTTTTTTTGCTTGCATATTATGTCATCTTCTGGAGATCCTGTAACTATCGAACGACCCATCAGAAACGATGGGTGCCAATAGGTAACAATATATTGTTATGTTGGTACAAAAGATAATGTAAAACGTTGGAGTGAAAAAAATAAAATGTTTCATTGACGTAAGCCGACCCGAAGTTATACAAAAGTATAATAAGTCCATGGGTGGCATATATAAAGCAGATGCTCTTATTGCGTTTTACAGAACAAAAAATCGTTGCAGAAAGTGGACTGTTCGACTAATCTTTCATGCAGTTAACATGGCCCTAACAAACTCTTGTGTAGAGTATAAACGAGACATGCATACTTTAGGAATTCCCCAAAAAGATATCATGGACCTTCTACACTTTAGAATGAAATTTGGTGAAGCCCTTATAAAAGTCAACTCTTTCAATAACGGCAAACGGGAAAGACCTTCAAGCTATACATCTAGTCTAGTAGTAGCTGCACAACGTTAAAACATTGAAATTGGACCTCTTACTGAGGTGCAATTTGATAATATTGGAAACTTTATTGAATAAATTAGCTTGTTAGTAATAAATGGTGAAAATAGACTTCGGAACTTTAGATTTCAAAATATTTCACATCATTCTTGATTTACGTTGCTTCGTATATTTGGCCGTAATTGTGGAACAATTCAGTTATATATTTATATATACAATTTCTCGTTCATTGATGATAACTTTTCCTGCATTATATACTAGAATATTAGTGTTTTTTGTCTTATACAGACCAACTTCACGAACTTTGTTAGGCATATTAAACATGCCATGCTTCTTTCCTAATTTTTCCATTTATGAACATTGATCCGCCATTCACTTTCCTTTAGCCGCTGGTATTTTTTGTTTTATTTCTTTGTTTTCTTCTGTAATCATCAGCCCTGTTCTTCTCTTGTATTCTTTGCTCCATAATTAATTACTATTTTAATGCGAATAAGCCACAATTGAAGGTTAAAATAAGTTTATTGACGTTACAATCTCCACCACGGAAATTATTTTCAAAATACAAACATTAATAAATTAAACAAATTTTGTTTTTTGTTACTTGGTGAAAAATTCTTCTAATAATTTAATTTGATCTGACTCTGAATTTATATTTACAATTCAGACATATATTGTACATTTTAACGTAGACGACTTTAAAATGATATTGCCAATATTGCGGAGTTGCGTTCCTGGGAAGACTTGTGATTGTAAGTTCATTCAATTACATGAAATCAGCTTTAACTTGAGAATATCCGTTAGAAAAAATCATAGCATGACGACAGTAAAATTCTCCTGTTGGTGATTCCATAGTAAATCATGAGGAAAAAAACCAGGAAAAAAAACCATAATATTATCCCGACATGGTAAGTATTTCGTGTTGCATTTAGTTTACCCTCAATTAACACTAAATTCTGATTTTATATGGTTGTTATTTAAACAAAATAAATGATGTATCATCGATATGTTACTGACTTACTAATAGTGGTATTTTCTTTTTATTAACTTCCTCCTTTAATATGGGTAACCAGATCCTACTGCATTCTGCCATGGAATTTGCGACACAAGTGGTCTCATTTAGTAAAATTAGACCCGCTTCATTGATTTTTTTTTACCATCTGTTTCTTTTAGGACTATATTTGAATCATTCCACTGAACCCTATGTTTATTTTCCCATGCGTGTTTACATATTTAAGATACTAACAAATACTCTATTTTCTATATAATATTGATGTTCACTTCTTTTACCATTTAATGGCCTTGACGTTTCAACTAAATAAAACTGATGATAAAATAGATCTCAATGTGTTTGTTGTTTTGAATGCTGTTTAAATGTTGATGAAACGTCAATAAACTTATTTTAACCTTTAATTGTGACTTATTTCCATTAAAATAGTAATTACTTTAAACACGCCACTAGAAAATAGCTTCAGAACAGTATTGTTCCATAAGGTCTAGTATTTTTTCCGTCATCAGTTGTTGTTTCTTGAATCTATTAGTTACACTATGTTCTTCTATTAATTATCTTAGTCATCTGTTTACGAAAAAAATTTCATGTTTTCTTAACATTTTTGATTATTCTCACTTCTTTCATGTAATTATTTACATTATTTTGGATTTTACTTTTGTTGTCATCTGAAATACCAATATCAGCTACAGGCGTAACTCTAATTATGGAGTTCCTAAATCTTTTGTTGATAAGAATGTAAGAAAAAGGTAGGAATGTAACAAAAATCAATTAGAGTTACTGATTCTCTGTGCATGGGTTTGCCAGCCAATCAGATTCTTATATTACTGGTATCTGGATAGCAAAAGAAGATGGTTCCGGAACTTTTAAACCATTTGCATAAACTTCGTCTTCATCGAGCCAATCAGCATTCATTCTCAGACGATGTTTCTACTATCACGTCTACTTTTACTACGGTCTTATGCAGTCTTACAGTGATTGCATATGCACACTATGATGGGATGTAAAATAGATTATATTAGTTCCACATATTCTATTTCTTCTACAAAAGAAATTATAACGCATCTGCTTAAATACTTGTAGTGGAGGCCACAGAACACCAGGATTCATCCGCACATTTAATAACTTGCAAGAAATATTGCGGTTAACGGACATGACTGCTATACAATGCCAGATTAGGTTTTACTGGATCCTGCAAGCTATCTTCACGCTTTCTATATTCTGCCGAAACATCGTAGTTCTAATTCTTTATGACATTACAGTATAAATTGACTTTAACAACACAAGGATTCCCCATAAAACATAAGCAAAAAGGATTGCAAACTTGGGAGATTTTAATTTAGTAGTTTTTTTATGCAAGTGAAAACCATGTAACGAAACATGGTCCCTCTTCTAACATGTAAAGGTTGGCCGCACACAGAAAAAGCAAAACTGTTTTAGTCAAAAACGTTTTTGTTTGAAACGAAAACGTTTTTATTTCCACAAGAAACATTTTGTTTTCAAGAGAAACAAAATGTTTGCACAAACCATACTGCAATCAGTTTTATTAAAGATGTCGACAGATAACGGCGAAATTGCACTAGTTTTCTGGCAGTGGTTCCTCCTACAGGACGAAAAAACGCAAAATAAAAGACAATTTTGGGTGCATCCTATAAATGAGAAGAGAATCTGGCCTTAATTAGTACAATTAATTTTTCTGCGTCCACTTCCATGATACACACAATATAAACAAGCAAAATATCGCTGTTTCCACATGTGTTTCTTGTTGACTACTAGAGCGGTTTCAAGAAGGGAATTCCAAAAACACTTTGCGCCTGCGTACATTGAAATGTTTTGACACAAAACGACGATCCGGTAATCAACATCAAACAGACTGACTGAAACTAAATGAGCCTAAACATGCTTTAGACACACGACTAATCAGTGTGCGTCAGCTCATTTCATTTATATGGAAGCATCAGCATCAGACTCGTTTAGTCAAAAACGTTTTTGACTAAAACAGTTTTGCTCTTTTTGTGTGCGGCCACCCTAACGCACCGTAACGTTTTACCTCCTCCTCCCAAATTGCGTTACGTAATACTTGGGACGGCGCCGCTAAAGATACACTTTTGATTTTGATCAGAATTGATTAAGAAAATACTGAATTAGTATTCTGTGATAATTTTGCGGGTGTTTTTCATATGGGATTAAAATTAAAATGTTGGGTGTAGTGCCATGTTTTAGGTTGTACCACACTGTTAAAAATTTGTAATTTTCTTCGGAAATTTTTTTAAATATGTATGTTTTAAATAAAAAAGATGAGAAGAAATATTATTTTTTATCCCCTTTATAGTTTTTTTATAGTTTACAGTTATATACATCTGAAGCAGTTTGAGAACAATTTACAGTTTTAAAAATTTGGCCTCTACTGCTCAAGACAGATTTATTCGTACGCGATAATTTCTTAACCCTTTAACGCTCTCTGGTAGCTATATATACCGCAAGCTATTATGGCTTATTTTGTCATCAGAGTTACGGTGAAATCAATCCTTATAGGCGCAGTCGATACACTGAATTCTTGCTGGTAGGTATGATTAGCGAAAACCTGTATGCGACGTAGCAACTACGTGCTTTTCATAAAACTGGTATGATAAACTACTAGCGTGCCTTTCTGCAACAGTCTATGCAAAAAATCGTTCAATTTTATTTTTGTTTTTGTACATGTGTTATTTGGAATAAAATGCTTGGACAAAAAGGACACTTGAAGGTAAGTCTAAAGTGTACTTTTTCATTATTTTTAACTAGCATATAGTTCTCTAAAAGCACTTGAATAGTTATTGCAGGAATAAATATCTTTTATAAGAATTCTAACCCCAAAATTAATTGTTTTTATTTATCCCGGCGTAAAAACAATTTTTATTTCTTAGTTTTAAAACTTATGCTAGTTTTTAAACAATATTGTAGCAACAAATTTCTATAAAAATCTTATTGTTTGACATAAGCGCTAGGAAAATATTTTTAATCATTTTGAGGATTGTACCAAATAAAAAGTTCCTAGTTTACGCACAATAATAAAATTTGTACGGATACATTAAAGCAAAGTTAATTATTTATTTGCTAGACAAGGTTCTACAAGACTTTAAATTATTTATTAGGACTATTTGTCATAGTGGTTATAGCGGAAACGAAGATTTTGGTGATTCGGATCAAGATCTTGACTTTGATCCAGATAATAGTTTTTTTTTTCAAGCACAAGTTGGCTAGGTTATTTCCTAGAAACAGTTTTTCTGATGAAGAAGACGACAGTGGACAAATATTAACATTACCTCAAGTAACAAATTCCTTAACTCCTGCCGATAAAGAGGAACAAGCTCCTGCTCATTAAAATCAGTCTTTTGTGTGGTCCAAGAAAAACGTCCCTAATCTCCTCTTAGAATCATTTGATTTTACTTGAGTCTTCAAGCGTCAATGTTGACATTAATTCGTGTAAGACAATCGACTTCTTCAGAGTTTTCTTTAGTGAGAGTATCTGTCTTCGAAAGAATCGAACGTCTACGCTACCCAGAAAAATTCGACGCTTTCTTGAAAATACTTATAGTCATGGGATTCCACAGCCTTCCAACAATTAAGTCATACTGGCCCAGCAATGAAAACTTTCATGTTTAACGTATTACTTAAAATATTTACATTAAAAAGTTTCCTGAAAGTCTTGAGATTTTTCTCAAAAAATAAATAGTTTGATAGGCTCTACAAACTTAAACGACCAATAAACCATTTTTCAGAGACTTCTCAAAATGCTTTTACGCCATATAGACAATTATCTATTGACGAAAGCATGTGTGCTTTCAAACGGCGCAGATCACTAAAACAATAAAAAGAGGCTTTAAAATTTGGGCATTGGCATGTGCTAAAACGGGATACCTTCTAAATTTTCAAATATATCAAGAAAAAACCATTGAATCAACGATCGATATGTTAGAAGAACGTGTTGTTTTAGAACTTACGTCGAAATATAAAAAATCGTGGTTATTGCGTATACTTTGATAAGCTATAATACCACTAATACAGAAACTACTGGAAAATAAAGCTTTTGCTTGTGGTACTGTAAGGCAAACAAGAAAATATTTTCCAAAACAATTATTATGTGTTGATATAGAGCTTTTCCAAAATCAGTCAGATTCGGTTAGTTCTGAGCAAATATCTGTGTATAAGTAAAAAAATAGAGGCGTAAAATGGGTTAGTTAGTGTTGCTCAGCAATCTAAATAATTTTCAAAAAATAAAAAAAAAAGATTTTGAGAACAAACAAAAACGGGAATTAAGATCAAGTACCATGTCCTCAGGCAATTGCCGATTATAACATAACAAATATCTGGGTGGAGTAAATATATTCGATCAATATCATGCTAACTACTCCATCGCAAGGAAATCAAAACGTTGGTGGGTAAAAATATTATAGTACCTTTTAGACGCAGCAATAGTAAACAGCTGTATTTTATATACGCAGACCCTGAAAAAAAAATAACCCAAGTGTTAAACCTATGACTACATTACAGTTCCGCAGTGAACTAGCTAATAATTTGATTAGTACTTTTACTTTCAGAAAAAAGTCTGGACCTCCTTCAAACTTAACTTTGTATGCTGGTTCACACTTACTCATCAAAGAAACTTATAGGGGCTGTGCCTTTTGTGCTTCATCTCAAAAAAAAAACAAACGCGCAAAATGAAGCATTTTTTATAAATTTTTGTAATTGTTTTTACCGGTCGCTATATATACCATTGCCCAGTTAGTATTGTTTGTTTGTCAAAATGCACACTGGTAGCTATATCTACCACTATTTTCCATCTCTTCTGACAAAGAAAAAAAATTTTAAACATTTTTTATGTTGTTTATGATGCATAATGAAATACTTTTACTATTCAAAAGTATATTTTTACAAAAAAAATAGTTCTGCACAACGCAGCAAATTTGTAATTTGTTTATTTCTAAGAAAATAAATTTGAGATAAATTGAGGTTTGGGCAATAATATTTATAGATAAAACAACACGAGTAGAAATATAAGTTTTCAAAAAACAAAAGACAATTTTGATTTATATCAATTGTTTAAAATTGTTTAAAATCGGTGTTATTATTATTTGACTTTATTCAGACTTGTATACCACCTCTATTCTATAACAAACAGCTATTTTATGAGCTCCTTCGTAAATTACGTACCCTGGTACGGTTGCTAATTTAAAACGCTCTTTCTTACTTCTAGTTAAAAACATAAAATTTAATCTAAAGTAAAATAGTATATGTTTACTTCTTCGCCTTGCACTGCTGTATAAACTAGAAACTAGCAAGTTATTAAGAATGGCATTCACGAAAGTTTTAAAAGAAGAAGTTTAAGCTTGTATATTGATTGATCTAAATAATAATAATTTCTTCAATAGATATTTATTCAGTGTGATACAAAATCATAAAACGATTTCATTTTATAAAGCATTATCAGGATTCCACCCGGGGTTTTTAAGTTTCTGTGGGAAGCTATTCAAAACTTCCATATCAGCTTGTGGTATTTCAAAATTCAAATCTAGATTAGATTCCATATGTTTTCTTGATAGTGATTTTGGAATAACTGCAACATTTTGTTGTACGGCCCAACGCAACAACACCTAAAACATAAATTTCATATTTGAATTACATTAAATCAAAGAAACCGAAAAGTTTGAGTTCTGAATAATTTCCATAATGATATTTCTTTGTTTTATTTTTATATAAATGATATTTACGTAACACGGATAACTTAAAAGCTATAGTTAAAAATTTTGAACAAGTTAATTTTGTAGCCCATTTTCTTTTAATTTTTTATGAACGAATCATCTTACCTGTGCCTGGTGTTTCCCTAATTTTTCAGCAATTTTTTTTACTTCAACATTATTTATTAAATCTGTATTGCCGGTTCCTCCAATTGAGAAGTATCCTTGAAGAAGAATTCCATTCTGTTTGCAAAAGTTTAAGAGATCATCTTGATGATAACGTGGATTCCACTCTACCTAAAATTAAACTAGAAAATTAATAATGGGTTAGGGTGGACGATGGTTAAATCAGTCATTTTCTAAATTAACCTTTAATTTTTATTAGTTTTCTAAGTCATTTATGATCATTGTGATGCTAATTACAATTAAATTTTGGATTCTTTATTCGTTATATCTACATAGATATTAACTTCTGTATCATCTCGTTCAACACTATTATTGCCAACATTGTTGGATAAGGCAACAATACTGTGAGAAAAAAATATATAACACTCCCTTGAATGTTGGACTACATATTATATGAACCAGACGCAAATAATGAATAATCTGGAGCAAAATCCTAATATTGCTGTTAATAGAAGAAATATTAAGCAGACTGCATCGGATAAGTACTTGAGACATAAAATTCGGTTGCGCTGAAATAACCAGACATGTAAGCTCCCACATCGCATATGATTAGCCTGATCAGCGTTTGGTTAAATAAACTATGTATTTCAATCGGACCTACCGATATGCCTTTGTCAAGTTTGTATTACCTGTACTCACTTATGGAGCGAAAACATTAGCACTCACAAAAACGGTAGTGAACAAGATTCGCGGGACTCAGTTGGGTGTCTCTGTGAGAAATCTAATCCCAAACGAAGAAATACGTCGTAGAACAAAAACAACCGACGCTAGGAAAAAATCGCGTCGCTAAAATGAAATTGGTAGAACACGTCGCAAGACTATCAGATATCAATACAATCATCAATA
The DNA here is from genome assembly GCF_040954645.1 of Diabrotica undecimpunctata. Classification (NCBI taxonomy): domain Eukaryota; kingdom Metazoa; phylum Arthropoda; class Insecta; order Coleoptera; family Chrysomelidae; genus Diabrotica; species Diabrotica undecimpunctata. Next base: position 83,819,719 of record NC_092811.1, on the reverse strand, counting down.
GATCTAGTGTTAGCAGTAATCTTTGAAGATGCAAGCCGCATAAGACAGAGACAGATAAAAAGAGCTGAGGGAGACTTATGGTCGGACTTAGGTTGATGATGATCATTATTTCTTCGGTAGTAATCTTGGAAATCTTTAAATCTGTAGTATCTGGTGTTTAGGCTTTGTCAAAATATAACAATACAATTAAAACGATTTGCAAAAGGTTCTCTCAAAATACTACTTCAACGACTCTGAACGACTTAAAAATTCAGAAGAAGAGTTTACGGAAACAAAGACAAAATCATAAAATGCCTTTTAAATAGCTGTAAGCTCTACAAATTTTGTAAAACTACTAAAAGCTACAACTTGTTAGTGGGTGCAAACAGGCTTAAATACTTGGAACTGTGAACACTATCTTATGCAACTGCCGAAATATAAAGTTGAATCCATGATTATTTACCCGTGCGTTATTAATACGTCAGAAAGAAGACGAAAACGCCACTCAACCTCCAAAACTCATACGATCAAGCTGAATTTTGCCGAGAATATTAATTTTGGGACCCCAAAAAAGATGCAAAAAAGTTTACCACTTTTACCCCTGGGCCTTCCTCTAAATCCCCGCTCGTAGGGAGGTAAAAACGCAGAAAAATCGATTTATGAAGAATCTGTACGCCGCAGAAAAAAAATATTTTAAATAAAAAATGTAGCTGAGATAATTTTAAACAACAATGTTTATTATCACTTTTTTTGTAGAATAAACCGTGCTCTTAGAAACAACGCTTGAAGCGATCGTCGATTTTGAATGTCAGTTACGTACGCGAAATCAATGTTTAATAAAATTTGTATCAGCTCGATAGTAAAAATTCGATATGTTTTGATCCAAGTGTCCTATCGACAAAACTCAAGATCAGAACACTTCAACATAGTGAAATCATGAATAAACAACTTTCCGCTAAATGGTTAAAATCAGACGATATACATTGGTTGAAGAAATACAATGTTAATTTTGATGAACATTAGTAGTGTTGCCCAAAATCGGTCTTTGTCTTGTTCTTGGCTTTTCGCAAGACCAAGACCAAGGCCGCCTAATTTTAGCAAGACCAAGACCAACACCGACCGTGCAAAATTTGAGCAGGAACAAGACGAAGCCTGTAAGACTCTTGCGTCTTGCAGTTAGGACTGAGTATCGTTTTAGGGAGTATAGTAGTTCGTATATATGCCTAGAGACTCTATGAGACGCAAAAAAAATATGTAGCAATTTTTTTTTAAATTGGACTTTACGAAAAATACCATAAACATACATAGCGAATCAAAACATTCATTAAAAGAACACTTGAAACTCTTTAAAAATATGTCACCTTAGCTGATAAAAAACATAATAAGGTTAGCATAACTACTGTTAAGAACACCCACTTAATAATTCAATTTTTTTCTTCATTATAATTTACTTAGGAGAAATCTAAATAACACAAATCTTATTGGCCTAAGACCATGGACGTATAAACACAGATGGACTCAGTTATTTACATAAAATTGTGAAGCCAAAATTATTTGACTAGGTCACATTCTCAGCACCTTCAAATGTTGTCACATTTTTTTATTAAAATATCTTATTCACGTATCGCTGAAAATATTACTATATTTATTTTATACTCTACAGGTGCTATCAAACCAAAATAATAATTTATTACTTATATTAATATATTTAATTGTAATTAAAACATCAAATGTGCACATAGTGTGCATATCATTTAATAATAGCGTATAACAGATATCAACCAATTATTTTATATGTAGAAGCACTGAAACCTATTTATTAATGGCAACGGTGTTTACATTTCTCTGTCTTATGGCTCTACGTCAAACTTCAAATGCTGTTCCATGTCATGTCCATGTTTGTTTACTTTTTACCCAAGATGAGGAAAAGTTGTTTTTCGATATTTTGGCTGTATTTTAAGTGATATTTGTAAATAATGAAATAAACAAATTATAATAATGGTGCTACAGTTTTGCATTTGCAAAAAAAACGAAATATTTACATCCCAATGTCTCATTTAATTTGTAAGTACTGTTTGTTTACATTATTTAAGATGAGGAACTGAGGAAGCCTGTGTGTTTACATTTTAAAATATGTCTTTCATAGGCGTACCATTGGGTTTATTCATATTAATTAATGTATTGAACAAGATATTAGTTCATGAAATTAGTATAGACATTTTTAAATTGTAAGTAGACATCATTTGATTAAAAAGATCTGTTTAGTAGCTTTTTAATTTAATATTTCTCATGAATTAACAATAAATTAGTGAAATGAATAAAACTCATTTATTTTTCTATGTAGGTTTCCAAATAATATTGATTAATGATGAAACTTACTCTAAACTTCAACAGAGAAAACAGTATAAAAAAACATTTCAAAAGCATCCTGTTTGGTTATTTAAACTTGTAAGGAAGCTGAAAAATATTTCAGATTTTTTAATAAAACTATAAATATCTACAACAGACTAGTTAAAAACCTTATGAATATTTTGATTAATAAAACCATACAAAATGTCCCACAATCAATCTATGAGCATTTTGGTGACCATATGTATGATGAAGATGAAATCGATGGTCACTCTATGCAACTTTTAAAATTGGTTCTTGAGAAATATTTTAAAATTGGAATTCATCATGAAACGAGGACTACTTTAGATGCTAACACCGTGCGCATAAGAAGCGTTCTTACTAAGACTGTTTTATTTCGCAATCAATAAAAATTTATTTTTATACCAACGTCTTCTATTATGTCTATTTACCATTTTTACTTTAATATTTCTGTTCGGTAAATAGCTTTCCAATAATTTATACATTTTCGCGCCTACTTTTTAATAAGTAGGTATATTTGCAAATAATTTTATGTCAAATGCCAGCAAGAGCTTTGGAATGATCAATAAATAATTTTGTAGCAGAAACCCTTACTACGTGGAATCTATTGATATTGTATTAAAACAAATTTGTCACAATTTGAAAAAATATGTTTTAACACATTATCAATAAATATAGGTATGTACTTAAATTTGACAAATGTATATTTTTTAATTGTTTTTTTTTATCGTAGGATTATTTGATACCTATTAAAAAATTAACTTGAGCTCAACTATATTTTATTGTATTAATTTTAAAGCAAATAAAATTGTATTTTATTTTTTCTATAAAAACGTGTTTTTATACATTATTACTACTTCCAATTATTAACGTCTGAATAATTATCGCCGCGAGTAAAAATTCAAGCACGCTTATGCTCATTGAGGAAGTATCACAGTCTATCGATACCCGTTTTACTCCCCTTTACCCTCTTGTCCATTAATATCGAAGCTTTAAAACAGTGTGTGTTTAAGGTATCTTATTGCTGGGTCCATCTATGTTTATACGTCCATGCCTAAGACTAAACATCATTTCTGCTGAGTGTGCGATGAGGTCATCATTCAGGTTTAAACAAAATGCCGAAATATTTAAAGTAACGAACTAACGATATATAATTCTCTATTTGGTATTCGGTACTTAGGGCACAGTTTAATGCGCAAAAGCATTATTTTTAAGAAATATACTCTGCTTAGGGTAATGGATAGTAACGAATATAAAGTAACGAGTAGTTACTTTTTCGACACCACTTAACTTCATTCCCAATTGAACTTTCTTTTGAGTCTAATGTAATAATTGCTTTTCATCTAATCCTTGTGGTTCTCGGAGTAATTTGACATGAGTGACGAAGATTCAAATAAGTTAAGTAATAAGTTAGTTAAAATAAAAACAAGTGAGACATTGAAGAGGAAGTTTCAATTTGCTTCTGAAGCAGCTGACGTGCCATCAAATCTGAATCCCATACTCGACTGTTCAACGAGATGGAATTCCACACATGATATGATTGGATTTGGTTTAAAAGTAAGAACTGGCATTAACATATTGTGGACATCTGTCACCGAATTGAATGATTTCCAAATCACAGATAGTGAATGGCAAATACTCGAAAAATACATAAGTTTCTAATAAACTTTAAACTTTTGTCAACGAAACTTGGTAGAGAAAAATATATTAGAACTATAATCATTGTATCATTTAATCTCTTCGATAAAATTGAATCTATCATAAAACAATTCGATGAGAAACCTAATCGATCTCAATTGGATAAAAGGCTCATTCTGGGTTTTCAAGCAGCTCGAGATCAAATGCTATGACATTATAAAAAAGCAACTGGATTTATTGTATCTCTTTAATTTTAGACCCAAGGCATAAGGCTCGGACTTTTGACATGCCATTATGGGGAAAGCAAATTAAAACAAAAAGCCTGCGCAAATCTAATGAACTTTATAAAGAACATAAAACTCTACACTCAGTAAATAAATCTCTAGAATCGCCAAAAAATGAAAAGAAAGTATTTGAATATGATGAAGATGAAGACCTAATAGACTTTGAGAAACTATATGCATGTCCCTCGACTTCTGGATCTAGATCCTGTTATCAAGGCTTAGTTATTGATGAGTTAAAGGAGTAGGTATTTAAGTAAACTCAGAGCCGCCAGCTTGATAGACATTTTAGAGTGGTGGAGGACGCATGAGACACAATATCCGACTATCGAAGATGGCCCGTGATTTTCACTCAATACCTGTACCTGTCACTTCAGTACCCAGAGAGATTATTTTCTAAAGCATCAACAGTAATTAGAAAACACAGAAATAAGTTAAGTGAGGTGCCAGCCAGATGGTTACTTTGTATTAATTCTTGGTCAAAGGAATTAATATAAAGTAACAGTAATGTCAAAGGCTATTTTGTACTGTTCTGTCATTAAATTTGTGTTGTATTTTGATTTATATAAATGGTAAGTTCAGTAAACTGGATTACTTTGTATTAATTCTTTGTCAAAAAATTAATATACAATAACAGTAATGTCAAAGCTGTTGCGTACTGTTCTGTAATTTAATTTGTATTTTATTTTTATTTAAATAAATGGCAAATTGTATAACTCTTTTATTCCATTTCATATAAGGTGTAAGTCCATCAATTCCTTTCTAGACAGATAATGTTCTTTAAAATACAGTCAACTTTATGTCATTAATTTGGTTCATTTGTGTTTTAACCATGTTTTAGCACATGTAAGCTTATTAAATGCAAACGTTTATTAAGAAACAGATTGACTTCCTTGGGACATGGTAGATAGCCCAGTTAGTTAGAGCATAGCACGGATCGCTTAGTTAGATCGTGGGTTCAATTTCCACTCGGTGTCAGTTGTTTAGAAAGATTTATTAATTTGGTTGGTCCTTATTATGACTGTTAATTTTTGCTTAAAATGTACCTACTCTGTTAAGTTGTTCTAAGATCTAAAGTAACATTTGATAAATAGCAATAGGCTAATGGGTAACTACGAGACTTACAAGACTCTTGCTGCAAGACCAAGATCAAGACCAAGACCGGGAGCCCAATACCAAGATAAAGACCAGGTATATTGGCGCAATACCAAGACTACGACTGACTAAGTCTCGTCTTATTCTTGCATTTGGACAACACTAAACATTAGTTAAAACCAGAATTGTTACAATTGGTCAAGATGAATCGACAAGAAAATATATATTGTAGATGAATTGATACGCGAACATGGACACGAAGTGCTTAGATTGCCACTGTATCACCCAAATTTTAATGCTATCGAATTAGTATGGGCAGATTGCCAGACTAACTATAATACATATATTCAAAAAGCAATCGAAAAGTGTAACGATGTCTCCTGGACAAAGTTTGTAGAACATACTAAAAAATTAACTGAACAGCGGTTTATTATGGGAGAAAATATGTGTAATATTAATATTTACCTATTACATCAACATACTGTAAATTTCAAACTGTAAAAAATCAACAAGAACGGCTACAAGGAAGTGGGTAGCTCATAAATCTCTGAAATGGTGGAGGAATTCACCAGGACAAAGACAGGCGAAACAGTTCATTACAGAACATTCGCCAAAATTTACGGCAGACCTAATAAGCAAAGACAGGAAAGCAGTCAAGGTCATAGTAGGTCTTCTAACAGGGCACTGTAAGCTCAATAGGCACTTGAAGCTGATGGGATTATCAGATGATGACCTGTGCAGATTCTGTCACCTCGAGAAAGAAACAGCACAGAGCACATTTTATGTCAGTGTGACAGTCTGGCAAATGTGCGGTTCTTTGCATTAGGAGAAGAAAATAACTAATCTATAAATAATCTAATCTACTGTAAATTTAATATTATTGTATATTTAATTTTATTTTTTTAAATTGTTTATTTATTTATTATTTACTAATGCTGTTAAAAGAATTTATTAAGCTACCTACTTCAAATATAGCTGTAATTCTGTACCAAATTGTTAAAGCAAAACTAACATTATACATTCTATTTATTTGATAACGTCAAATAATATAATATAATCAGTGATCGGAGCAGTAGCCACTTTCTGTCACTTGCTATTGCTTGGAGTAAATTTTCGACTTATTTCGTATGCTTTAAATGATGACTCACGGGTAAAGAACCGTGGACTCAACTGTAAAAAGGTATCTTTGTTATGGGTACCAGGGCATAAATGATTTGTTTGGTAATTTAAGATTTCTGAAAGCCTTGTTAAAGAAGGGGTTGGTACTCCTTTTATCGGAGCAGAATTCTCCTGTGGTCTACCAAAGAGCCACAAAGTGGAAAATCTTCCAAAATGGAAAAAGGTACATGGTTTAGCTTACTGGGAAAATTCTAGACTAAACGCAAACAACAAGGTTATTACGACTTCTGCGGACAACATAAAAATACTTTTTTAGTTTCAAAAAAACTGAACTCAGTTACAAACAAACTAGGACATCAATGGAAATAAATATAACAGAGATAGAATAAGAGAGAGAAAATAGAAGTAAGCGTGTATTATGTAGGAGAAAAATTCCACCGAAACTTTGGAAATCGGCATTCATGATTCCAAGTACGTATCCTAATTTTTCTAACTGGTAATGGTATTTCTCCTAAAATAGTCCTTACATGGAAACTGAACTTTAGCTCTGTTTGCTATAGGAACATTGTACCTCGAAAAATGCCATCATTGGTGTACAATTTTTTTGTGTTGTAGAATTTTTTAATTATTATGGTCTATAAAGATTTTAGGACATTGGATATCCGAATTCTTTTTCTATTAATACCATGACTAGAACGATTTGGCCAATAAACTACGAATGCAGCTAAATTGTAGTATTATTCCGAATCCAGTTACATTTTTCTGTACAGACCAGGATCCTTACTGTAAAGAGTGCACTTTCAACCTACAACCAATGTTGTTTTTTTTTATTTCGCTTCTATTTATATGGAATACAGGGAATGAAAATATTCACATTAGTCAAATTACTCGAATATAAGACGGCCGTACGGACAGCCATAATGTACGGCAGTTGAATGTAGGTTGATGAATTTAGAATATTTAAATGATAACAATGCACTGAAAATGAGTATGAATACATAAAATTATTAAAGATTTACATTCAATACCTGATTAACTGCAACTTTAACACCGTGATCATTATTAACTAGTTCAGTTAAATGATGAACATTGTAGTTTGATACTCCAATATTTCTAGTTAAACCATTTTTGACACCCTTAACCAATTGTTGCCAGCTTTCGTCGCGCAGGGCTGAATAATTTTCCTTCTTGGGCGATGGAATTCCAGGAAAATGAATCAAATATAAATCCAAGTAGTCGCAGTTAATAGTCTTTACTGATTTCTCCAAGGCAGCGTAGGCATTTTTGCCAAGAGTTTCGGCTCGTGCAGCTACAAAATTTAAAAGCATTTTATTAAATTATTTAAATTTATCAAAAACAAATATAATAAACCTATTTAACTTAATGAATTTTAAAGGTCTCTATAACCAGAATTTGATCAATTTAAAGAAGTAACTTAATTTTATGTAATTGATAGAACTATCCGCAAATAAAGTTATACAAAAGCATCTTATCCAGACCATATTAAGGTACTGTAAGCACCATTGACATAGATCCAGTGCAGATCTTTAGTTTCATACTGATTCGACCTGAGCGTCTTTACATAGTTATTCACTTCGTCAGTAGCGCTGCGGTAACCGTTAGGTACATAGCATCTTCACCTATAGCAGCCCCTCCTTAATTTTTTATTGTATAGTCCTACCAGAGATCTAAGAGACTCATTAATATTTATTATCGATAAGTGTCTACAGCAAGGCAGCGCGGGATCGCCTCTGGACAGAATCGTACTTTTATATTCGATTTGCATTACTTATTCGATTATTAGGTGTGTTTAAAAGCGGTCTTTATCATTGTCTACTAAAGTTATAATAGCATCCAAAAATAGAAAAAATATTTCCAAAATTGAGGTGTGTCTGCTGGTTTTATACCGTTATCAACTGAATTTAAAAATATTTACGTAATTTACGTATACATAGAAAGTTTACAATTTATAAATTTAATTCAAAAAGTACTTATATTTAAAAAAAATACATGGACAAGTCAGTTTCACTATCACTGTCGTTATCTTGATCTATAATAATTGTTTCTTTGAGCAACCTATCTGTATTTATATAAGATCTTTTTCATCTTTAGAACATGGACAATACTATTTTTCCAGCTGTCATTGGCTATTTTCTCCATTTCTTATTCAATTAGACAAACCACAAATGAATTTAGGGTGGGCGAAACATTACTTCTCCTTACGGATGCTTTTAGCTCATGCCATATGTGTTGAACTGTTGTACAACAAAAGCTCCATCAAATAAAGGAAAACGTGTTACAATAATCCATGCAGGAACAAAAAATGATTTTATAGCTAATGCTTTAGCCTTGTCATGTAAAAACATTAAGGACTCCCGTGTCGACTATCATGATGACACCACGTCAGAATTAGTTGAAAACTGGTTTTCAACGAAGTTATTACCAAATATACCACCAAACAGTGTTATTGTGATGGACAATGCCAGCTACCACAGTCGTAGGTTGAATAAAGTTCCATGTTCTAATGACACCAAACTTAGAATTAAGGAATATATACTGGAAAACGATATATATTATGAAGATAATTATTCTAAAAACAATTACTTAAAACTTAAAACCATTTTCCATCAGAAAACAATATTATTGCGACAGTTTGGCGGAAGAAATGGGTCATACAGTATTAAGACTTCCTCCTTACTATTGCATGTTCAATTCTATTGAACACATATGGCATAAGCTAAAAGCACTGGTAAGAAAAAGTAATGTTTCGCTTACCCTATTTAGAAATGATAAAGTTTTGTAAATATGTGAATGTAGTGTATGTAAATATTTTTTCAACCATTATAATTTTAGTAGACAATGATAAAGACCGGCTTATAAACACACCTAACAATCGAATAAGTAAGGCAAATCGAAAATAAAAGTACGATCCTATCCAGAGGCGATCTCCCGTTGCCTTGCGGTAGACACTTCGTTAATAAATATTAATGACTCTCTTAGATCTCTGGTAGGACCATCCATCAAGAAATTAAGGAGCGGCTGCATACGTGTAACAGAATCTACTAAGTATACGAGGTGCAAATGCAATACGTCGTAGTATTTTAATACATAACATTTTAACCTCCGTACATTTTAATAAATAATATACGGTTCTCTACAGCGAGCCATCTGCAACAATAGGTGTATTCACGATGCGTTTTTTCAAATTAAAATTTGGTCAGCACAAATTATCCGATTCGTTAATTCTTTACTCTATCAGTGGCGTTTCATGAAGGTATTTGAAAAGTACTGTTTACATCGAAAATTAAATTTGCCTGAGAAATATATTTAAAAAAAATGAAAACCTATTCACAACAAATTCTAGACAAAATAAATCTATTGTAATTTTTCTGAAAACTTGATCGTCTTCGAGTTATAAACAATTTAAAACTCACAAAAAATGCAAAATTGCGATTTTCAAGGCTTAAAAATACAAGTAAATTTAAGTTCAAACCTTTGATCATTTTTCGATACGTACTTATTTAATTTTAAAACATTGTTTTTAATCTTTAATGAAGCCCTTATGAGAACAGGCGCCTGAGAAACAAGATCCATGGCATACATTTTTGCTGGTTTGAATCCCATTCCCCAAAAACCACAGAATTTTCATCGAAAGTTGTTAGAAGAAGAATTGAACTTGAATTTAGGCACTTGATAATTTCAAAAATAATATTATTTGTGGTTTTAAGCCTTGAAAGTCGTTGTTTTGCGTTTTTTTTTTAATTTTAAATTATTTACAACCCGAAAACGATTAACATTAGAGAAAACTTACAATAGACCTTTTTTCTTCATATTGATCCCAAAAACCGAAAAAATATTTATCTGGCCGAAAAAGTTATTACAATTTGTTTAAAAAAAATTGTTTAAAAAAATTTGAACGCCTGGTCCACTTTCTTCAATGCTCTAAAGAATTTGCAGAAACATTTCTCGAAGCATGTTGGAGTACGTGTCTTCATGATAGCCTCCTATTTTCATTTTACAGAAAACCAGTATCGCTGCCGCCGGTATGGGCGACAATTGAACGCTGGCTCTTACTTACCAATCCTATCAGTAAACCTTTAATTGGACGAAATTTAAAATAATTACGTCGCCATTTGTACATGCGTCATGACGGTATCACATACCTTCCGGTAATTTGCTTTTTCTCTTCTGTATGAATCATTTTTGACAATGAGTCATTCTTTTCAATTAATGGTTGGACTATAGGTTCTGTATTTCTTTCTTATAACCTTTACTTTAAGTGTTTAGGTCGTTTTAAAGTAAGTTTACGATATAAAAAATTAGTAAAAAAATAGTGCTGTAATAACAATCATAATAATGTATAACAATCACGTAAACTAATTTTTAACGTTTACAATGAAATACGCAAAAATAAAACAATCAGAAGCAACAGAAAAAATTGTATGTGTTTCCACAAGCAGAAAATGTACCAGAAGAGTATTTGGTACATGTTTACCACAATACTTGATAACATCGTGTGAAAAATTAAAAAAACAAATAAAAACAAACGTGCAAAGACTGGCTTACGTGGTAATCAGCAATTAGATCGCGTCCAAAAATTACAAACACTTTTGTAATTTACAATGGTAATCCTGGTTCCTCAACACCACGTAAAGAATTTTTACTGATGCTATCAATGTCCCTTGTGAATGCATATCAAAAAGAGGTTTCATCAATTTGCCTGAGGTTGCAAGAAATCTGTGGTTTGCAACCACAACAAAGAACATCAGAGAGGGTGTCCGGAGCCATTGGTCGCTGAAATTTGTGTGGTTGGAAAAAGAACAGAAAAATGAAATACTTTTGTCATCATTGTGGAAAATATCTAGGTTTACAACACGTACATGCTATGTGTGCTACCTGTGTTGAAAATTTGCGTTAAGAATATATTCAGATTTTTTGGTATTTTTCAACAAATATTTTTTTACTTCCTTGTTTTGGCCTTTTAGTGAAACTGTTTTTTATTGCATTGAAACATGAGCCTGAATAAACAAAAAATGACAAAAATTAAAATTGTTGGAAACTGAATAAAGCGAACCCGGAATTCTAGACTGTGTGCCAGCACTTACGTCTTAAATTTTGCTGTGAATAATGGAACATATTGTCTGAAGTGGCAGATTCGTTTTAGTTAACTGTATAAATACTTGGTACTCTTTTTGGAAATTAATCAGATAAATTTCTGATCTTAGTTCCGAAATGGATTTCTTAGTAGTCTATATCTTCTGGACTAAATCGTAGGTATAAAGATTTTTCAGGTTTTCGAGTCCAAACAACCCCTTTTAAATCAACAATCTACTAAAATATTAAAAAGAGTAATATCAAGAATGTGTATAACCTTACCAAGTTTAGATGTTATAAAAATATCCTTTCTGGTTAAATTATGTTTTGGCAACAGTTCCTTTAACGCCTTTCCAATATCTTCTTCGTTGCCATAAACAGCTGCTGTATCTAAAAACGAATATCAAAGATGCAGTTTAAGTCTAAAAAAGACTTTTTATAATTTTTAATGGAAATTAACTAAAAGGGTTACTTACCAAATAGTCTGTAACCTGCTGCTAATGCGTCGTCTAAGGTATTTTTAACTAATTCTGTACCTAAAACTTTGCTGGTACCAACTAAAAAAAAAAAACAAAAGAATAAATATTGCAATTTTCTTGATTTTAATTAAAAAAATAAGTTAAATTTATCTAAGAATTATTAGCAATCTTTACTAGAATCAAACATCGTCTATCCGTACAGAGGCAGGAGAATCCTATGATATCAAAATCAAACGTAAGGTCCGACAAGGTACTAGCACCTCTGCTGTTCAATATATACTCTGAGGAAATCTTTTAAGAAGCAGTCGAGGATATTGGAGCCGGAATTAGAATTAACGTAGAGTGTATCAATAACCTCAGATACGTGGATGACACGATGGTATTCGCTTACAGATATGAAGCTCTCCAGGAGTTAATGAATAGAATCACAGAAATAAGTCTGATATTTTCTGATATGAGATATGGACTTGCACTAAATATTAAGGCAATAAAATGTATGATGATTTCTTAGAAGGAACAGCAAATTGGAAGAATCAGTGTGAAGACTTAACCAATAGAAAGGGTAAAAACATACATCTACTTTGGTACGAACGTCAATGAAAATTGGGAACATTTCCCCATTACCCCAGCTATTTCAAGGTAAAGTCAATTATCTGGGTCATATAGTCAGTAAAGAAGGAGTGGCCGTGGATAAGACAAAAATAGATTCCATTAAAGAATGGCCAGTACCAACGGACAAACATCAAGTGAGAAGTTATCTTGGACTATGTACTTACTACCGGAGGTTTATTAAGAAGTTTGCAGATATCGCTAAGCCATTAACGCGACTTACAGAGGAAGCAAGAGACTACCGCTGGGATACAGACTGCCAAAATGCCTTTGAGACCTTAAAAAAGCATTTAATCACAGCACAAATTTTAGGATATCCACTGCCAGAAGGAGAATTCGTCTTAGATACAGATGCAAGTAATGTGGGAATAGGGGGAGTACTATCTCAGATTCAAGGAGGACAGGAACGAGTCCTTGGATATTTTAGTAAAGTTCTTTCAAAACCTGAGCGGAATTATTGCGTCACGAGAAGAGAACTTCTAGCAGTAGTCAAATCAGTAGAGCACTTCTATCAATACCTCTGTGGAAGGAAGTTTTTAATCTGAACCGACCATGCCGCCCTTAAGTGGTTGATGCAGTTTAAGAATCCAGAGGGTCAGATAGCCAGATGGATCGAACGACTCCAAGAATACGATTTCAAGATTGAGCACCGGGCCGGAGTTAGCCACAGAAACGCTGATTCTCTTTGCAGAAGGCCATGCCCAGCAGAGTGTTCCCACTGCAACAAAACGGAATCCAAGGAAGCAGCAGTGCTAAGAACAACGATGATCAACGACAATTGGACGCCTACTAAGATAAAGGAAGAACAAGAGAAATATCCAGATATATAAAAAATACTGCAGTGGTGTCAGAAGTGAGAGTTATTAATTTAAAATAATAAAATTATATTTAGAGACATAATGAAGTATTTAAGATGAATTGAAAATTGACTGAACTTCATAATGTCTTTTAATTTTACTTCACAAACAATAATATATTATCTGTATGCCCTAATATTTGCCACTGTTGCAATATGTATGAATTAGCATGTAGTTTAAAGAGTATTTTAAGTTAATTGCTCTCTTGTGATTTGGGCTCAAATGGGAGATTTTAAGAGTAGAAAATACAGACAGAATACAAATATAGAAATTTAATATTCATTGCAAATTATTATAATTATTATTATTATCATTTGCTTTTTTAATGTATAATAGGAACAAATTTAGTACAGTTTTACCAAACTGAGAATGTATTGAAAAAACATATATTATATTAAAACATTCACACATTTTGCTGATAATATATTTGCGTATTTTTATTTTATTTTGTATCTGACTTCGTAGAATTCACAATATTATATTCTAAGAATCGTTACAATTTTATTATGCAATAGGAGTAATTACTTTCAAGATACGAAGTATTAAATTATTAAATAATGAAAACAAGATTATTTGAATTTTTAAATAAATATTAGTATATAAATATATTTCACACTAGATCTCGGGGTCTACGCCAATATGAAATGAATACTATTAGCTTTTTAGTTTTAACAGTTTAAATTTTAAGAAACTATTTATTTTGTTTGTCTTTAAATGTATCATTTTGATCTGTTCAATGCCACATATTAACATTACTATTATGTTAGTGGATCACTGATCCCACCCACGAGAGCCTCTGCCAATAGACTAAAGAACTAAGGATTTTTAAGGATATCTAATAAGTGCTTTTTTCCGTGCCGGTCTCAGCTTGCGTAGAGGAGGGACTTTGAATTGAGTAGGAGCCTATCAATACTTTGCGTAAGACAGACTGGGCGGGGAATGTCCTCAACCCCCAATGGCTGATAGGGAATGTTCCTGCAGATATGCAGGGCAGGTAAGAATAAGGCTTAACCAAATAAGTACCCGCGGATCAACTGAGGGCATGGCATTAGGCAGCAGTGATGTCATTACTGAATCAAGGCTGTTAGAATGACATCTAGCAGGTTTGACGACAGACACCCACAGGCGGCAATCCCATAATGATTTAACTGGCTGTGATACTGTGGTGCAGAAAGCAATGGGAAACTACTGCACTAAATCTCCCAAGAAAAGCTCCATGGCAAATACAAATCATACTACGGCCCCGAGTCTCCGGCGTCCCTTTAATGAGACAGGGGTGCTAAGAATCTCCGGAGGGAAAAAATAAAAATAAAAATAGATCATTAATAAAACATATTGCTACGTGGAATGTTAGAACTTTATATCAATCAGGAAAGCTAAAAAATGTACAACTCGAAATGAAACGTCTGGGCCTGCAAGTCCTTGGAATTAGCGAAGCTAGATGGACCGGATCGGGAACTGTAAAAAGTGGAGGTTATATTACTTATTACTCCGGAAAAACGGATGATGTTCATGAAAATGGTGTTGCTATAATTCTCGAGGAACGACTTGAAAACCTGGTTGACAAATTTGTTCCTCTTTCAGAGCGAATAATGATGATAACTATTAAAAGTAAGATTAATATAAACTTAATACAAGTATACGCTCCTACAAGTAACAGTACAGACAACGAAATTAATGAATTTTACCATGTATTAAAGCAAGCACTAAATAACACAAAAAACACGAAATCTGTGTAATAATGGGAGACTTCAATGCTAAAGTAGGAGAAGACTCCCGGAATTACTGGAGGATTCGGTCTTGGGGAAAAAACGAAAGAGGTGATAGATTGGTGGAGTTCTGCCAAGAGGAAAACTTTGTTATCACCAACACATGTTTTAAACAACCAAAAAGACGTCTCTATACATGGATATCACCGAGAGATGGCCATGGTAGTGTAATGCGTAACCAAATAGATTATATCATGATTAACAATAGATTTCGAAACTCATGTAAATGTACTAAGACATATCCAAGTGCCGACGCAGCCAAGAAATCACAATTTACTGGCATCTAGAATCAACCTAAAATTAAAGACAATCAAAAAGCCTTCCATTACAAAGAAATACGATAGACAAAAATTAAAAGAAGAAGAATTTAAACATCACTTTGAGCAGACAATGAACGAAAAAATTCGAGACAACATCACACAAGTATACAACGTACTAACAGTCGAAGAAAGATGGGATAACATAAAGACTGGTATCATCGATACAGCAACGCAAAGTGGAACTGTCACCCATTATAAAAAGCAAGCGTGGATGAAAGATGAAATAATCGAAATGATGGACGAAAGAAGACAGCTTAAAAATAGAAATAACTCAGAGTATAAACGAAAGCATAATCTGATTCGAAGAAAAATCAGGGAAGCCAAAGAGTTATGGATGCGAGCAAAATGTGAGGAACTAGAAGAATTGCAACGAAAACATGACGAATTTAACACACATAAGAAAATAAAAGAAGTTACAGTACACAAAAGAAATACACCCATAACATTAACGAATAATGAAGGTCATGCACTATCCCTAGAAGACGAAGTAATGGAGGAATGGGAAAACTACATTAAAGCATTACTTAAGGATGATCGAGGATCACTACCTAACTTAAGTGCAAATACAGGACCATCAATCTTAAAAGCTGAAGTGGAAAAAGCCATACACCAAGCCAAAAACAACAAAGCCAGTGGACCAGATCAAATATACAGCGAATGGCTAAAATTACTCTCAAATGACAATATAAAAGAACTCACTGTACTTTTCAATCAAAAATATGATACCAGTGAAATTCCATCGGACTGGTTAAAATCGATCTTTATTCCTCTACCTAAGAAACCAAACGTTAAAAAATGTAGCGATTGTAGACTCATTAGTTTAATGAGCCATGCCGTTAAAATACTTTTGCATATTCTTCTAAACCGAATTAACAACAAGTGCGAAGAAATAATTAGTCAAGAGCAGTTCGGGTTCCGGAGATGCCTTGGAACTAGAGAAGCACTATTTTCTATGCAAACACTCCTTCAACGATGTTGGGAGGTAATAAAACCCGTATATATATGCTTCATTGATTTCGAAAAGGCATTTGATCGCGTTCAGCATAGCTGACTAATTACCGCCTTGCAGAGCATCCAACTAGATGAGAAAGACATCAAACTTATTGCCAAACTTTACTATAACCAAACAGCCATTATTAATACCAACAACAGAGAATCAAAGCCAATCAGTATTGAACGAGGCGTAAGACAGGGCTGTGTACTGTCTCTCACCCTCTTTAACGTGTATTCTGAGAATCTATTTAGGGAAGCTTTAAAAGATCAAAAAGGAATTATCATAGGAGGAGAAATAATTAACAATATACGGTACGTCGACGATACTGTGATTCTAGCTGAAAACATCGACGATCTGCAGGAGCTAATCAATATTGTTGACATGGAATGCACAAATTGGGGACTGTCGATAAATATCGATAAAACTAAATACATGGTGACCAGTAAAGTGGATATCGGCGCAACCCAATTGATATTAAACCAACAACCGCTGCAGAGAGTTCAGAGATTCAAATACCTTGGATGTTGGATTACCCAAAATCTGGATCCATCCTTTGAAATTCGATGTAGAATTGAACATGCAAGAAACTCATTTCAAAAATTCAAGCCTCTATTATCCAATAACTCATTAAATTTGGAAATCCGTGAAAAGTTTACAAGATGTTACGTGTGGTCTGTACTTTTGTATGGATGTGAAACTTGGACTTTAAACGCCGATATCATGAATAAAATCGAGGCGTTTGAGATGTGGTTGTATCGAAGGATACTAAAAATTCCATGGACTAGCAGAACCAGAAACGAAGAAGTTCTTCGAAGAATGGGACATCAACGAACTCTATTAAATATTATTAAGAGGCGTAAACTAGAATATCTTGGACATATAATCAGAGGACCAAGATATGAGTTCCTTTGGCTAATTCTCAACGATAAAATCGAAGGAAAGGACGGAAGAAACTCTCTTGGTTGAGGAATTTGCGGCAGTGGACAGGTTTGACAGCGGACCAATTGCTACACGTAGTGCAAGACCGAGATCAGTATAACAGTATTATAAGCATGGTAGTCGACGACGTTCCGTAGGGATATGGCACTCTAAGAAGAATAAGTGCTTTTGATAAATTTGATGAAAAAAACATAAAAAAACCTTTAAAATTGAGTGTTTCTAACCAACAAAGCACCTGAATCTGATAACATACAAGCCGAAATATTGAAACTATTTAAAAACAAAAAACTCAAACTCCTAACGAATCTACTGAACAAAATCTATGAAGCTGCAGAATTTCCTACAGATTGGCTAGTTTTCACCTTTATTCTTCTCTCCAAAAAGGCAAATACCACCAGATGCTCTGATTACAGAATTATAAGCTTAATGAGCCATGCATTCAAAATCCTTCTTTCTGTTATTCACTCTCGCATATATAGAAAACATAAGCAGTGTTCAGTTTGGGTTTAGACAAAGATTTACGCCTAATTAAAAATTTATACTTCCAGCAAAGGGCAACTGTACGAGTAGACAACGAAACCTCACAAGAATTCACGATAAAACGGGGAGTACGTCAGGGCTGCATTTTATCACCGACGTTGTTCAATATTTACTCGGAAATGCTGTTCAGGGAAGCTATACAGGGATGAATGCCTTAAGAACCGGCAAAATAACGCAAAAGATAGAAAACATAATACGTTGTGAAATAAAAAGAGATGAAAGTAGTAGAGGTGAGAAATTATCGATATTGACCTATAATTTACTTTACATTACATTATAATTATCGAAAATTTCCCACCTTTAGAAGTTAGCTTATGAGCTGGTTGACTTCAGGCATAGTAATACGTACCACGTAATGTAAGTAAAAACAGTTTAAGTAGGAGTATTTTTTATCCAACATTAAAGTATTGATCAATAATAAACTATGATTTGAGACGTAGCATACACTCTTCTCAATACAGAATTATCATAGCTTGTTATTTTGTATTCGTCAACACAGAATTAATTATCAAATTACTACTAATTAAACTGTTTACTTACATTTGCTTTATTGCCTTCAATCAGTTCATAAGCTAACCTTCAACTAAATAGCTCATAAGCTAACGTCTAAAGGTGGGAAACTATCGATAGTCCTAATGTAATTTAATGTAGATTAGAGGTTTCTATCGATAATTTCCCACTTCTACTAATTTCATCTCTTTTTATTTCACAACGTGTTATGTTTTCTATCTTTTGCGTTATTTTGCCGGTTCTTAAGGCACTCATCACTGTATATGGTTTAAGAGTAGGTATAAAAATCAATGGTGAAATCATAAACAATTTAAGATATGCGGACGATACGGTTTTGATTGCTGATAATGCGGAGGATCTGCAAGTATTAATAGACCGTGTAGTGGAAGCCTGTGGCAGATACGACATGAAATTAAACTGTAAGAAGACCAAAATACTTTTAGTAAGTAAACACGACGTAATACAGCACGAATTCACAGCTAATAATAAACCCTTGAAAATAATCGACAAAATTACATACCTTGGATGCAGCCTAAATAAGGAATGGGACCACTCACAGGAAATAAGATGTGGTATAGAAAAGGCGAGAGCTGTCTTCAATCGCCTCAGGAAGATTTTATGTAATATGCACCTGAACATTGATATAAGAACACGAGTCTTGAGATGCTATGTATTTTCTACCCTTTTATATGGAGTCGAAGCCTGGACCTTGACGGAGGCAACATCCAAACAATTAGAAGCCTTCGAAATGTGGTGCTACCGCCGCATGCTCAGAATTTCCTATATCCATCATGTTACAAACAACACTGTGATCCAACGTATAAATAAATATCTGGAAATTATGCGTATCGTGAAAATTAGAAAGATGACATACTTAGGGCATGTGATGCGTAATGAGAAGTATCAACTAATTCAACTAATTTTACAAGTCAATATAGAAGGCAAAAGATCTGAAGGGCGCAGAAGGACATCGTGGTTGAAGAACATCAGACAGTGGGCAGGAATGACTACCATACATCTATTTAGAGCAGTTGTCAACAAAATTATATGGACCAACGTGATTGCCAACATCTACAGAGGATAGGCACCAAAAGAAGAATAATATCACAAATATTCAGTTTTCAAAAATTTCAAGAAGTTTTACTTCATAGTTGTTGTAAAATTGAAATTGTTTATCGCAAAAAGCTTTTATCTACAACGTTATTACGCGTAAATAATTAGGTCTAAATCAATTATGAAAGCACCAGATTAAAGAAAACGGCTTATTTTATTAAATATATTAAATTAAATCATTTAATGACTAGAACGTTTATGTTAAATATTGTAAAATAGGTTTGCAAAAGCACTGGTAGTTTAAGCTTATAAACAATTAAAATAACTCAGACGCAATAACATGTAGGAAGTTATTAGCCCTTTATTAGAAAATAGTTAGCCCTTTATTACAAAAATTCACCGGTGCTTTGTTTATAAACAATAACTAATTCAAAAAGAACCAGTTGAAAGATTAAAAGTTTAGAGAAAAAAAAATTAAAAACGATTCCTTTAAAAATGAGCCGTTCTTGATGCGCCAAAAATTGAGGGTTTAAAAGTGAAGCGCTTTTACAATTTCAAAAACTGAATTCACAAATTCAAATTTATGAAAGTCGTAATATATCCCGTTCTAATCAACGAAAATTAATGATTTTTTTAAATATATCATAAAAATGTATTTAGTTAATTTGTAATTTGTTTATTTAACCGAGTAAGTTGTTTAAACAATTTAAAATAAATATTTATTTTAAAATTTTACTTGTCTCTTATTATTAAAAAGTAGAAAAGGTTATGAAATAATAAGCAACTTAAATATTTATGTATTATACTTAGAGATAATATCTTTTAACAATAAATTTTACAAACATTATTTTTTTATTTGAAAATCAATTCTATATGGGTTAATTTTTGTTATTATGCTTACTATTTTTACAATTACTTTTTCTCAAAAACATTACAAATATATTTTACATAAATTATTTGTTATAAACTTTTATAATTATAAATAAAAATTATGGAAGTAATCTGTATATATAATTAAAATGTTACAATTTACATACTTAATTACATTTATACTTAATTACATACATTTATTTTTATTTATAATTATTAATTTATTTAAAATATATTTGTGACCTTTTTCAGTCAAGAAAAGTAATTGTAAAAATAATAAGCATAAGTCAAGAAAAATTAACTGGACAAATAGATTTGATTTTCAAATAAAAAACTATTTTTTTTCTAAAGTTTATTTTTAAAGGATATTATTTATACAAGATGAACTGAAAACTTTTGTTTTCAAAACTTCTACATAATTTATTATAAATTCTTATTACTACAGCTGTTTCAGCAGCGTGCCTTTCTCAAGTGATCTATTTTTGGTATGTGCTTACACTTTTTAGTCTTTAAATGAATAGGTTGACGAGGGGAGAACTGTTTGTCTCCAGCTGGTCATTCAGAAGTATGTCTGTATTTTTTAATTTGTTGATTTCCATAGATTCTAATAAAGATAGCTTAAGGCCTTTATTTTGAATAAGAATTTGAAAATCGGCATTAAAAGAATGATTATGATTTAGAAGGTGAAGTGAGTACGTAGAATCTGTTTCTATTATTGAAAGCCCTTTTATGTTCTGCTATACGTTTGTTAAAAGTTCTACTTGTTTGACCGATGTAAATTTTTGGGCAGTGGACACATTTAAGTTTGTATACACCACTGTCTAAGTGCTTTTTCCTTTAGCTCTTGTTTTTTTTTAATATATTTGCCAAGTTGTTGTTTGTTATAGAAGCTGGTGTTATTCCTTTCTTTTCTATATATTTGGCTATTTTTGTTATATTTTGCCTGTATATGTAATTGAGCAGAAGGTACTGGGTTTTTTCTCTGTTTTCTGGGTACTGGGATGTTTTCGATTTAAAATTTTATCTACTGTTTGTTAGTTGTACATATTGTTTACTGCTATTTGCTTAATGATGTTTAATTATATCTCAAAATGTTTTTTTGACATCGGAATTTCTATTAATTTATTTAACATGCTATGGTAGGCTTCCAGTTTATGTTGTGTAGGATTAGATGATGAATTGTGTATAGTCGTGTCCGTATGAATAGGTTTATGAAATACCGAGAACTCATCAGATATTATATATAACTATCATCATCATCATCATGCAACCTCTTCTGTCCACTGCTGGACATAGGTCTCTCCATTTTTCGCCACTCTTCACGGTATTATAACTATAATACATAAATATTTAAGAGATCTATCTTTTCATAACCTTTTTTACAACTAATATTAAAAGAAAAGTAAAATTTTTGTAAAATTGTTGAAACAAATTACTTGGCTAAAGAAACAATTCATAAATTGTCAGTATTCACATATATTCAACGAGGGTACCTCAAATTTAAAAAACATAAATTTTCGTTGATAACAACTAGAGATATTGCGACTTTGATTTTGAATTTATGAATTAAGCTTTTGAAATGATAAAATCTAGAAATTAAAAAACTGCTAACCCGTGTTCTAGGGGTCGTATGACGTTGAATTCCATTTTAAAATTGGTGTAAAAGTGCCCACATTTCTAATAAAAAAGAATTAACTTTCTATATGTTGATGAGTCTGAGCTATTTTAAATGTTTATACACTTAAAACACACAGTCCTTTTTAAACCTATTTTTACAATATTTAACATAAATTTTTTAATGATTAAAAAATTCAATTCGATAAAATAAGTGTTTTTCTTCAGTTTCTTACTTTCAGGATTTATGTAGGCGCAATAGTTTACACATAATAACGTTGTAAATAAAATCACATATCAAAATATACATCACCTATTGACAATCAATGGTAACGTGATACAACAAGTAGAAAAAATATTAGTACTTAGGAACTTTAATCAATGAAACCAATGATCATACTGCAGAAATAAACAGGCGAATAGAGATTGCTAGATCAGCATTTATACGAATGAAGTCACTAACGTGCAAAAATCTAAGTTTGGAGATCAGACTACGTACCATTCGCTGTTATATTATATTTTCAATATTATTATATGGAGCTGAGACTTGGACATTAAAAAAATGCAATTTAAAAAGAATCGAGGCTTTCGAACTCTGGTTATACCGCAGAGGATTAAAAATATCATGGACTGATAGAATTACAAAAAAGAAGTACTGGAGACGGTTGGTAAAGAAACAGCACTAATCACCACTATACAAACCAGAAAACTAGAATACCTAGTCCACGTGATGAGGGAACCAAAATATGAAATTTTGAGACTCATAATACAGGGAAAGATTCAAGGAAGAAAATCTGTTGGCCGAAGGCAGAACTCATGGTTTGAAGAATCTACGTGATTGGTATCAATGCAGATCGATTTATTTGTTTAGAGCAGCAAGTTCAAAAATAAAAATAGCCATTATGATTGCCAACCTCCGTAGGGAGACAGCACTCTAAGAAGAAGAAAAAGCTGTCTTGGAAAAACAGTTTCAATTTTACAATAGCTGTTAAGTGAAACTTCTTGAAATTTTAATAACTGAATACATGTGATATTGTTTCTATTATTACACAAAATTAAATTTTTTGTGCACTTTAGAAAAGATATTAATAATTTTCAAAAAATCGACTTTTGAAGCTATTTTTGAAATAAAAATATCTTTACAAGCTCTTATTTTAAAGAGTTTTTTATGCTTTTTCAGTAAAATTTTGTCACTTTTCCATATAATTTCCCGGTCTTCACCTTTAGTATTTAAAAATAAATAGCAATCTTACTGTACATGCATATAATGTTTATGAGTAAAAAATGGTGTTTAATCTTTTGAATATTTGGTTTATTACATATTATTATCACCAAATTTATTATAAGCAGTTGTTCTTCTTCTTCTTCAGTGCCTTATCCGGTCCGGATGTTGGCGATCATCAAGGCTATCATGGTTTTGTTGACTGCTCTGCGAAACAGCTCCGCTGAGGTCATCCCAAACCATTGTCGGAGATTTTTCAACCACGAGATACGACGGCGTCCCGGTCCTCTTCTGCTAAATACTTTACCCTGCATAACAAGTTGAAGAATTCGATATTTTTCTTCGTTCCGCATCACGTGGCCGAGGTACTCAAGCTTGCGTTGTTTAATTAAATTAAGCACTTCTTTTTCTTTTGTCATGCGCTGTAGGACCTCAACGTTGGTGACATGGTCCACATAAGATATTAGATATAAGCAGTTGTTAGACACCTGTATCAAGAAATGTCACGAAAAAGGAGTTTACAATGTAGCACAATTAAACCATTTGACGAAGCCGGCAGCTTTAAAGTCTTCTCCGTGTTACATAGTTTAGGATTTCCAGACTCAATATTTTCGAAACATTCCAGGATGCTGAATTATGCAAAGGAAAACTGATAAAAGAAATTAGAACTAGGGTATTGATTGCTACATATCCTGTTATATGAAGTTGAAGTTGGACAATTACGGCGCAACTGAAAAAGTACTTCCCAGCTTTGAAAGTTGTTGTTATCGAATAATCTGGAAAATATCATGGACACGACATGTAATAAACATGAAATCCTTAAGAAAGATAAAAAAGAAATACTCAACACTATGAAGTGCAGAAAAATGAGCTAGTTTGGTTACATACTAAGAAATAAATGTATCGAAGCGATTGGTTACACAAGGGAAAGCGGAAGCAAAAAGAGGACCGAGGAGACGATGCACGTTCTGCGTCCTGCTGAAAAATTTGAGGCAGTGGAGTGGAAAAACAACAATAGAACTCTTTAGAACTGCCACAGACAGAGTAAAATGGACCGTGATGATCGCGATCAACGTCCTTAAAGGATGAGGTATACTAAAAAGACTGTTAATGACGCTATGTAAAACCTTGCTTTAACTGACAAATAACTAGGTCGATAATAGGTTATTGGCCACTAACCATTTACTTTCCTAATGTTTTATTGTTGTTTCATCCAATATCGATATTTCCACAGTTTTCATGATATTACTTTATTATTTAATACTCGCAGACTATAAACTGCAGTGACTTAACTAACACTCCTTGGTCTTACCCATTGCGTCCACTTTTTTGGTTATCAGTTTGCCTGACCTTTTCTTGATAAATGAAACATAAGTGCAATTCATAATTGTACTGGTAATTGTACTTTATAATAGATAATATTACATAACGTTAGTCTCTTTCCTACTTATTGAAAATTTTAAGAAAATTTAATTCTTTCTGTTAACTTATATAAATTTTTTTTCGAAATTTTAGAAAATGTAAGTATACAAAACTAATTAACCGACCTTTAAAAGATGAGTTCAATAAACTGTGTTATTCTAAAACTATTTTAAATCTTATTATTAACTAACTCTTGCGAAATTTTCCTATAGCGTGATGAAAAATGTTGACCAAGTAATATGTTAACTAAAAATTATAAAAACTATCTATGCCTTAGGCCTTCAAGATCGGTAAAATATTAATTATTTCCACTATATAAAATATGTAGGTACTTACATCCAATCAATGGCATTTGATCTCCATTAGGTAAAACGGCCTTTAAATCTTTTGATAAAACTGCACAACTAGGTTGATTATTTGCAAAAAATACTGACGCCCAAAATAGGACCGTAAAAAAGTTTACTTTAAGTTTGCAAATCATTCTTAAACGGACAAAATGTAAATGTTATCATCCAGATGTGTCTCGAGTATTTACTATTTTATAAGGGTTGAGGAGGTAAACAGTAGAGGTCATGGCAAATAGAGATTGGAAAATATACAAGGGAACATTGACAATTAGTGAGGCGGACAGTGTTTAAAAATATCTTATGAGTTTAATTTATCGAATCAACTAATAACTAATGCTTTTTTCGCATTTCAACTAATGTTTTACTTTAAAAAAATTGATCAATTTGTTCTTAAAGTTCTTCTCCATGTTTCGTAAATTTGTAAATCAGACGCTCAAATTCTCCAAATTTGAGCGTCTGATTTACAAATTTGGCGTCTGTAATAATCAAGATCATTGGGATATTTATTAAATAAAAAACTATATAATATTGATTATATTGACAATACTAAATAAATAACTGAATTTATTTTTATTGTTTCGTTTGTCAATATTATTTGAAATTTATAAAATCAGTAATTGTATTTAATCCAAAGTAAATTTTTAATATCATAATATATATATATATATATATATATATATATATATATATATATATATATATATATATATATATTATCATATAATATAATATCACTCACCAGGCTTCCGGGTTGAACCGCGTCGATTTTCACTACACCTTTTTCCTCTCTCTCTCTCTCTTCATCCTCTCTTATCTTTTCTTGAAGGCTTCCGTATGAGTCTTCCGAGCCTCCAGATCTCTTTACTACACTGTTCACTGGACTCCTGCTGCTGGATACGGCGGACAATTCAATTATAGCAGCAGCCTTCCGCCACTGTTTTTTGGACCACTTTCCGGGTGGGCGACTTAATGAACCTTATTTCGGGTATCTCGCGAAGATGATTATGCAAAAATATCTAATGGAAATATTTTTCCGAATAAACCCGAGCTTTTCACCTTGTCTAACAGTATTTGATCCCAATCGTAAGAATAAAATAAACACAAAAGACAAGATAAAAAAGGCTGCCCAACAGATTTAAAAAGAAGAGTTGTCATCGGTGTGTAGCTCGTCGATTTTTCTTTTAATGCGGACTTAATCCGTTAGTCAAACTTACGTTACTCGGATAGACCTTCTAGATAGATATTCTAGAATATTAGTATATATATATATATATATATATATATATATATATATATATATATATATCATATTAAAACAATCGGTGATCTAAACGCAAAAATCGAAAGGGAAGAAATATATTTACCGCACATTGGTAAATATAGTCTCCATAATAATACTAATTCGAATGGACACCGAGCAAAGAACATGATCGTAGGAAGCACATGTTTTCTACACAAAAAATATATATGGGGGACCTTGCCTGATGGATTAACTAACAACCAAATTGATCATGTGATCATAGATGGTAGACACTTCTCCAACCTTAGGGATGTCCGCACCTATCGAGGTGCCAATATTGATTCAGATCATTTTCTAGTTGGCACAAGAATTCGGGCTAGAATCTCAAATGCGAAGAAGGAGAGAAGTACCAAAACAAGGCGCCTTAACATTAAACTCCTCAAAAACCCGCAAACGATAGAAAGGTTTCAAAACTATATCTAAACTAAATACAAAACTAAAGAGAATCTAACAGTTACTGAACAATGGGAAATGTGTAAAAATTATATTAAAGACGCAGCAAATAACATTCTAGGGCCGCAAAGACCACCACCACGTAATGAGTGGTTCGATGCCGAGTGCGAGGACATTACAAGAAGAAATAACAGTGCATACAAACTGATGCAGCAAAGAAGAACCCGAGAAAAAGAACAAAAATGTAAAGATCTCAGAAGAGAAGAGAAGTACATCCATCGGAGAAAAAAGCGAACTTATGAAAATAGAATATTGGAAGAATTTGAGGCATAAAAAAAGCAAAATCAAACAAAAAAATTCTATAAGAATCTAAATAATGCAAGAAAAGAATTTAAACCAAAGATTGTAAGGACCATGTAAGGATAAAGAGGGGCATATACTCAATACAAAAAAAGAAGTATTGAGAAGGTGGGTGGAACACTATAAAGGACTGCTTACTGTCAAAGTAGAAGATCCAAATCAACCACCCTCAGGAGCAAGCTACAATACCCCATTGAAGCCTCCATCAATTAAAGAAGTACGGGATGCAATAAAATACCTAAAAAATAATAAATCTCCAGGAAGTACTGGTATACCCGCGGAACTCATTAAATGTGGAGGTGCTACTCTGACTAATCATATATATATATATATATATATATATATATATATATATATATATATATATATATATATATATATATATATATATATATATATAAAATCATACCGAGAGCCTGAATGAGGAACAAATCACGGAAAAGTGGTGTATTGGGATCGTTTGCCCGCTACACAAAAAGGGTGATCAATTGGAATGTAGAAACTATAGGGGAATAAGCCAAAAAAAAACAAAAATAACCATATACAAAACCCTTATACAACCAGTGTTGACATATGGATAGGAGACATGGACCATTTCCAAGGCAGATGAAAACCTCCTGCTTATATTTGAACGAAGGATCCTGAGAAGAATATTCGGTGGCATCTGTGAAAATGGTGTTTGGAGAAGGAGGTACAACTACGAGATATATCACAGATATAAACATATATTTGGTGGTAAAGACGTAGTATCTCTTATAAAAATAGGAAGACTAAGATGGGCAGGACACCTGGCAAGATCACAGCAGAACAACCCACCTAGAAGAATCTTTATGTCACAACCTGTGGGAAGTAGAAGTAAGGGTAGGCCAAAACTCAGATGGAGGGATGGTGTAGATGAGGATAGGAGAAAAATAGACGCAGCAAACTGGCAACAGTATGCAATGGACAGAACTGACTGGCGTAATAGACTTAAGGTAAGGTAAGGTCGAGGCTCTTTTATAGGGCTGTAGCATCAATGATGATGATGATTAAAACAATGTGGGGATAAGTCAGCTTCCTCGAAGGGACGCATGCGCGAATTCCACCGCTTTCTGTCACGTTCAACGTGCCTGCCAATAGCAACACGGTCGACGACTAGGCATAATTCAGTATGACAATGCATTTTTTAGTGTTAATTTTTTCGTACGTTAAGTCGTTGTATTTCTAGTGAAATAACAGGGGACGTAAGCGTTAAGTTTACGTTAGAACTACGTGTGTTTTTGTTAAAACAGTTTTACTGTCAGGATCGCGGCGGTTACGAAACTATTGAACAATATTTTATAGAAAGATTGCCTAATGCACGTTTTTCGAATCTCAGTTACATGCTGGTTTTAGCCAAAAAGTTTGAACTGACCGGTATTTTTGAAGATGTAAAGCGTAGCAACTGATCGCTTTCTCTGAATACAAATGAGAATGCCGTGGCAATCGCGCAACAATTCGTTGAAAACCTCTTCGTCAAACTGTCATCGTTAAAGCTTGCCATACCATCTCGCACGCTTCGAAGGATTCTAACAGAGATCGGTTTGCTGTTACCATCTTCATTTGCTACAGAATCAGAAACTGCAAGATTTTCAGACGCGCATCGATTTTTGCGAGTAGTACCGAATCATAAAAGCAGCCGAACCTTTTTTCGAGAAAAAAATCTTCTAGAGTGACGAAGTACAATTCAAGGTTAATGACAGGGAAAATCAGCACAACTTCGTTTATTGGACCCATGCTCATCCTAACGAAATCATGGAAAATCAAGTGAATTCACCTGCTATTATGGTCGGGGTTATTAATTATCGATAAATTTTTGGGTTTTTGCTTTTCTGCCTTTTTTTGGACGGATCCGTTAATTTGGGAAAGTACTGGGAGCTTTTATAAGAATTACGTATAACTTGGGATAAAAATGACGGATTCGAAGGACCAAACATTAGTTTGCAATAGGACGGCGTCCCTACGCATTTTGGTCGAGCTTTATTAAACCAACATTTTACTGGACTGATCGGTAGATGTGAAAACGAACCGCGATCTCCAAGGTCGCTTGATATTACTCTTATGCATTTCTTAATCTGGGGCAATCTTAAGAACAGAGTTTGGCGCATACAATAGAAAACTTCAAAGATCTTTCGAAACATTTTGTGATCTTCTTCTTCAAGTGCCATATCCGCGGCGGAGGTCGGCAGTCATCATAGCTATTGAAAACGGCTGATCTGAAAAGTTCATTTGATGTACATCCGTACCACTCTCTCAGGTTGCGCAGCCATGACATTCTACGCCTTCCTATGCTTCTCTTTCCTTGGATCTTTCCCTGCATAATCAGTTGGAGCAAGGTGTATTTCTCTCCACGTGTAATATGTCCGAGATATTCCAATTTTCTTGTTTAATTTATTTTTAAAACTTCTATTTCTTTATTCATCCTTCTCAGAACCTCTTTGTTTGTGATGTGTTCTGTCCACGATATTTTCAGAATTCTTCTATATATCCACAGCTCGAATGATTCCAGTTTTTTCATTGATATCACATTCAAGGTCCAAGATTCCATTCCATAAAATAAACTCGAAAAAACATAGCACCTCGGCAACCTAACTCTTAGTTCCAATTTTAAATCCCTTGTACACAGCACTCTTCTCATTTTGTTGAAATTTGCTCTAGCCTTTTCTTTCTGATTTTGATCTCCTGAGTATAATCATTTGTGGAGTTAACCATTGTTCCCAGATATGCATATTTGTCCACTTGTTCGACGTTGGTTCCGTTTATTAGAAGATTCTCGTTATTTCTTTGAGTTTTCAATATTCTCATAAATTTCGTCTTCTTGACATTCATTGTTAGACCATACTCTTTTCCATACTCCGCTATTCTGGTCACCAGTCTCTGAAGATCTTTAATATTTTCGGCTCAGATCACAGTGTCGTCCGCATATCTAATGTTGTTAAGGGTAACTTCATTTACCTTTATTCCAGCTGTTTCACCCTCAAGAGCGTTTTTCAGGATCTCTTCGGAGTAGGCATTAAAAAGAATTGGCAACAATACGCATCCCTGTCTCACTCCACATCTTATTTCAATTTCTTCTGACAGCTGTTCGTTAACACGTACTTTTGCTCGCTGTTTGTAGTATAAATTTGATATGATCCTGAGGTCGTTGTAGTCAATCTTCTTTGATTTCAGGACATTCATTAATTGTTTATGTCGTACTTTATCGAATGCTTTATTATAGTCAATAAAACGTATATAGTGAAAAAAGTAGTATATTAAGTGAAAAAAGAGCTTCACGCGTTCCTAGGCCTTTGCGAAAACCAAATTGTGTATCATTAACGTCTATGTCCAGTTTGTGATATATTCGGTTATAGATGACTTTTAGTAGTAACTTTAGCACATGAGACATCAAGCTAATGGTGCGGTAATCGCTGCATTCTCGTGCGTTTTTCTTTTTGGAGAGACAAATAAAAATCGACGTTAACCACTCTTGTGTAGGAAAACAGATCATATTTATTTTGAAGGTCTTCGATCTCTTTGCATTTCTCTTCAAAGTATTTTTCTTTTGCCTGCTTTATCATCTTCCTGATCTGTTGTTATCTTTGTTTTTAAATTGTCTCCATTGTTCCATCATATTGAGTATCTCGTCATTCATCCAGTCTTCTTTTCTTCTTGCGGAAGTCTTTAGTATTTCTTTACAGGGTTCCAGTAGACAATGTTTTAGTCGATCCCAGTACTCGTCAATATCATTGGTGTTTGTGTTCAATTTGCTGCAGTTCACATGTAGTTCATGTTGGAGGCATTCTTTTACTTTAGGTTCTTTAAGTTTTCTTGTCTCTATTGTAGGGATTATTTGATATCTTTTAAAAATTTTAAGGGTAAGTGTAATCTTCGCGATAAGTGGATTGTGATCTGAGGCCACGTCTGATCCAGAATATGCTTTCACGGCTCTAAAAGCATTACGGTATCTTCCATTGATCATAATGTAGTCTATCTGGTTCCTGACTACTTTCTCCGATGTATCTGCGGGCGAACGCCATGTATACAATCGTCTGTTTGGTAACTTGAAAAATGTGTTTGTAATAATCAAGTTCTGCTCTTGACAGAATTGTAACAGACGGTCTCCTCTCTCGTTTCGATTTCCCAGACCATAGTTTCCTATATACTTTCCGCTTTGTTCCTTTCCAATCTTTGCATTGAGATCACCTAGGACTATCGTGATTTCTCTTGTTTTCGTTATTCTAAGTGCCTCTTCGATATCTCGGTAAAATAATTCCACTTCTTCTTCGTCGGCATTCGCCGTAGGAGCATAAACTTGTATCAAATTCATTTTGGCATGAGATGTCACCAACTTCAGTACCATTACCCTTTCTGAGATAGGGAAATAGCATTCCACCGCTCTATTAGATTTTTTTATTGACTATTACTGCCACACCGTGTCTGTGTTGATTATTCCCGCTACCGGAATAATATATTGTGGGTTCGTCTGTTGAAAAACAACCTGAGTTGGGCTATCTGGCTTCACTGATACCCAGTATATCGATATTCAACCTGTTCATTTCTTGAATAACATTGTGCATTTTACCAGACTGAAACATGCTCTGAACATTCCAGGTTCCTATTCTGATGTTAGGCAGTCTTATTTTATCATCTACGTTATTTCGTGATCAGAATGATCCAAAAAACATAAAATAAATTTTGCTTAAAAAAAAGCCGAAAAAGTTGATTTTTACAATTTGTTTAAAAACAGTTGTTTAAATAAATTAGGACCACTTTTCGCATAGTCGACTTCTTGAACCTTATTCTGGGGTGTCTTACGAAAGTGATTATGTAAAAATATGACCCGAGCTTTCGCCTTAACTAGGTCAGGCATTTCAATGCGCCCACAACGTGCCAAGACAGACTTTATCAAGCATCTTTTGGGTAACACACATATCAAAGTTTGATGAGCTAGTTGTGGTGAGGCTATCTGATAGTTGGGTGTATGTTGTCCGCATGATTATATTTATATGGTATGTTCAATCAACAAATAAATAGTTAATAGTATAAATGCATCATGTTCTCAGTTGATCCGCGGGAGTTTATTTGGTGTACCATATTCAATTCTATTCTGGATCATCATCATAAGTGGCTCGACAATCCGTTGTGGATCTTGGCCTGCTGACAAAGAAGTCGCCACTCCTGTCGATTCCTGGCAACTTCCCTCCATCTTCTAACCCCTAGAATCTGTAGGTCTTCTTCCACATCATCAATCCATCTCATTCGTGGTCGTCCTCTGCTTCTTGTGCCCTCTGGTTGTGAAAATGTTAATCTCTTCATGTATTCGTGATATGACATCCTAGCAATGTGTCCAGCCCATCTAAGTCTCTGCACTTTAACGAATTTCACAATATCTGGATCGGTGTATAACTGATACAGTTCAAAGTTGTATCTTCGACGCCATAGCCCATTTTCATTTACGGCCCCAAAAATCTTTCTAAGAATTTTTCTCTCAAAAATACCAAGAAGTCTTTTATCATTTTGAGATAAGATCCACGTTTCAGCCCCATATATCAAAACTGGTCTTATTAAAGTCCTGTATATATTAAGCTTTAGTGCACGTTTTATATTTTTATTTTTTAAATGTCTCTGGAGGCCGTGAACAGTTCTGTTTGCTATTGCTATGCGTCTTTTTATTTCGTCGCTTGTCGTGTTTGTTGCGTTTACTAGCGATCCAAGATATGTAAATTCTTTGACTTGCTCAAAGGTATGGTTGTTAATTTGAATTCTTTGTTGGATATTTCGAGGGTTTTTAGAAACCAACATATATTTGGTTTTTTCCTTCGTTTACCACAAGTCCTAATTCACTTGCTGCGTCCGCAAGCCTTGTAAAACACTGCACCATGTCTCTCATACTTCTGCCCACTATAACTATATCGTCAGCGAATGCGAGAATTTGCGTCGATCTATTAAAAATAGTTCCATTCATTCTAATATTTAATTGTCTGATTGCCTTTTCCAAGGCAATATTAAAGAGCAGACACGCCAACGCGTCTCCCTGTCTTAGACCATTATTAATGTCAAAGAACGTAGAGTTTTCTCCTTCAATTCTAACGCATGAGCTTACGTTTTGCATTGTTAGGTGGGTCAACTTAACTAACTTAGGTGGGATCCCAAAGTCTATCATTGCATTATATAATGCAGTTCTTTTCACACTGTCATAGGCTGCTTTGAAGTCAATGAAGAGATGGTGTGTCTCTATGTTATATTCTAGGGACTTTTCTAGAATCTGCCTATGTGCTTGAATTTGATGTGTAGTTGACTTTCCAGCAGTAAATCCGCATTGATATTGACCAACAATATCCTTTGTAAAATGTTTAAGTCTTTCAGATAATACATTGCCGAAGATCTTATACGCAGATGCTAACAGAGTAATGCCTCTATAGTTCTTACACTCCAGTTGATCCCCCTTTTTATGCAATGGACATTCTATTCTGGATATATATTATATATTTTGGATAATATTATACAGCAATAGAAACATGGTACTGGTTTTAGATATAAAGTTTTTTTGGTAAAATAGAACTGCAACTCGTAATAACCCCTCGTATTCAAATAAGCTATTTTCAATTTAATCAAATGTTCATGAGAATATCTGATGAACATATTTATTATAAATTTACATAGGAGTGTTTCGCATAAATTATTAAAACAAATACAACATTGAATAAATTATAGAGCAAAGAACATCATGTACTATTATCTAACGGTTGTTTCAATCGTCAGATCAAGGAAAATTCCGCGAATAAATAATTTTAAGAAATGAATTTAGAAAATATAAAAAATAAATACGTAAATTAACCTATTATAGACAAGGCAAAAAGCTCGGGTTCGTTCAGAAAAATATTCGCATTAGATTTTTTTGCATAATCACTTTCAGGAGATACCCCATAATAAGGTTCGAGAGGTCGCCGAGGCAAAAAGTTGTTCAAATTTTTTTAAACAAAATGTAACAATCAAAATTTTCGGACCAGACAATTGTTTTTTAATTTTTTGGAACATTTTGAACAAAATAGTTCTCTTGTAATTTTTCTGTATACTTGATAGTTTTCGAGTTATAAATAATTAAATACTGAAGAAAACGCACAATTACGATTTTTAAGGCTCAAAACACAATTAAAAAACATTATTTTTGTATTCACCAAGAACCTAAATTTAATTTCAAACCTTGTTCTATCATTTCCCGATAAAAAGTAAAAACGCCTCAGTTTTAGTTTTTATATTATATGAAGTAAAAAATAAAATGTTGTATGTACCACTGGTGTTACCGGATGATTAAGCCCATCGAGCAACATCCATCCCTCGAGCTAGAGGCCCTCTGGCTGGATTATGTTGCTCTCCGGGTGTAATCATCTTAACACGTTGAGCGCCATGGCGGTCATTAGTGACCGACACTAAACTTACCATCAGGGCCATGGCGGTCATCAGTGACCAACGTAGGCCATTACAAATTTCGGTTCTCACAGTCCAGGTGACAGCTATTTCATACAGTTTAATCATTTCAATAATCATTTCAAATGGCCGTTATGGCCCTTTGCATTATGAAACTTACATTGCTTACTGCTAATATTTATTTACCAAAAGAAAAGATAAATATCTAAAAGATCAACTAAATCTATGTGTAATGGAAAACATAAAATAAAGCATAAAACGTAAAATAAGTCAATCTTTCATAATATTTCTTTGCTGATAGGTATTAATTAAGCAAAAAAAAGAAAATATTTTTTAATAGTTAAACTAAATTTATTTATAATTATAAATCTTATAACATGGAAAGTTTACTTTTAATGATATTTAGTAAAACATTCCAAGCAGAAATGTGGCTCCCGTCACAATCCACACAATAAGTAATCACTTTTTTCATCGTAATAATTGCTCTTTTTTAATTTCTTGGAAACAACATCTTTTGGATTTCCACGTCTATTCGATCTAAGTGGGCCTAACAAATGAGTTTTTTTATTCAGCAGAATATTTGCCAACTCAATGCTTGTATAAAAATTGTCAGTTACAACAATACGGCCAGCATTCAATAATTTATCTGATAAATTGACTAGTACCTTAGTTGGAACTGAACAGCTCGCGTCGGCTTCTCGTCCTGCATACACTCGGATCATTATCATCATCATCATCCAGCGTCGAAAGCCACTGCTGAACAGAAGCCTCTTCCTCATGTTTCCAACCCCGTCTATCTTACGCTACTTTTATCCAGGTCCGTCACATACACTCAGATATTCCAGGTATATCCGTTTGAACAACACAATTTGAACAGTTTTGTTCCATATTTGTGTGTTTTTTGGGAAATATATTGTTTCTTAACTAAACGGCCTCTAAATGGTAATAATGTTTCGTCGATACAAAACGTTTGACCAGCTATGTATACTTTTTGGCAGTTTTCAAGAAATATGTATGTTAATGAGCAACTGAATCGTATAAAGCACCCTTTTTAAAGTACCCTTTAGGGCACTTTTCTTTGTCGCTAAACCTGTTTCGACTCATTGTGTTAGAAATTACATTTATACGAAACATGGGTTTAGTAGACCAATAATGACTAATACTATGTATGCATTCTAACAATTCCCATGTACGCCAGTATTTTAAGGAAAACTTTTAGTTCTTCTTTACGTGTAGGTTTCCATTTATGTAATTAGGATGAACAAGTAGTTACATCTTTATTGCTATCTAAAACTTGAATCGCAAATGGGTTGGTTTGAAAAAGCATTTCATCTTAAATTTTACACTTTAGAAACACTTCAAAACAATCCATTGGAGTAAAGTCTGAAAGTGCAGCTAAATACTATAGGTACATCGATAGCGTGTTGACCTGTGAATTCAAACTTCATGTGTTTTCCCATAGATGCACACCAATTGGGAAATAATTATTTTCATGATCACTGTCAAGGGCGTCTTCTTCTGGATTGTCTTCTTTAATTGTTTGTTCCTGAGAGGTCAAAGAAAAGTCAGAATAATCGCTGTCTTCTCGTGACTCATAATTAACGTGCTCATAAGTTGGATCTTCCAAAGAGTCGTCAATTAATTCTATAAAAAAAGTATTTTCCGTTACTTATACTATTTTTTTATTATAACTGGAAAGTATATAAATATGTTTTCTCGTGGAAAGCAATATGTGTTGATTTTTTAATGCACTTATAGTTTATTTCATCAAATAAGCAATAATTTATATAATATTTCAAACTTATTTGATATTTGTAACATTCGTTATAAACGTATTGAAGGACGTGCCACGTGAAAATAATTTAGCCCTAATTTTAATCACTAAAATTCTTACCGAGATCGTCTGAATTATTGATCGCATTTGCTGCTTCCAAAATTCGTTTTGTTCTGCTACTATTCATTATAAAAAAAATTATCGTAATCAGCTACTAAAAACTCTATAATCGAACTAACAAATAAACACTGTCGCGCGTTGTATACACTTGAATACGTTGCGGCAAATGGTAAACAAGATCTAGCAAGTCTGATAGCTAACCTTGCCAAATATACACACGTCATAGTTAACTTCTGGGAGTGACCGTCCGGACTGGAGGGACCAAACTTCCCACCAGGCCAGGGTGGTCATTAGTGACCGAGATATTTTATATAAGTTATAAATTTAATTTTTTTAAAATACTTATTGCAACCATATTTTATTACACACAAACCACCACTAATAACATAAAAACCAAGTTTATAAACTGGCCTGTAGGGCTTTATTTCAAATTTTACCATGGGGCTCAACGTGTTAATATCGCCCTTGGTGCATAAATATCTATTCAATTATTGTTTTTAATTGATAATGAAGCGCGAATGCAGGGCGGCCGCTCATTTGTATAATGAGAATTTAAATCAGCAAAAATTGGTGCAAAAACATTGTCTGCAACTACTATTAGCTAACGTCATAAATATGTAAAACAGGTCCTTTTATCTGAACCTGATTATGTAACAAACGTAGTTAAGAAACGTTTTTATTCTGCGTTTACAAATTGTTGAGAGCACGAAATGTGCCTCAAAGTCATAAAACGGTCGTAAAATTTGTACCATCATAGGCATTCCTGAGGTGTTTGTTCATTAAATAATAATATAATGTTTTAATACTGTTATATAATATTAATAATGTTTTAATACGAATATATTTAGCAAAAAACAATTAAAACTTTCACGGCTAATGTTGGTTAGTATATTATAATAATTAAAATAAGAATTTAACCATTAACAATTTTGTAAATAAGAATACCTTATCTCTTTGGATATTTCAATACTAATCTTCGCGTTTAATCACTTTACTAGAAAACCTGGAATTCATATCCGAAGGTACTATTCGTTGCAAGATAATTAGGATGGAATTTCCCAGATTTTTAATAATATAATGGGTATAAAGATGCCGGCTTTGGCCACGTGCCTCGTCTGTTCGGTTTATATTCGAAACTTAACTTGAAAGGGTGAAGTTATTACGAACGAAAACAATTTTTTTGTTTAGTGCGTTTTTGATTGCATGTAATTTACGGCTCGTCGGTGTTTCCGCGTCTACGGCAGTAATTAGCGTCTCGAATATTTCTTTTGCGAATTATATGCAGTGCGTGAGTGATTTTTTATTCCATATACCTACGAACATATACGTACCTTTCGCTCGTGCTCGTTTTGTTGGATTTGTAGCAAAATACTGGGGTGTGTAGGAGGAGAGAGGTATAAGAAGAGTGGTCTATATATATATGGGATAAAATTGATAGAAGTAAAATAGATAACAATTAAGTAAAGAAGTATGAAAAAAAAAATATTGAACGGAATGTGGCTAGGCTAGCAATGTAGGCAAGAGAATGACCACTAGAAACTCAAGGATGGATATGGCCAATTTGCATGCCTTTTAAAGACAGTAAATCAGTAAAATATGTATGATGGATAGAAAAGAAGACATGAAAAATGAATATATATAATGAAAATTAACAAAGAAAACAAATTGAGGGTGCCAGAAGAGGGATACTACTCTAAAAAGAGTAACGGTCACTCTTCCAGGTATCGTATACTGCTAATATTAATTAAAGTTGATTTAATAAACAAAAATGCTGTAAATGTAAAAAGGTAAGGAAATATTAATAAAAAAATTATATGCAAAACAAGTTCAAGTTTATTAAATATAACTTCTTAGATTTTGACAATCTCTAAGTTGCCAAAAAGTATATGAAATTTCACAATATAATATTTAAAAAAAAAAAGGTTGAAAACAACTATAATAAAAAGTTGAAAACTAGACAGAATAACTCTGATATAGAGTGTACAACCTACATCTAGGTTAAAACAACCTTAAACAAAATAATGCTAACGTTGGAAGAACGTATAGCCAAGTAAATATATCAAACTTACCTACAATATGACCAACAATATTGTTAAACAACTCTAAATTCAAATATAAACAAAATAAACAAAATAATACATAAATGGGAACAAGCCAAGTTAAACAATTGAAACGGTCTATTATCCTGAAGGGATAATAACCGGAGTTAATAACACAAGATGAAATATAAAAAATTAGTTAAGTAAACAAATAATGAAATAATTAAAGTTAATAATGAAATAAATGGTTAATACAAAAAAAAACAATGGAAGATAATCTCTGGGTAGAATTTGAGCTCAAACTTACCGATACCTTACACCAAGGGGAGTTATATTAAATAATATATATATATATATATATATATATATATATATATATATATATATATATGTTATAAAAAAAAACCTATAACTGGTGAAACAAGATATATATATATATATATATATATATATCTATATATATATATATATATATATATATATATATATATATATATATATATAGTTCTGAAGTAAAAACCAACTGTCCTCCTAGGTGAAACAGTTGTCTGGAAGGATACTCCCGAATGGCTTCGGTATCCCAGCAAAGTCCTCCTTGAGGTCCGAAATTAGCACGGAGCTGGTGCTAATTGGCTCAGTTCCGATGATGACTGTCCTGCCCTACCTCTAGGTGCAGGCTGGAGAAAAAAATGAGGGTGGAGTAGACAATACTCCCTGGCTTGTCCCAAGGACCCTGATTCTAATAGAGTTGAAGTGGTACTCTCCCTCGGATGTTCTGAGGGAAATTTATAATTCCATGGTAGGTGGCTGAAAACAATTCCCCGTTACTTCTAATCTCAACATTGATAAAAAGAAATCAAAGAAGAAGTGAGGAAAGTTTCTTTCAGCATAAGAAACCGGAGCAAAAAGATAATTATAGTAGATAAAAAAAACCATCCAATCGGATTTAGCGTGACCTTGCTTCACATAGAGTAAAAATATAATGGCCTTGAACAAAATACTATATTAAAATATGAAATAATAAATCTGAATAATAGGATATGGATAAAATACTCTAATGTTCATTAAAATATCTGTGGAAATTGTAATAGATGTTAGAGATTTACGAAAAATTCAGAATTTTAATCAGATTCATGCCGGAATGATTGTAAGCGGCCATACTATACTTGAATTCGTGACCCAAGGTCATTCTGAATACCTTAAGAATGTGGGAGGTGAGAACAAAAGTTAGTTTTTATAATATAAAAAAATTATTATTTACCAGATAGCTACTTAATTCCGTGCTAGAAATCTCACTTCAGCTTCCCGAGTTTCCGAAAACACCGTCAATTAAATTGTTATGGTTATACTTAGAATATTTAACTTCTTGAAGTGAAGGAAATTCTATACATTAATTGGATTTTCTTTCGCTAACTACCACCTGTGTACCGCTTCAAACTCTCGATCAAAAGTGAATTTTAATTCACAGTTAATTAACCAAGAAGAGCCAATTTCCACTTCCCCTAATCTCCTGTCATCTCTTTGGTTCGCAATGGTACCAAATTAGATCAGAGTGACAACTTAAATTATTAAAAATACACACTTAATGGGCAAATGAACACTTAAAGTTAGGCAACCCATACTACATCTCTGAAATTATTTTAATATAAATTGTTTATTATTTTAATATAAATTGTAATAAAAGTAACGACTGTTACATATTGTTTGTGATGGCTTCATCATCAACATCATTAAGTTTTACACCGGTACTGTTGCGTACAGTCAGTAAGTCTGTCTATTCACCAAGAGAAAAGACTATTGTCCTGAATGTTCATGATGCTCTGGTTTCTCAGAATCCCACAAACACTGTTCGCAACATAGTCGAAAGTTGTGCCAACATGACTGGCGTAGAGGAGTCAACTATATATAGGTTCCTATCAGAAAGAAAAAAACACGGTATAGCTAATCCAAACACAAACGAACACTTAAAGAGAGGGAAAAAGCCTATTAAAATTGATGAATTTGCCAAAAATGGTATTCGAAGGAAAATTCATGGATTTTTTTTCAAAAAAGAAATATCAAACCTAAACAAAAGTTTACAGGAATATTTGCATGCAATATTTTCAATTAAAAATTATACTATATTTTCTCTTTTATTTTCACCCCTGTTACATAACATATTAAAATAAACATTGTAAAAGTTTTCAGGGACTTTCTGCCCTCAGTAATAATGTAATTTTTCATTCTGCGTTTAAATTTTTCAAAAATATTTATTAGTTTTCTCCGGATTCGAAAATAATGGATACATTTATAACTAGACTTCGCCAAATATGCATATTGCATATTTTGCATATTGTGCATATTTTATGCAAATATTTCATATTTTGGCATATTTGTATAAAAGTTTGCATAAAGTGCATAAAAGTTCAGATTTTTATACTGTATTTGAAAATTTTTAAACATACCAATTTATTTCAATTCTTGTATAAAATTTTGTAGTCATTTTAATCAAGAAATGATCTAAGTACGTAATCTCTACAGGTACAAAACATTTACAATTTCAAAGAAGATCAATTTAAGTAGCCCTCAACATTCTTAGAAAGTCTCGGTCACTGAGGCATTCAGTTATTGGATAATCGCTAAGGGTTCGCTCAAGTGCATTTTATGATCTAATCCCCAAATCTATCTACAATTTATTGTATCTTAACAGCAGGTAAACTTAATCTTAAAAGCAGTTTATTGAATTAGGTACCTAAACATTTCTAATTTGATGCTCAGATTTGTAAATCATTTTTGTTTTGATATTCAAAGCGTAAACACTCGTTGTGCGTAACAAAAAGGAAGATTGTGATTTTATAATGCCTAAAACAACCAGTGCTTCAACTTGGATTAAACCTTATAAAGAGCTGTCTATGGATATGGGAAAAATCTACTGTTCAGTCTGTGGCAAAATTGTAAGTATCTAATATTTTCTATTAAATATCTAATATTTCATACATGCAGGGTGTTTCCAAATGACACTTACAACGTTTGACTGTAGATACTTCTCAAAAAATTGAACAAAACGATATAGTTAATGAGGGGTCAAACTTATTTACTTTTCGAGATACAGGGTGTTAAAATTAAAAAAAATTAAATTCTTTTAGTTAATAACAACAATAACTTTAAAACCAATAAACGTATTTACTTGAAATTTAGTACTCGTAGGTTGTTTTGACGTGACAACGTCTTAAATTAGGTTGTGGCTCGGAGTCACTCATGAAAAAGTGTAACGCCCGCTCACGTCTGTTACGATGAGTCACCGAACGAGAGAGAGGCCCGCCGGACCGGCGAATGCCTTGCGTCTCTCTCCCACTCAAACATGATCGGTCCGCTGGTACGATGCTATTTCTCCTATCATCGTCCTATCCTCAACAAAATCACTCAAATAGAAATTAGTTAAGTTTAAGTTTACATGTACAATGTTTTAGTAAACAAAATATATTTCTATAGTTAAAATTTGTGCAATTCTTATTTTCATTCAATTCCTTGTTCCTATTGTGCAATGTAATAATATTCATATCAATAAATATTCTACCGAGAAAAAGACGTTGTCACGTAAAATCTTCGCCCGTAAAACCGACTTTACAGACAACCGATTTTTTAAATGAAAAATAGCTTCCTTTAGTGAGAAAAAATTGTCCATGGTACAATACAATGGTGTGTATTTAGAAAAATTTTTCACCTTTACTTTTTTTATGAAGTCAGCTATTCTAAAACACAATTATTTTTATTGTAATTGAATTAACAAAAAAAAAACTTTTGTTGAATTTTAAAATAAGTTATATGATGTACTAATGGTTAGTAACAAAAACTAATTTGTGGATTAATACTGCATTTAAAACACTTATCGAGTGTTTTTTTTTTCCAAACCAGTTATTTGATTAACCAAAAACACCTTGTATATTTTTATATTTTAAAGGTTGGGTTAAAATAAAGGTTTTTATTTTTATTTATAGATAGCATGTGATAAGAAATTTCAGATAGACCAACATGTGAGAACTGCTTCACACATTGCAAAAAAAGGAAAAATAGGAGGAAAACATTAAACTTCAATGGCTAAATGTTTCCAATCTACTTCAAAAAAATTAGATGAGCAAGAAACTTTTAATGAAGACTTGTGTCGCGCATTAGTGTCTGCAAACATACCGCGTTCAAAATTAGCAAATGTAAATTTTAGTTCGTTTCTAAAAAAATATTGCAAACTTCCAAGTGATCGGTCTCTAAGAAGAAATAATGTGAACGGGCTATACTCGTCGGTGTTAATTAATATTAAGGAAGAAATTGCAGATAATTATTTTTACATATCTGTAGACGAAACCACTGATTCCTCAGGAAAGTATATTGCTCATTTATTGATTGGTGTTCTTAAAGAAGATACCTTACCAAAATCTCATCTTATTTCATGCCAGCAACTTGAGAAAACAAATGCTTTAACAATTTCGCGTTTTATACAAGAAACATTAGCAACTTTTTTTCTTCCGACAACTATTCCTTCTAATAAATTACTGCTTATTTTATCGGATGCTGCTCCTTATATGGTGAAAGCAGGACAAAATTTAAAAATATTTTTCCCAGATTTAATACATGTTACTTGTGTAGCGCATGGATTAAACAGAGTTGCAGAGGAAATACGAAAAAAGTTTCCTCTTGTAAATACCATGATATCCAGTGTCAAAAAAGTATTTCTTAAATCTCCTATAAGAATTCAACTTTATAAAGAAATGCTACCTAACATTCCTCTTCCACCACAACCTATTTTAACGCGATGTGGAACATGGTTAGAAGCAGCTAATTTTTATGCAGATCATTTTGTTAAAATAAAGAACATAATTGATACGTTAACAGATGAAAGTTCCCAATCTCTTTTGGATTCTAAACAAACTTTTCAGAGTAACTTGCTTCAACAAGAACTTTCATTTATAAAATCAAATTTTAGTTTTGTTCAAAAAACAATTACTCAGTTAGAATCACCAAAACTGTCATTGTTCGAAAGTACAGCATTAATAAAAGAATTTGCGTCATGTTGTCGGAACGTTAGAGGTAATATTGGAAAAGATATTTTAAAAAAATTTGAAGCTACTATGGAAAAAAATAAAGGTTACCATATTCTTTCTAAAGTAGTCAGTGTTTTAGCTGGAA
Organism: Diabrotica undecimpunctata; assembly: GCF_040954645.1. Taxonomy (NCBI): domain Eukaryota; kingdom Metazoa; phylum Arthropoda; class Insecta; order Coleoptera; family Chrysomelidae; genus Diabrotica; species Diabrotica undecimpunctata. The sequence goes on along the minus strand of NC_092811.1, from coordinate 83,776,024 downwards.
ATATTTCGGAAACAATTAATTTAGAACCAAATGTTTTGGTTAGTTTGAAAAATGCTCCCGTTACATCAGTTGATGTTGAACGAAGTTTTTCCATATATAAATATATGTACTCAGACAGAAGCCACAAGTTTTTGTTAGAAAATTTTGAACACCACTTGGTCATTTATTGTTACCATAATTCTAAATAAGTTTATTCATACTTAAAAATGATGTAGTTACTTAAAATAAATGTAAATCTTAATGAATAGTAGGAAATATTTAGTTATGTACACTTTTTTTTTAAATAAAATTGTTACTATTTTACGATTTTTTTATTTATTTGTATGCATATTTTGTAAAATATTTGCATATTTTCGGGTAAACACGTGCATATTTATGCGCATATTTTCTACATTTTTATTTGCATATTTGCCGAAGTCTATTTATAACATATTGAAAATTTTGCCAGGCGACATTTGGCGCCTTTCCCCTTAATTAAATAAATGTATCTTTTACAAATGGCAAAAAACTTTTTATTTTTGAATAAAATAAAGAAGTTTTATTAAAACAAAAATACAATTTACATAATTACAATTTAAAAAATATATTTATTTAGTTCAAATAAATGTTTCAATCATATACTCTACGACACTGGTCGGTCATCTGTAACCATTCAAAAAACCTTCGTAATCGGATTATAAGGTTGGCTGCTGTATTGTATTCCTTCAGATACAAGGTGGGTTAGTCGAAAACAAGTTAAACCGTCAGTTTCAGGTTGGTTTTTACTATTATATCGTATTACCTATTCTCTCTGTATTTCAGTTCTCTAATTAGGGTTAAACTTGTAGTGAGCTATCGACAAATTGTGAACCCATTATAGTAGTCTAGATCTTTTGGATTAAAACATGCTTTAGCTTTTTCCTAGTAACCTTCTTTGAACTGAAAAACATGTGTATCCCGAAAACTCTTTTATTGTACTCCTTTTAGCCCAATACAATGATTTCAGCGATATTCCAACTTCTTTATACTATCTGAATATTAGATTCTGAAATATCTGCCCAATAGACATTTGTTTTCTCAATTATCTCTTCATTCGAGCTAAGTTTTTTATTTACGAACCATTTCTTCAGATTTGGGAACACATAGATAATAATCGGAGGGCGCTAAATCAGGAAAACAAGAAGGATTATTCGAAGCCCAGTTCAAAAATTTTTGCCATTGTCATCATTGTCTCTTGTGAGCTGATGCATGGTCTTGTAGAAACAGCACTTTTTTCTTCTGCATATGAGGCCGTTTCTCATTGAGTTCATGATTTAATTTGTCCAATAAAGCGGAATAATATTGGCTATTGAAAGTTTTACCCTTTTTAAGATAGTCAATTAAAATTATACCTTCGCAATCTCAAAATACAGTAGCCATAACCTTTCTTAATAGCCATGAACCATTGAGCCACTCCTGGCCGATTCGGAGCACTTTTTTAGCTTTATTCCACTGCCGGACGTTCATTCTGAACTCTGGTGTGTAGTAACGGATTCATTAACGGTTACCAATCGACACCAAAAGTCAGACGGATTGCACTTCTAAGATCCAAACACTACTGAGAAATGATCACACGATCAGGTCTTTGGTCAATAGTCAGCAAACGCGACACCTATCCGCAGGATAACTTTTTTATATTCAACACTTTATCCAAAATATGACTAGTATGCTCTTTACTAATTATTCTTATGCCCTCTGTCAATTCACACACTTTTATTTTACAATCAGCTAAAACCATTTTATGAACTTTCTTCACATTTTCTGCCGTAACGGTATCGGAGATCCCTCAATACATGGTTCATTTAATGTAAATATATAGCCACCACGAAATTCACGGAATCAAAATTTCACAATGTAGTCTAAAGAAGCATAAGTCGCATAATATGTATCGACCTTTCTTTTGTTTTCCTTTGCCGTTTTGATTCAAATAATTATCTTTAGGGAGATATTTTTTATATATAATGTCATTTTAATAAACAAGTCAAATTTATAAAGCTGTCAAAAATATTTTAGTACATCGCGCTAAAATTTAACATGTGTGTGCCTAAAAAATGTTAGCCTTTCTAGAACTAATGCTTTTTTTAGGTCGCAGCGCCCTAATTGAAGAAGGTTACTTATTGTGACCCATTTCAACTCTACTGTCGATTAGAATCTGTAAGGTTCTGAAAATCATCGAATTATATTATTGTTATTAAATATTATAATATAAATTTAAGAATGTCGCCTAATAAATCTAAAACATCTTAATTACCAATTTAAATTTATAAGATATTTCTATTATTATACGAGGTATGTTAAACATGTTTTTTAAACTAATGTCAGCGAACCTGCCGACAACTTCAAGATCTTTTGATCTTTAGCTATGCTCCCATTTGAATTAACATCCCTTGTACACGATATGTAGTTTGTAAATAATCATGGTTATACACTATCTTAATCAAATTTTTCGAAGTTCTGATTGTTATTTTAAGACACGGTTGACATTAAAAATGTAATCCACATAGTTTGTGGTAGATATAAGTACTGACGTATATAATAAACAGGGATAAGAATATTATTCCAGATTGTAACTGAGGCTATGAAGGACAGTTCGTCTTCTTTTGCTGCATATACGTTATTAAATGTTGGCAATAATTCTGACAAGGACAATTTTATTTGGTGCTGCTAGCCAGGATAATCGTGTTCTGCCGACGTCTCTCCTATCCTGAACTTTGCCTCACAGAATGCATTTCAATAATTTACATTTGGTTTCATTTTTGATTACGTGTTCCAGATATTCTAATTTTCTAAGTTTGACTGCGGATATTTTTTTTTAGTTTTTGGAGTATTCTTATGTTTGATATTTTGTCCATAAATGAAAGTCTAAGAATTCTTCTACATCGTACAACGGTTACATCCTATGTTACATCGAATGCTTCCAGCCTCTTTATTTTTTCTCGACTAAGGTCCAAGACTCCGTAAAACAAGTTGGAGAACATGTAGCATCCTAGGAATCTGAGTTTCAATTTCAAATTATGTTATACCCAGGTATGTGTATGTTGATACTAGTAGAGTATGCGACACTTTGGCCAGACTGTCAAAGTCAAATTCTGACGTCACTTGCGCCAATATTGGTAAGCATTGGATCTCCATTACCAGCCCAAGACCACTAGTCGCCGCCAGTAATTAGCCATTTTTTAATCTAAATTTACATGAAGGAGGTCGAAGTAGTCGATGTCGCTCCTGGTATGATTAAGCATGCTTGTTATTAAAACTAATTTATTTTCTCTTTGATGGTGTTTTATGGGCATTTAAATCAGCGTATTAGAGTGCCATATCGACTAATCTGAAACCGAAAGTCTTCGATCAGTGTGTTCTGCCAATAATGACCTACAGTGCAGAAATACTATCACTAACAAAAAATAATGGTTCAAAACTAAGAATAGCACAAAGAAGAATGGAGCGATCGATGATAAAAGACAAGATCACAAATGAAGACCTACGAAACAGAATCAAAGTAACAGATGTTGTAGAGAGAGAGAGCTTGCAGATTTAAATGTAGATGGATTTGGAAAATTTTAAAAATTTGGATCCATACTACACAAGACCGTGCACTCTGGATACAAACAGGGGAGGCCTATATCCTGCAATAGACTTAAAACGATCTGATGATTACGATGATGATGATGGTCGGTCAGATAGCCAAGCGGGCCAGGCGGCCGATTCTCATTCGCTTCTTGGTGTACAGAAAAATAAAAAAGGGTAACACAGCTGTTGTATACAGCTAACATAATGATGATTAGTGCATCATATGTAATCATAAATCTTATAACAATTATCATTTGCTTATAGGCGGTTGAAAGGGAGGACTGAACAATTACTGGTCTTGGGGACAGAGTAAGCAAATAAATTGAAACGTTTGCGAACGGCTACCCGTGTTTTGGAATGCTGAGTCATGGATATGGATTCCTTTATTTGGGGAGGACCAACTACAAAAAAGAAATCAAAAATTCTTACAGGTATGTCCTAGGCAACACTACAGAAGAAGATTTTTAAACTATTTAAAATATGACGCCGTTTAAAAAAAATCTTCTTGCTGTTTAGAAAGAAAGGTTTTTGTCTCCTAAAAAATTACAAGGGTGAAAATTATTTTAAAAGAAATAATTTTAAACTCCTGGTTTAAAGAGAAACATTACATATTTATTTTTATTTCACATAAACAGTTATTACAAACAAAAATATCTAAATTTATCAACAAACCTTACATTGAATTGGACCTTCTAACAAACAGAATTAAGCCTATGTTTATCAACAAATGTTACATTGAATCTTCTATTCTAACAAAACAGACTTTAAAACGATGATTATGTACCAAATGACAGACAATATATACTAACTGTCATATGTCGAAGTGAAACTACTCAACTTTTCTGAATTATTACTTAATTATTAAAGATTAATTTTATTTAAAAGAAAACTAAAATATGACAATTAGGTGATACATAAACCTTATATTTATTTATAAAATTTTAAATTGACATGAGAGCAAATCTTATTGTATTAATTATTATGAATGTTTATTTAGAAAAATTTAACAAAACTACTTTGCTTCACTGTTAATTATTTTTTTTCAAGTTATTAAAAAAAGTTTGTTACCTTACATTTGAATGCAAAAACACTGTCCCACACAAATTTTAAACGGTCTGGATCCGACCCATGGAAGACACAAAATAGAAGCTGACAAACACAAAAAACTGGGCCTCAGCTTATCCTGAATGAAAAAATATATATTATTTAAACTCGGCTGCCTATTTTCCTTAAAACCATGTCGGCTTACTTAGCCTTCAGGAAACTGTTAAACAAATCCAGACAATACAGATTTCTCCCTTTGTGGGAACTTATTTAAATTACCACGCGCTTAAGGCGAAGTCAACAATTATGCAGTTAATATTATTTTCAGATTATTCCTTAAATACACTAGGGTAAGTAAACTTCAGGTCGCTGTGACGTACTAGCCAGGGGCGTTTAAATAAACAAACTTCAGATTACTGTTACCAGCCAGGGGCGTATTAAATAAATTCTTATACATTTTTATATATTTAAATATTCCATACTTAACGGAAAAAAAATCATGCAATCATGCTCATCATTTGGGTTTCAAACTCGATATTTTCCCATATATCATTCGACAAGTGCAAAGGGAAAGCTTTGCTTTGTTGATTATTCTTACCAAATAGGCGTTCCATGTAATGTCGCTTATCTACTCTGGGATTTTTGCCCTCATTCGCCTCTTTGACAGTTTCTCCATACAGAGTGAGCATCCAGATGTTATCGATGTTCTGTCTTCTTGTGAAACTGACTACTACTGTTGTACTAGGATTGACAGAGAGTTTTTTCATATCGCACCACCTTGTAAGGATATTTAATGTTCTTTGGAGTGTGCTGGATAAAACACTACCATATTCTTCTCTTACCAGAATTACTAGAACATCCGAATAGGCCTGGACTTCTACTTACCCCTATGCATAAAGAAGCGAAATCAAGTCATCTAACAGGAGTGACCAAAGGTAGGGAGAAAACATTCTTTCCTCTGGGCACGCCTTAGCTGTTTTGGGCTAAAATTTCCCATTCCTTGCAGGTCTGTTAAGCTGCATTTAAATCAAAGCTAACACAAACGAACGAACGAATTCGTTCGATAAAATTATTAAGGCGCGTACACATCTGGCGAACGCAGGTGACCAAAGCCCTTCGACCGAATTAATTCGAAGTTTTCGGCGGAAAGAAGATGGAGAATTTGGTCTTTCGTCCACATTACAGCGAACGAATTCGTTTGCAGTCATTCGATCAGTTTCGCGGGAATTTTTGGCGATTCGTGACGCGGCAGTTATTTATTTGATGTAAATTGTAAAAATGACATCGGACCAGGATATAATTATTGCTAGTGCATTGTATCTTATTATTAGTGGGGCGGAGGCCGAAGCAGTGAAACCTCCCCAAAAAACGACGAAAACGGCGCTGGTGGACAACATCATTGTTCAAAAGCAGAAGTCGGTATAGAGCGATAGATTTATTTAATAATCTAAAAGCTAAAATGGAATACGGGCTTTTTCAAAATTTTTGTGGAATGAAGTCTACCGATTTTGAATGGGTATTAAATGAAATTGGTCCAAAAATCGCCAACGAAGATACAAAGTTTAAAAAAGTTTTCAAATTGTATTCATTGTATTATACGATAAAGAAGTCAATACAATGAAAGGAAATTATGCTGTGATAACTGGTAAGTTAAGAAATAATGTATATTGTTAAAATAAGATGTAGACATCTACCAGAAGCACAAATTAAAGCTGTTGAACGTAATGTGCTAATGCATAGGAACAAAGTATCCCATATCTAGTGAAATCTGTTTAAAAGGAAAACAATCATGATTACCGTTTCTCAGCATTGACGCCGAAAGAAAAGCAAAAAGAATTTTAGAAGTTGTATCAACAGATGTGTGCGCCCTATAGATCCAGTATCTCATAATAAAACTTATTTTGTTACATTTATAGACCATTATTCAAATTTTTTTATATACATATGTTATTTTATTGGGAGGAAATCTGAAGTAATAAATTTAAAGAATATATTGATATGGTCACTGCTAAATTTAATGTAAAAATTGAACGAATAAGATGTGATAATGGAGGTGAATATTCCTCAAAAGTTTTTAAAATATTATGCTCAAATAATGGAATCAAAATTCAGTATACAGTACTTGACGTACACGTATCCTTCAAGCTCGCCGTTGTGTCCTTCAAAACACCTGAGAGCCAGTTGTATGTATGTACAGAGTTAACAGGCCTTTTAGGCCCATTGCTGGATGGATAATTTGCATTGTTTTCTATTCTTAGCTAACAGCTTCCAATCTCTGATTCCCATCTCTCTGACATCTTCCATCACTACATCTCTCCATTTCTTTCTTGGTCTTCCTCTTTTTTTTTGTCCTCAGGTACTCTCCAAGCAATATTCTTGACTAGTATATTACCTTGCATTCTTTCTAGATGGCCGAGCCATTCTAGTCTACGTTTTCTCACCACTTTTGTTATTGTAGGGTTAGCATACAAATTATACACTTCTGCATTAGTTCGTCTTCTCCATTCTCCCTCTACTACTTTTCCACCAAATATTCTGCGAAGTATCTTTCTTTCCCATGCTTCTAATGTGTTCTGTACGGTTTTGTTCATAGTCCATGTCTCGGCAGCGTATAGCATTGTGGGTCTAATTATAGTTTTGTATACTCTTATTTTTGTATTACGAGATATATCGTTGGCCTTAATTATTTTGTTCATGGCTCCAGCACACCTGTTGCTCTTGGTCAGTCTCAGGTTGATTTCAGTTTCTTCCTTACATGTCTGATCAATAAGAGTATCTAAGTACATATATTCATCCACCTTCTCGAATTCCGAATTCTACAACGGATCCATTCTCCACCTCCAATTTAAAGGATCCCTTGGTGCTTATTCCTTTTTTGCTCGAGATCTCCATGTACTTCGATTTATTAATATTAACTTTTAGTCCCATTTTAGAGCTTTCCCGAATCAGTCTTTTTATATTTGATAGTTCTTTTCCATTTCTTGCAATGAGAACCACATCATCAGCGTATGCTAAGCATTGGTGCTCCTTGTATAAAATAGTTCCGGACCTATTTATCCCACTAATCCTTACAATTTTTTCTAGAACTATATTGAATAGCAATGTAGACAACGGGTCTCCTTGGCGAACACCTTTTTTCACTTCGAATTCTTCTGAGACTGTACGGTTGCATCTCACAGCACAAATGGTCTAATTGTCATTTTTACCAATCTTATTATTTTTTCTGGCACTTGGAATTCTTTTAGTGTTTCTATTAACTTGTTTCTGTCTATTGTATCGTAGGCAGCTTTGTAATCAATGAAAAGTACTCGTGCTGAAATGTATTCATAGCAATTCATCAGCATTTGTTTTACCATAAAATTTTGATCGGTTGTTGATCTTCCTTTCGGAAATCCTCCCTGGTATTCTCCTAGATTCTTCTTTTTTAATTAGTATGGCGAGTACTTTATACATTACTTCCAATAAGGATATTCCTCTATAGTTTGCGCATTCAGTTCTATCTCCCTTTTTGTGTATAGGAAATATAATCGATTTATTCCATTCTTGAGGCATTTCTTCGGCATCCCATACTTCTAGTATTAGCTCACCAAGTTTGTTTATTAAGACCTCTCCTCCATATTTTAAGTTCTCTGCCACAATGCCGCTCTCCCCGGGACTTTTTTGGTTTTTCATATCTTTTATTATTTCTTCAATTTCTTCTCTTGTGGGCTTTGCTATTTCTTCTATTACTATTTGAGGTCTAGGAACATAACAATTTTCTTCAGTAGTCACTTCGTCATTTAGTATCTCTTCGAAATGTTTTTTCCACCTTTCACATATTTAGTCTTCATCCACTATCAGGTTTCCTTGCTTATCTTTTACATTCATCGTTCTTCCCTGGTACCCAGTTTTAATGTATTCTACTTCTTTATAAAAAATTTTTATTTCATTTTTCTTGTAATTTTCTTCAATGCGCTTAATTTTATTATCCATATACTTTCGTTTCCGCTCCGTTAGGATTCTCTTTACTTTTTTTCGTTGTACGACATACCTTTCTGGGTCGTCTTGTTTTGCGAACGTAAACTTTTTTAATCTCAAATCTAATCTTTTTTTTAACTCTGTTCTGCATTCGTCATTGAACCAGTGGTTTTTTCTAAATCTTTTTGTTCTTGGTATGTTCTTCGACGTAGCTTCCTTTATAGTGTTTGTCATTTTCAAGAACTTTTGTTGTATGTTACTCACAGTAGTACTATCTTGTTTGGCGTAGGTTTCTTGTATATCCTTTTGATAGTCCTGCTCTACCTCAAATTTTCGCAGTTTTTCAAAGTTAAATTTACGTTGCACTTTCTTTTTCCGTTTATGCTTTTTAATTATTGCTTCTCTCATATTAATTGTAACCAAAAAATGATCTGAGTCTACGTCAGCCCCTCTGCACGTTTTCACATTTGTTATTAAATTCGCAAACTTCTCTTGTATTAAGATGTGGTCTATTTGATTAGTTCCATTTGAACCCGGAATTTTCCACGTTCCTTTATATATTATATTTTTTCTCCTAAAATGGGTACTCATTATCTTCATCTTGTTTTCAATTGCGAATGTGATTAATCTCTGTCCATTATCATTTGTATTCAAATGTTTACTTTCACCCCGTTATGTTTTTATATATATCTTCTCTTCCGACCTTTGCATTGGCGTCGCCTATAATAATTTTAGTATCTTGTCTGGGCATTTCTTCACACAATGACTCTAATTCTTCATAGAATTCATCTTTCACTTCTGTTGGAGCATGTATATTTATCAACGATATCATGTTGTCTTTTCCTTTAATTCTAATTGCACACATTCTGTCAGATTTTACTACGAATCGTTTTACCTGCTCCACGTCTTCATGTACCAGAAAACCCGCTCCAAAATTCCTATTATTGACTCCACTTGTATAAAACGTGTATGGGCTAATCTTTTCAACGTTGTTTCCAGTTAAATGTGTTTCCTGTATTGCTAAGATGTATATTTTATATTTTTTTAGTTCTTCTATTAGGTTAATTAATGCTCCCTCCTCGTATACTCCTCGAACATTCCATGTCGCAATATTTAGGTACATATTCTTATTTTTTTATTTTGCTATTTATGTTCAAACTCATTTTCCTGTTCATCGCTAGAGTCCGTTGGCATAATGGACCATCTTTTCCTTTTTCCACTACTACATGTCGTTTTTTGGGTCCATATTTCTAGAATTTTCTCGTTTGAAAGTACCATTTCCGGCCCATACCCAATTTATACCATCCACAGTTAGTTTTCTGTACCCTAGGTTTACATTTCTACCTTCAGCTCTTAATTCCTTGATTTTATTTACGATTTCCTGCCTCATGTGTCTTTCTTTTTCGGTCAGGTCATCATTGATGTAGATCTTTTCTCCAGTAGAAATCTAAGTTTGCTTTTTTCTTTCATTACCTTAATTTTTTCGCCATAATCCTTCATTTGTACCAGACATATATTGTGTTTGTGTGTTTCATCTGTTGCGTTTATTGGTAGACCCGTAATTACTATGTCTTTTCATCTGTTTTTCAATTCTTTCTACTTTGTTTTCAACCTGGGTTAATTTGTTTTTTGTTTCTTCCAATTCTTGATTTATCTTTATATTTTCTTTTTTCAGCGCTATCATCTCTTCTTTATATTCCTTATTTTCATTCCTGATTTCTTTCAGTTACTGAGAGCCAGTTACAATGTGTAAATCTTTAAACCTGAATTTCTTCGTTTAATCTTAAGTTAAAGACAGATTAGGTATCCTCTAGGGTTCATTTTTACGTTACCCCCTTTTATGCAATTGCTGTTGAAATATGCATACAGCAATGAAAATATTTTAAAAATACTAAATAAAAAAAAACAAAAATTTGTAACAGTCCACATTTATTTGATGGAAAACAAAAACAAATTATTATCTTTCAAGGTCCACGTCTTAAAATGTTGCCTAAGAATCTCCCACGAACGTATGTACTCCTTATTTAGAGACTTAACATCCACATAAGTTAAACTTCTATTATCACAGTTTTTTCTTAATTGAATCTTTTTTAAATCGCAAATTTCCATAAACTTCTTAAAAAGCTCAACTTTGCAAATCTTCAGACGACCAGCTTCGGTGTTAAGTTTCTTCTTGGTAACACCTTGGCGTTTACCTTCGACAGCTACTTCAAGCCTATAAAAGAAATATAATAATTTCAAATATATCAATAAATCTGTAAACAATTACTAAAAATTGTCCACTTTTCCAAGACATGTAAAAATCAACCTAAAACGAAACAACAAAAAAATAAGATGGAGAGGAAGGAATTTAACTGATCAATAGAGGTTCTGAAATATATTTTCAAATAAATTCCAATAACTAGACTTAAGTGTCAATAACTGGTGAAATTGACCCATTCTCAAAAAACAATTTATATAAAAAAATTCAGACGTTATTTGAATAAAAAGGCGTCAGTATTATAATCTAAAAATATTACCCAATCTGAAAGTGAAGATACAACTAACGATGTTTTGAAAGTTACCTAAAATATTTTGCCAATAACTGGATACTTTTCCCTATAACCACTAAACCACTATTGACATAAATCTCATTGAATTTTAATCGTAACATCCTGAAAAGATTCAATACATTCAGCTGTACATTTATTTGTTTCAGTAATTTTGCTTTTAGATCTGTATTGATTTTTTTTAATTCAATTTTAATTAGAAAAGTTTTGAATGTAAATGTTAAAATATAATTTTGAAATTATTTCCTTGTATGAAAAAGTGTTGGACAATTTGTATATAAATCTTATTACCTCTTTCCATCAACTGCACACCATGACACGCTAGAAGGACAAGCTTGCTTGTTTTCATCTTTGCCAAATTCAAAACTTAGAGAACTTTGACCCAAAATCATTTTGTTCCGTTTATAGGCACCCAACAAAGAGACATCTTCCAATCTATCATAGAATGCTCTTTCTAACGCTTGTTCACAGAATGGCGTGTTTCCGATTAAAGTGAAACTACTCAAATAAATAGGAGCGTCCAAAAGAATTCCTAATAGACTGCCCTGGATGCCAAGGTGTACCCATTTTGCCATTTTGTCGCTGCATGATACTGAAAGAGTTGGGTCGCCTCTACCTACAATATTCATCACATTAATATTCTATAAAAGTTATTATTATAAGACGTCATTAGATTATCATGAATAGATTTTGTCTTAGAATACGAAGGTCCGGTGTCATTCACGTGTCACATCAATTTTCACACGTTATTAAAAAACCTGACCACATTGTAAAAATGTTTAGAGGCACAAAAAATAGCAACCCCCTAATTTTGTAAAGTACAAGAAAATCAAGTAAAAGATATCGTCGTCTTTAGTGAAACGAAGAAGGGTGAAGACAAAAATATATAAAGGGAGACTATACCATTTCTATAGTGAAATCAAGAAATAAAAACGAGCAAAAGTTTGAGTTTTCATAGCAATCAGACAAACATATATGAAAAATATAAAGAACTGGTCTGCAGTAAACGACAGAATAACAATGGAATTAAAACAACGAGGAAAAGACCTGGTAATAATGGGTATATACGCTCCAACTGATCATGTCACCATAATGGACGTAAAAGAAAATCTTTGAAGAACTAGAAGAAGTAATAGGCACTTCTGAAAGTCGGAGATATATATTCTTACTGGATACTTTAAGGGACGAGTTGGAACGAAAAAGTGGAGTGCAGTGCAGCATTATAAACGTACATCAAATGGACAAATATACGTGGGAACAAAGAACAAAGGGTATAAAATCTATCATTGATTACTGCTTAACCAGAAAACATTCACAAACCAAAATTGTGGACGTCAATGTGAAAAGGGGAGAAGGATCAGATCAGATCATGATTTACTTACAACTGTAGCTCTCATAAAAGATAACTGTACAAAAAAAGGGGATGGAAAAATAAACCCTTACTCGACTCTTACTTATTTACAACGATAAACATATGTACAAAAGATACAGCTATATATACAATAAACAGGTAACGATAACAAAAAAAGAATACTGGAAAAGAACATGTCGTGAGACCGATGGCTAATTAGTGAGCTCCAAATATAAAGCACCATGGAAAACAGTAAAGACTTTAAAAACAAATCGAAACGAAAATATAAAGATAACGCAATTGGACAAGAATCGTGGAGAAACTATTGAGATTTATTAACAGAAGAAAGAGTATAATTTAATAATGTTAATTACGAATTACGACCTTCAGAATAAGTGTGATTCAGTAACAAAAGAAGAAATAAAAAAAAAACACTATCGAGAATGAAAAATAATAAATTACCTTGTTTTGGAATGGAATTATTTAAATTCTCGCCAGAGAGTTAATGTGAGTCTATTAAACTACCTTTACGTTTTACATTTTAATTGAAGAACAACATGGTTTCCTTTCTGGTAGATCACCTACGACAAATCTTTTATTTTTTACACAATATATTCCTGATGCTTTGGAGAGTAAACTCTAAGTAGATGATGGTTACACAATATTTTTCAGAGTGCTTGACACTAAATCATAAGTTGTGTAACAAGCTAAAAGCTATCGGATCTACAGGCAAGCTGGTTGTGCAGCTATCTTATAGATAGGGTACAATTTGTCAAGATTAAAAATTTTCAATCTCGTGAGATTTTAGTACAATTAGGAGTAAGTACCATAAGGATGCCATTTAAAGCAATATCTGTTTAATATATTCGTCACTGACATTAAATCTCAATTAACCATTTCAACCAGCTACGACAAAAAACAGGAGTGGCTGATGCAGTAGAGAGAGTAGCAACACTGAAATGGAACTGGGCAGGTCACGTGGCTCGAATGATAGATAATAGATGGACAAAGCGGATACTGGAATGGAGATCAAGAGATGATGCCTACCGAAGCAGAGGTTGTCCACCAACACGTTGGACTGACGATCTAAAACGTTGCCATATGAATTGGATGCAAGAGGCACAAGATCGAAATAGATGGAAAATTATGAGGGAGATCTATGTCCAGCAGTGGACAAGCGAAGATTGAATGATGAACCATTTCAAGTTTCTATGATTTTTTGATGATCTAAAAATTTATAGAATTGTCAAATCTGTCTCAGATTGTGAGAAAATTCAAATTGATCTAGATCATATTATGGAGTGGTGTGACCAGAATAGAAGTGTCATTTCATAAGATTCTCTAGAAGAATTAATAGCTTCTCTTATAATTACAAATTTGCTGATAAACCAGTTAAATGTGTATCAAATGTAAGAAATCCAGGTGTTCGATTAGATTCTAGACTGAATTTCTTATCTTATTATGAGTATGTGAATAACCAGGCATTTAAAATTTTAGGCTTCATTATTAGAATTTCTAGATGTTTGCATGACGTTAAGTATATTAGATTGATTTATATTTCTCTGGTTGAATCTCTTCCTCAATACTGTTTGGTTGTTTGGTCACCTACATATTATCACATACATATTTCTAATCTTGAAAGAGTCCATAAGAATTTTATTAGATATTAAAGTTTTCAACTACACATGTCTTTAAGAAAATGTTGGGATAAGAAAACTGGGATAAGAAACACATTTAACCTTCCTCAATTGTTACTGAGGTGAACCCAAGGTAATATTCTTTTTCTGCATAAATTACCCAATTCCAAGACTGACTGCAATAATCTGTTATCTTTAATCGATGTAATGTTCCTTCCTGGTTTACTTGATTAGTTGAAAATTTTACGGTTAAGTTTAATAGGTGTAATTTTGGTAAACATCCTTCATTGAAGAGAATATTCGCCACTTTTGTTTAACTTATATTTTGAAGAAATTTTCAAAAACACGCTCAATAATATCAAAGCGGAAATTACCGATCACGGAAAATTAATTAGCACAAAAAAGTCAGCTGAAAATAAAAGAGGAATTAGAAAATACAAAGCAACATCCAAATGAGGTGGAAAATAGATAAGAAAGGATCGAAAAGGAATTGACAAGAAACAATATTGTAGTAACTGGATGAAGATTGATACAGATAAGGAGAAAATAAAAGAAGATATGACCAATTTCATAAAAATATGTCTAAAGGAAAAAGTAAATATAGAAAGAGCAATAAAACTAGGGCAGAAAACTTGTTTACTACAAATAAAAGAACACGTGGAAAAAATAAATTATGCAAAGAAACAGTCAGCTGAAAAAGCTTAAGGGTGAAAAGGTATTCATAAATGATGATCTAACAACCAAAGAAAAAGTAATGAAAAAAGATATATCCGAAAATGTAAAGAATTCTAGGAAAATGGTAAAACGGTAAAATTATGTTTTAAAAAGATCATATTAGACAGACAGGAATGGAGTTGGGAACAGAAAGGCATTTTTAAAAATATTGGGATGCAAAAAACGGGAAGTAGCGGAAAAGGAACAGAAATCAGAAAAAATGAGACAATTATTGGCAAAAAACAAAGAGTAAGATAAAGGGAAAACTGACACAACTCTGACAATGACAACGGGCACAAATAAATTGCAAGAAATAAAGCCTAAAACAAATATGACTCATCAAGCAAGAAAAAAATGAGCATACCATTTGGAAAATTGGAGCTTGGAACATAAAGAGCATAAATGGTTAAGAAATAGAACAAGTAGAGGAGTTTGAGGTTGCAGAATTAAGTACACTAGCAATATCAGAGACCAAGAAAAAAGGACAAGGACGGTACACTACGGTTATATAATACATAATTAAGTTATATAATACATAAAACATAAAAGACTGGAACAGCAGACATACTTCAGGAAAGCATGGTCAGAGAGAATATTGAGGTAGTATACATAATGAGGTAGTCATAATAAAACTATTATAGTAGTATATGGACCAAAGAAGATGATAACGCACAAAGCAAAGATAAATTTTTAAAAGAAAAAGTTAACGTTTGCAATAGAATCCACAAGATGAGAAATATACATTGCATGAGATTTCAACATAGAATAGGAATAAAAGTCGAAACATACACTAGACATATAAGACCATTTAGAAAAAGAAGAGAAATGACCAGCAATAACAATGGAAGGAGATTGCTAGAATTTTTCACTGTCACTGTCAACAATATGACAATAACTAATATATTTTTTAAACACAGGGAAAACAGCATGTATTCTAGAGAAGTAAAAAGTCGAGATAAAAAAAATCCATAATTGACTATATTGTAGCATTTTAAAATTCCTTGGTATATATCGAAATCCCCTCGTATATGTATTTTCAATCCTCTTTGCGTCGTCGAGTTGATATAAACCATTTTAGAGTTTGTTTATATTTCACAGACGCATATTCCTCGGTATTTTCTTTGATCGAAGCCGCTTTTGGGATATTTTGCGTTCCCGTTCCAGTCTAAGTGTATTGTTTATACCAAGTTAAGCGAATGAATTTAAAAGATAATAATTGCTCACTCTCGCTGAAGTCATTGTCAGGGGCAGTGCTTACAGTGTTTACATGTTTCATCGAATTTGTAATGTTTTCTGTTTTTCGTCCTTTTTTCATGGGAAAATGTGTAGCAGTGTGATGTTAATAGTTACAGTTTAAAGTTGTAAGTGATGTTGAAAAGAGTAACGAGAGTGCGCAGACGTCGGTATGTAGTGTGGAGAAGCCAGCAAAATTTGTGAGAAAACGTGAATATACTCACTGAAGTAATATGTCTGGTAAAGTAAGAGTAATCACTGTTTTTGCTCTATGCCGTATCTGATCTGAGATATTTGTTAAACGGCGTGTACAACAAATTTAAAATATAACCACGTTGGTTCCAGTTTTTTAAGAAGCCCAGTCTGAAGTTGTATCCAGTGCCGCCCATTTCAACCTCAATCCTAAATGTCTTAAGAAGCGTTTCAGCATAATAATTCACAGGGAAGATGTAGTTTTTTTGTTCCAGTGGCAGAAATTTTAGTAGGTCCAGTTTCCGATTCCAGAAATCAATCTAAAGAAATTTTAGTGAAATCAAGGTAACTCGTTTGTGTTGATTTTTAAAAAGAAAAAGAAACATTTTCATTAATAATTGCTTTCATAAGAGTTTGTAAAAAAATTGTAATAATTAGAATTATTATGTGTTAGGGCGTGGCCATAGATGTCATAATTATTCTCAGTTTTAAATTTCAAGTATTGACATCTGACAGCTACTTTTATTTTTTTGACATTAGTTTGTTTTGTTTTTAGAAAAAGGTTAACCTATATGAATAGTCTCATTTTAAAGATATTTCTTTATTTGTAATAATTTATTTCTGCCACAGTTTATGACCCTGTAACAAAATTTGGTAAGTTTTGTAGCAATTCCCACTTGTAAACGAATGTTGTAAACGGATAGGATATGTTATTTTGGTATAAATATTTGTAACTACTTATATAGTAATTATTTTTGAATTATCTGTATTTGTAACTGTTTGTGGTGAGACAGTAATAAATGTTTAATTTATTTCTATGAACTATTTTGTCTATTTATTTTAAAAAAGTCTCCTAACCTCTTTTTTGTGTTTTTTAGGACGGAGGAACCTTTTCTTTCCTCCAGCAGAAAGTTTCCTCGAAGCGGCGTCCCATTTCAAATAGCTAGAGGGAACTCTTGTGTTTTGTTTGTCTGTTTGTTCCAGGAGATTTATCTAAGTACCCCTTTGTTTCATTTTTTGTAGTTTTCCCAATCCAATCCCCTATTTCATTCACTTATCCACGACTCCAGCTCTCCAAATAAACCCTGAGCGCCGTTCGCAGAAGTTTTGATTTGTTTTGCTTGCCCTATCTCTGCCCCAATAATTTCTGTCCCCAGTTTTCAACCCCCCATACTAATACCCTATGTGGTAGGCAAAATATTTCGTTACAATATAATAGTTGAAAGCAATGATAGAAGAAAAGTAATGGATACAAAAGTACACAGAAGACCCAAAATAGGCACTAACTATTACATGGTAGTAACAAACATATGCGAAGAAATAAAAAAGAAGAAAAAGACTAGTACAGAAAAGGAAAAACTAATTATAAGAGACGATGAAAAAGTATAAGCTAAGAAATAAAGAAATAAAATACAATAATGATATAAATAACCTATGGAACAACTACAAGGACCTGCTACTGGGTGTAGCTAAGGAAGTATGCGGAACAAGTAAAAAAGACTTAACAGAGAAACAGACAGCATGGTGGTGCGAAGAAATAAAAAAGCAAGTAAAAGTGAAGAAAAATGCGTGGAAACAATATCTAAAAGACAAAAAAAATGAGAACTACAATAAATATAAAAATGAAAGAAAAAAGGTAAAAATATAATAACAGCAAAGACAGACAATTGGGAAAAATTCTGGGAGAGAATGGAAGAAGTAAAAGTAACCAAAACTATTCTACAGAACCCTGAAGATGATAAGTACACAAAAAAAAACATGAAATATATAGCATTACAAATAAAAAAGAGGAATTAATAACAGAATCAAAAGAAATAGCTAAAAGATAGAAACAACACTTTGAAGAACTGCTAACGGGTATAAACAAAGACAACATTAACCCTTTCGGTCACGCTTTTTTTTAGTGTAATGAAATATATTTTGTTAATAATTCCAAATTATTCCCAGTTATGGTACTCTTTTGTAAGGTAATGCCTTTTGGTAGGAATATTAGCATTTTTTTTTAATAAAATAGGGCCCGTTTTTGATGTTGTTAATTGACGAAATTGTGACTAACTGTAATATTTACTTAAACGAAGTTAAAATTCTTGTGTCGTCAATTGACGACACAGTGACTGAAGGGGTTAATGAAAAACAAAATAATATATTGGAAGATAACACAGAAAACTTAATAATAAACGAGGAAGAACTATAAGGAGCACTAAAAACGTTTGAAGTATGGAAAAGCTACTGGAGTGGATAGAATAACAACGGAAATTATAAAAATTATGGGTAAAAATGGAGAACAAATATTCCTAAAAATAATAAATAAAATATGGAAAAATGGAGATATACCGAATGATTGAAAAGTGTCACTAATATTACCCGTATAAAAAAAGGAGATAAGAGAGAATGTAATAACTACAGAGGATTGACATTGATATGTACAGCTGGTTCCTAAAAAACTGATACGACTCTTAATAAGATTTGATCATTTTGAGCAGTATATTTGATTGGTCAGACATTATTTATATTTATTATGACAAACAAATAATAAAATAAACAAACAAACAACAAACAATTGATTACATAATGTTTGGGAAAGTATATACTATTTATTTCTTATTTTTACATTTAATATTTTTCATCGAATTTGTAATGTTTTCTGTTTTTCGTCCTTTTTTCATGGGAAAATGTGTAGCAGTGTGATGTTAATAGTTACAGTTTAAAGTTGTAAGTGATGTTGAAAAGAGTAACGAGAGTGCGCAGACGTCGGTATGTAGTGTGGAGAAGCCAGCAAAATTTGTGAGAAAACGTGAATATACTCACTGAAGTAATATGTCTGGTAAAGTAAGAGTAATCACTGTTTTTGCTCTATGCCGTATCTGATCTGAGATATTTGTTAAACGGCGTGTACAACAAATTTAAAATATAACCACGTTGGTTCCAGTTTTTTAAGAAGCCCAGTCTGAAGTTGTATCCAGTGCCGCCCATTTCAACCTCAATCCTAAATGTCTTAAGAAGCGTTTCAGCATAATAATTCACAGGGAAGATGTAGTTTTTTTGTTCCAGTGGCAGAAATTTTAGTAGGTCCAGTTTCCGATTCCAGAAATCAATCTAAAGAAATTTTAGTGAAATCAAGGTAACTCGTTTGTGTTGATTTTTAAAAAGAAAAAGAAACATTTTCATTAATAATTGCTTTCATAAGAGTTTGTAAAAAAATTGTAATAATTAGAATTATTATGTGTTAGGGCGTGGCCATAGATGTCATAATTATTCTCAGTTTTAAATTTCAAGTATTGACATCTGACAGCTACTTTTATTTTTTTGACATTAGTTTGTTTTGTTTTTAGAAAAAGGTTAACCTATATGAATAGTCTCATTTTAAAGATATTTCTTTATTTGTAATAATTTATTTCTGCCACAGTTTATGACCCTGTAACAAAATTTGGTAAGTTTTGTAGCAATTCCCACTTGTAAACGAATGTTGTAAACGGATAGGATATGTTATTTTGGTATAAATATTTGTAACTACTTATATAGTAATTATTTTTGAATTATCTGTATTTGTAACTGTTTGTGGTGAGACAGTAATAAATGTTTAATTTATTTCTATGAACTATTTTGTCTATTTATTTTAAAAAAGTCTCCTAACCTCTTTTTTGTGTTTTTTAGGACGGAGGAACCTTTTCTTTCCTCCAGCAGAAAGTTTCCTCGAAGCGGCGTCCCATTTCAAATAGCTAGAGGGAACTCTTGTGTTTTGTTTGTCTGTTTGTTCCAGGAGATTTATCTAAGTACCCCTTTGTTTCATTTTTTGTAGTTTTCCCAATCCAATCCCCTATTTCATTCACTTATCCACGACTCCAGCTCTCCAAATAAACCCTGAGCGCCGTTCGCAGAAGTTTTGATTTGTTTTGCTTGCCCTATCTCTGCCCCAATAATTTCTGTCCCCAGTTTTCAACCCCCCATACTAATACCCTATGTGGTAGGCAAAATATTTCGTTACAATATAATAGTTGAAAGCAATGATAGAAGAAAAGTAATGGATACAAAAGTACACAGAAGACCCAAAATAGGCACTAACTATTACATGGTAGTAACAAACATATGCGAAGAAATAAAAAAGAAGAAAAAGACTAGTACAGAAAAGGAAAAACTAATTATAAGAGACGATGAAAAAGTATAAGCTAAGAAATAAAGAAATAAAATACAATAATGATATAAATAACCTATGGAACAACTACAAGGACCTGCTACTGGGTGTAGCTAAGGAAGTATGCGGAACAAGTAAAAAAGACTTAACAGAGAAACAGACAGCATGGTGGTGCGAAGAAATAAAAAAGCAAGTAAAAGTGAAGAAAAATGCGTGGAAACAATATCTAAAAGACAAAAAAAATGAGAACTACAATAAATATAAAAATGAAAGAAAAAAGGTAAAAATATAATAACAGCAAAGACAGACAATTGGGAAAAATTCTGGGAGAGAATGGAAGAAGTAAAAGTAACCAAAACTATTCTACAGAACCCTGAAGATGATAAGTACACAAAAAAAAACATGAAATATATAGCATTACAAATAAAAAAGAGGAATTAATAACAGAATCAAAAGAAATAGCTAAAAGATAGAAACAACACTTTGAAGAACTGCTAACGGGTATAAACAAAGACAACATTAATGAAAAACAAAATAATATATTGGAAGATAACACAGAAAACTTAATAATAAACGAGGAAGAACTATAAGGAGCACTAAAAACGTTTGAAGTATGGAAAAGCTACTGGAGTGGATAGAATAACAACGGAAATTATAAAAATTATGGGTAAAAATGGAGAACAAATATTCCTAAAAATAATAAATAAAATATGGAAAAATGGAGATATACCGAATGATTGAAAAGTGTCACTAATATTACCCGTATAAAAAAAGGAGATAAGAGAGAATGTAATAACTACAGAGGATTGACATTGATATGTACAGCTGGTTCCTAAAAAACTGATACGACTCTTAATAAGATTTGATCATTTTGAGCAGTATATTTGATTGGTCAGACATTATTTATATTTATTATGACAAACAAATAATAAAATAAACAAACAAACAACAAACAATTGATTACATAATGTTTGGGAAAGTATATACTATTTATTTCTTATTTTTACATTTAATATTTTTCTGTTACGGTACTGTAATGTGATCTAATTCAATACTGTATCCTAACGACTTTGGTAAAATATATTGTTTCCTGTTATTTCGTAAATTTACTAAACTGTCTATCTCATCTATTATGTTTTAAGTACGGAGAATTTGACTTCCTTTGTATTCTGTGTCACAAATATGCACATAAGTGTACGGTTTCGTATTACGGTCTCAATTAACTTAAATTATCGCCACTCAAAATCGCAATACAATAGAGTGATTTATGGGTTTGCCCTCTTGCTACCGACCATCTCGAAGCGTGGTCAGAGGGTGGTTTCTGAAGATTTCAAGACGACACTTCATCTCAAGACAGCGAACCAAACGGACCTAGTGTGTGTGATAGGTTTTCGCCATCGAGCGTCGAGGGTAAGTCTATATTCTTTGTACAAACATCAATAATGAGTAAGACCAGTTAATTTCCTAATTTATTGACAGTTATATTTGCTATTTTTCGCTAATTGATTTACAAACAAAATATCGCATTTTTACTTTATAATTATTTATCTATTGTCATTTAACCAGCGACCTCTTAAGTTTTATACAAAACACATAATATGTTAATTCAAAAATTGTAATCATTATTAAGGTCTAAATTTTGATTCCTACATTTTATAAATAGTAAATAAATGACAGTATTTACATAAAATAGGGTTGTTGTTATTATTTTTATTATTATTAAGGTATAAAATTCAACAACATATTAAAACCAGAATTGTAACCAAATTAAAAGATAACTGGGCACTATCAGAGGCAGCAAAACATATTTTAACATAAGCAGAACCACAGTTTTTCTATTAATAAAAAATGGAGGAAACAAGAAACTCTCGAAACAAAGTGAGGGTCTGGAAAACCAAAACTATACTAAATTTAGGTATGTAAAAATAAAATTATTATTTTATAATATCTCCATCAGCATTGATAACAGCTTGTAGTCTTCGGTCCATCTGCGTGAAAGAAATTATGAAATTGTCTACTTCAGAGAGCTCTTCCCAAACCTGTTGTATACCTTGCTACAGCTCTTCAGCATGTTGAGGTATAAAATTACGCTGATACAACAGTTTTATAATAACCCCCCACACATTCTCGATTGGATTTAAATCTGGACTGTGGCTGGGCTATGGTAAGGTTTCGATGTTGTTATTCTGGAGCCACTGGTTTATTATATCAGCAGTGTGAGCAGGACAATTATCTTGTTGGAGGATAAAATTATTTTCTGGATACAACTGTTCCACACTGGGAAACATGATGTTTTCTAGAATATTCAGATAAGTCTGCCCAACAAACCTGCCATCAATACGCCATACCATTCCCATTCCTCTAGATGAAATCCATCCCCATACATTGGCGCTAAAATGACCTGCTCGATATCTATCAACATATAGAGGATTAAATCTATTATTATCTGGTCTATACACCCCAATTTTGCCCTTTTAGAAGATTGAAAAATAATTTTATCTGTAAATATTACCTTGTCCCAAAAATCTTGATTTTGTAGCTGATGGTTTAAAGCAAATATAAGTCTTGATTGCTTCTGTTGTGGTGTAAGAGCTTGTTTTTTTCTTGCAGTTCGGTACCTTAGATGTGATGCTTTAATTTTATGCCAAGTTGTTGTCTTTCTTCCCGGAAACTGTAACATAATTCTTGCAGTTTTCGCATCTTCAAAAAGATTCTCTTCTAATCTCTCCAAAAGCGTACAATCTTCATGAGCGGTAGATATTTTTGGTCTTCCAGAACCTTGCTTTCTTTCTAGAGTTTCTTGTTCTCTCCATCTTTTATTAATATTAAAAACTGTTGTTCTGCTTATTTTAAAATGGTTCTCTACGGCAGATAGTGACCAACCATCTTCTAATTTCATTACAATTCTTGCTTTTAGTTATTTGCTAGCATGTTAAGCCATTTTTTGAGGTTGAACAGAAGTTATTTGACAAATTTTAAGATTTGGCAGTGACAGTGACATTATGTAAATAATAAGTAATTATCCTTCAAAACACTGCTCAATTTTCTACAAAATACGCTTTAAGAGTCATATCAGTTTTTTTAGGAACCAAGCTGTACATTTATGAA
This sequence comes from Diabrotica undecimpunctata, assembly GCF_040954645.1. Lineage (NCBI taxonomy): Eukaryota > Metazoa > Arthropoda > Insecta > Coleoptera > Chrysomelidae > Diabrotica > Diabrotica undecimpunctata. Next base: position 83,752,522 of record NC_092811.1, on the reverse strand, counting down.
ACTCTTGGAAAAAATATTAAACAAACAATTAAGAACAACGATAGAACACACACTAGAAGGAGCACAAAGTAGATTTAGAAGTGGTAGGAATATAAAGGATCATATTTTTACTTTAAAACAAGTAACACACAAAGCGCTGCAAGAGAAAAAGAAAATATACTTAGCATTCCTTGATATAGAAAAAGCCTTCAATAAAGTACCAAGACAGAAACTATGGAAAAAATTAAGAGAAAAAAGAATGGACAACATGTTAATAAGAATAATACAGAAAATATGCAATGAGAATAACAATGCTGTAATTAGTAATAATACATCAGATATATTTACAATCTTTTGGTATTTGGCTCTCACTCCATGCCCTATTACATACTTTTGTTAGCAGTTCAATGCTCTTGTCGCTCATGTTTTTAAGCATTTCTGCTGTGATTTTATCAAATCCAGACGCCTTACCTTTCTTAAGCTTTTGTATGATTTTTTTTTGTTTCTGCTAGTTATTTCGTCTGAAATTTGGTGTTCTTGCTCTACCTCTTCTGGTTCTTCTGTGATAATGTCTACATCTTTTTGGATATTCAGTAGATCCTCGAAATATTGCTTCCATCTATCTAGAATGTGGTCATTGTCATGCAGTAAGTGTCCTTCTTTGTCCCTTATTTGCTTTGGTGTTTGTGGAGGTTTTTCGGTTCTTAAATTCTTCAGGGTTTTAAAGAATAACTTTTCGTTGAGTGGTAATATTCTTCCATCTTGTTTCCGAATTCTTCCCAACTTTTCAGTTTCGCTGCTAGTACCATATCTTTGACTTTGATTATTTGCAGTTTATATATTTGGTAGTTGTCTGCGGTTCCGTTCCTTAAATAATTTTTCCAAGCTATCTTCTTGGACTTCACTTCTGCTTTCATTTCATTGTTCCACCAGTTTGTACACTTTTTGCTTCTGTTATTTCTTGTTAATCCGCATGCTTGTTTACCACCGTTTAGGAGTGCTTCTTTCAGTATTTGCCAATTTTGGTATAAGTCAGTTATGTTCAGCATGCTCTGTTAGGTAGTTTTTAACATGGTTTTCAAACTTGTTTGCTGTCTTCTTGTCCGCTAGCTTATGTGACCTGATTACTTCTATAGTGGGTGTATCATGAGCTTGTCTTGTTTTCTTGGTCTCTTTCGTTATTGATTCTAGTCGCACTTCCAAGCTGGTCCTAGCTACAACTAGATAGTGGTCACTATATATTTCAGCTCCTCGTTTTACTCTTATGTCTTTAATACATTGCCTCGATGATCTATTTACTAACACATAGTCTATGATGGATCTTTAGAATTCTCTTGTATATTTATGTATATCTTTGTGTTTCAAAAAATGTGTTCATTATTATTAAATTGTTTTCTCTGCATATATCAATAATACATTTCCCATTGTCATTTTTTATTTCTCCATATGGTCCTAATACATCTTGGGTATGTTCATCTCTTACACCCACTCGACCATTTAGATCCCCTAGTACTATAGTATTGCCTTCTAAACTGTCTATTATTTCTGAGGCCTTATCCCAGAATAGGTCTTTGCTAGCTGCTCTTTCGTCATCATTTATTGGTTAATAAATGATATCATAACATAATTTGAGTTCCTCAGTTACCAGTCTTATCTTTAGAATTCTTTCGGAAATGCATTCCCATCTTGAATATTCTTTATTAGGTTACTGTGTATTAGGCAGCCAACCCCTTCTTTTGCCCTTTCGCCAAGTAACACTCCACTGGTGATGAGGAAGTGTCCATTTTCTAAAAACTGTGTGTTTTTTCCTTCTTTTTGGTCTCTGTTATACCCAGTAAGTCTATTTGCTTTTTCTCAAATTCTTCAGCAAGTTTGACTTCTTTGCTGTTGAGACCTCTGACCATGTTGCTAATGTCCGTCCTTTGGGCTTTAGCACTGCTCCGTTATTATGGGCCGTGTCATTAAGCTCTTTCTTGTTTAATGTGGGTTTTACATAGTTACTGTTTATATTCTCGCTCGTTGCTGACTGCATTTTTATGGGTTTACCCTTTCTTGTCTCTCGTTGCTCACGTCCTTGGTCATTATTTATGGATCTATCTTTGTCTTTACTACCTATTCTATAACTACTCATGTCCATTGGCATTGCCTGGTTTGTCATAGAATTTCCGGCACATTTTTTTATTAGTGTTTTGTCCCCATTTTGACTAGTTTATTCTCTTTGTTGTCCCATTTCCAGCCGACCTTGTTGATCCATATTTTATTTCCACCAAGTCTTACATCCTTTCCTCTCTCCCTTTCTTCTTGCGCAAGTTTTCTAATTGTTTTCTGAATTTCTCTCTCTTTATTCGTAGTATCATCATTGATGTATACCTACTTTTCCTTCTTCAACATGTCTTAGTTTAGATTTATTTTTCATAACCTTTACCTTCTCTTCATGCTCTGATAATTCAATCAGACAGGTTTTCTCTCAAAGTTTATGTGCATTTTTAATTTTAACAATATATCTTCAAATTGTGTTTAATGAAGTTGCTCATTCCCTCTTTTAAGATGGTTTGATTGTATGTTTCAATTGCTAGTTCACTCATGACTACATTGATTTTTCTTCTTTGTTTTTCCATGAATTAAATAGTTTCCTTGACTAGTCTCAGTTATAATAAATAAATACCTCAATAATGACAACTTCAGATAAAAATATTATATAAAATTTATGATCACGATGTAACATATTATATAATATATTTACATAAAGTGAGTATATAAAGTGAAGACTTCAATTGGAATAAATTTAACACTTTTTTTATTTAACTATTTAAAAAAAATCTTATTCAAATCTAAATGTCCCCAGTTCTGAAACTGTTTTCTTGTAGCACATATAAGTTAAATATTATATTTATATATAATTAAGCCACAATTAATTGTAACGAAAATTACATTTTATATTTGTTCTTGATGTTTCAACTTTCACCAGAAATCATTTTCAAAAAATTTAATTATGGCTCAACTCCATATAAGTAAATATAATATTTAACTAAATATCCTCACTAGATATAATTGTTACAATATTTAAAAAATATATATTCTTACCTGGTTTTGTTCTTACAACTCCAGTAATATGGTAATCAATCCCAGGTAATTTGGCATCTACTTTTGAACCTCCAACACATTTGGCTCCTGTCCTAAATATATCTCCAGGCTCCAACTTAACTTTTTTGTGAGGTGGTTCTTTTCCTTCCCCTTCTGTGTCTTTCTTAATTATGTCACCAAAGTCGATAGTTGTTTGCATTGGAAATATCGCAGCATCTCCACAAGGTATCAATGTTGTGAAAAAATGAAATTTTACTTCTGGATTTAAAAAGAATTTATTAGATATTTGTTTAAATTCCATAATATTTGAAATTGCACTCATCTGATCATAAATATATCTAACAAATGATCTTCTACAAATAACTTCTGCATGAGAATCATTTAGTATATCCCCATTACTAGACATCTTTGATTTCCCTATGCATTTAGATCCTGTGCCAAGAGCTACAACTGTCAATTCATTATTAAACTCTTGTACTATACAGGACAATACAGTCCACTCTGTACTATTAGGTTTTCCAGATTTAGGCAACATTTTAAAACTGTTTATGCTAATCTTAGCTATTTTGTTGTGAAATTGTTTGTCATACATTTTTATTTTTATAAAAAGTTAGAATAAATATAAAGTATAAAACTATGTTAGATGTTAGTATAATCCATAAAAATATATATTGAATTAAGCTATTGTATCCGGATCCCAAGCATATTTTGTTTGAGGCAAACCATTTAATATATTCATATCATCTTCAGGAATGACAAAGTTTATATCAATATTATCATCAATATGTTTCTTGGAGCGAGCTTTGGGAATAATGGCAATATTTTGTTGAAGAGGCCAACGTAGAAGAACCTAAGAAGAAATAATTAATAGTTTACAATAAAGAATCAACATTCATTAAACTTGCTGATAATAATACCAGCAGTAATTAAAATGATATAACAATGTTTATTATCCTTCACACAGCCTTTGATATAACCTTACCATAGATATTTGCAATATTTTGGTTATCGCAATGTGATTACATATCAACAGAATCAGACAGGTTCTTTCTTAACAGCTTAGTTTTTCTCTTGATTCCTTGTTCTTCTGACAAAACCCGTTTTTTAGGTTTATTATGATTATTTGTAAGTCCTTCATAGAAAGATGCAAAAGAAACTTTACCAGAGCTTTTCCTTTGTTTGTGATTGCAGCTGTTGACATTTGCAACTCTTCTTCTTTTTAGTTTAATTCGGTTAAGTTGGTCTCCTTGGGAGCCCTTTTTATATTCTTCATCTGACTCAAGATCCTTATGATCTACTTTTTCACCTATTTTTTGAAGACTAACTGGATGCGGATTGATTTTATCATCCATCCCTCTAGTTAAAGAGTATATGCCAGTTTTGTGTTTAATTGGTGCTTTTAAACAATTTTCCTTCCTATAACTTTCACCAGTTTTCCACATTTGTTTCTGCTTTTCCTGTAGCCAACTTTGTTGAGGGCCTATAATTGATCCTGGGCGACATATTCTAATCCAAGCAATAGCCTCTTCTGCGGTAAATTTATAATGCTTCATGATATAACATCCAATCAGGGATCCAGTTCTACCTAATCCTGCTTTACAGTGAACTGCTATCACTCCTTTAGCATTTTCAGAAATACTAATAAATTGTTGTAAGACTGATTCACTAGGGGTGCCACCATCTACAAAATATAAATCTTTATGATCAAAGCCGGCTTTTCTAAAGATATTTGAGTCATATGTCTTTTTGTTTAATCTAATAATAGTTGAGACATTGTGGCTCCTAAAATAGGGAAAATAGCTTTCAGGCTTGTGATCTCCCCAGCTATGCGGTACCTCTTGAGGACCACAAAAAGCAATAAACTTGTCAGGAACTATCCAATTGAAATCGCCATTTTCAACTTGTTCATAATACTCATACTTTAAGTAATCAAAATCATTAAAATTAAAAAATCCATAGTCCAATGCTTTCTTGATGCCCTTCAGACAATCAAGTAGGGTGATAGTATATGGTTCTCCAAAAGATGCATCCCTGAATTTAAGGTATCCTTTTGAGGAATTTTTCGTGAGAGTTTCAAATGCCTGTTCAGGTGTATAACAAAGGTATATTATAGAATAAGCACCAATCAAAAATGCTGAATTCACTCTTCTCTCCCTAGCTTCTTTTGTACAATCATTAACATAGTGAATAATCTTCTTGGTTTTAAGTCCAGAGTTGCTTAATTTCTTGTTCAGCTTCATACAATAGCGGTATATCATAGCAAGATTCATGGGCCCAAAGTCTTCATAGAAACTATCATACTTTATATCTTCATTCAGTGTGAAATAATGGAGTGAAGGTGTACATTTTACATCCACTGTACATTTCACACAGATAAAATACAGTCTGTCTTTGATAAATTCTGAGGCATTCAACAATACACTGTCTTTGCTATTCATTATTTTTGGATACTACTCTTGATATTGCAATTGGAGAGTACTTTATTATTGAAAACACATTTTTTTAGTATGCACTATTTCCACTTAGTATTTCCATTATTTCACTGATAAATGTTTAATAAGATAAAACAATAATACACCAACTGATTCAAAACAGCAAGAATCATGTTAATTTATTTGGTAAAGAGATATTCTAAATTAATGGTCTATTTATATTCAAAACAAAAATGGAATATAGTAGACAGTAGACAGTAGAAACTAGAGACTTCAGAGATGTCTTAAAGATAAATGTCATGTGTCATTTGTAGTGACTTCACATAATTATCTATACAGCCAACCAACTTGCTATTGAACTTTTTTCGTTAAGATAGCTATACATCTAGGCCACAGAATAATAAACAATCAGAATGCCCACTCTGCTTGTCAAGATAAGTACGCGCATCCCGTTCGCACAGACGGAATCAGCCATGTTTTAAACGGAACCAGTGCTGCTCAGTAATATTTTATCTGATGTGCATAGAAAAATTAACCCGGTTTAAGGCTGATTTATAAACTTAACGTTCGCGTTACAACATGGTCAAATGGGAAACTCGTATGTCTATTTATAAACATCGTTCGTCGTTGGCGTTCGGTTCCGTTCAAGAGGAACCAACTTTATCTTTTGCCGTTGGCCGTTGTACAACGGTTGGTTGTAAAGATAAAGTTGGTTCCTCTTGAACGGAACCGAACGCCAACGACGAACGATGTTTATAAATAGACATATGAGTTTCCCATTTGACCATGTTGTAACGCGAACGTTAAGTTTATAAATCAGCCTTAAACCGGGTTAATTTTTCTATGCACATCAGATAAAATATCACTGAGCAGCACTGGTTCCGTTTAAAACATGGCTGATTCCGTCTGCGCGAACGGGATGCGCGTACTTATCTTGACAAGCAGAGTGGGCATTCTGATTGTTTATTATTCTGTGGCCTAGATGTATAGCTATCTTAACGAAAAAAGTTCAATAGCAAAATAATATAGATAAAAAATAGATAAAATATACTGGAATATAGGGTAGGCAACTCTACGTTATTTTAGATTGTGGTAGCTCTGATGTGTTCTGTGTCAATGTCTGTGTCAGTTGTCGGACCTCATTCACCTCATTATTATGAAAATTTTGGTTGTCAGAAAATTGCAAAGGAAAAGAAGAACCAAAAATGAGTTTATTCAAAAGGATAGGAGTTCTCTTGTATTATAGATCTCAACTTTTTTAGTTCCAGTTCTCACACCTAAGCTATTGAACATTTTCAAAAATGTTAGTGGCTTAAAAATTGCAACTAAGAATGTGAAAACGGTATCGAAGTTGTACACAAAGACAAAGGATCCTTTTACAATACAGGAGTCATCGAATGTTGTTTATTCTATACCGTGTGCTAATTGTAAAAATATGTATATCGAAGAATCATCTCGTAATTTTCACAATAGAGTAATATCACATCGCAGCGACATAAAAACCAAAAAGATCCGCTCACAGAACATGCATTAACTTTAAAACATGAATTTAATTTCGAAGATTCCTGTATTTTGACAAAGGAAAAAAAAACATTCAAAACGTGTTTTCTTGGAAATGTGTTTCATAAAATCTAATACGTCTTGTATAAATAAAAAGTCAGACATAGATAAATTGAGCAACATTTATTGTTACTTACTGACAAAACATCAAAAATAAAATAAAGATTTACTTTTACATATACACACCATAATACACCTGCATACAAAACATGTTGCATACTATCAAGACAGGTTTAATATACTACTTCCATTAATATAATAGCAAGAACTCCTAATTACATTTTAATCACACTATTTTTGTTTTTTTCTGTTCTCTATGGATCAGTCAAAACACACCATTAAAAGATGTCACTAACAAAATTTTAACTTTCCAACTAAATTTTAAAATGTATTTTGTCCAGTATTTTACATGTTATATTTTATATGGGTGTTTTTAATGTTGAGTGTCGTAGCTTTACACAAATAATCTCAACGACTAGTAAGTTGTAATGACAATTTGAGATATGTTGTAAATATTTACACTTTCTTCTAATTACAGTGTCTTGAAGAAGGAATAAAAGAATTACGAAAGCTCGACCAAAAGTCAAAAGAGTGTTTCTATAACATCCCGGCCAAACCTACTGACTGCAGCCCTAATAAACTGTGTGGTTTGTTTATATCGACAGTCAATAATATCCAATATTTCTTATATATATATATATATATATATATATATATATATATATATATATATATATATATATAGTGATCTACATTTTCAAGACTGACGTTGTCAATAACAATATTAGTTTGTAAATTACTCATTATTTTTGGTTTCTGAAGGTTAATTTTAAGACCTATTTTATTTGACTGCTGATTTAATTCCTTGAGCATTTGCTCAAGTTCCTTGATATCTGTACTAAATAATACTATGTCGTCCGCAAACCTCAAAAGACTCAAACGTACACCATCAATATTTAGACCATTTTGCTCCCAGTAGAGCTGTTTGAATACATTTTCCAATGCTAAGGTAAAAAGCTTTTGTGAAATAGTATCAACTTGTCTAATACATTTACCAAGGCGCATTTTTTCAGTTTTTTCGTCTTCATTGATTTTGATGTGGAATATGGCCTGTTCATAAATGGTTTTAATAAGTGTAGTGTACCGTGAGTCTATTCGAGCATCCCTCAGGGCTGACAAAAAGGACCAAGTTTCAATACTATCGAAAGAATTGTGAAAGTCAATAAATGCCATATGTAGAGGTACGTTGTATTCTGTGGTTTTTTCTACCAGTGTTCTGATGGTTTGTCAGTGATCGTTACTACCAAACCCTTTTCTAAATCCCGCCTGTTCAACCGGTTGATATAAATCAAGTTTTTGTGTTATGCGGTTGGTTATTATTCTTGTTAGCAATTTGTATAAGTGTGACAACAAACTTATAGGTCTGTAGTTTTCAACATAAGCAGTGTCTCCTTTCTTGTGTGAAAGTATTATTTCGGCGTTTTCCCACAGACTGGCTATTCTTTTTTCTGTTAGACACTTATTCAACAAAACTTCCACAACCTCTACAACGATGTTGCCGCCCATTTCTAACATTTCAGACGTAATACGATCCTCACCAGGAGCTTTTTTGTTTTTCATTTGCTGTAAGGCATGTATAATTTCCGAAGAAGATCTTCTATGTATCAAGCTTTTATTTCTTTTATGTCAGGTGTAGCTTTTATTGGAGTTATCATGGTATTTAGTACAATTGTAGATAAAGTGATTCTTTTGTGCCCGTTAAGAATCTTCGATTTGTTTTGCATTAGTTGGTTGAACATGAGAGCTGCCTCAGCACTGTGTAAAATTAATCCACCAGTTTTTGGAAGTTAATTTTTTGTTGCTGTTGTTGCTGTTGTTGTTGCTGCTGCTAGTGTTGTTGTAACTGTTGTTGTTCTTCATTCTCAGCTTGGTGTAAAAATTTTTATTTTTACCACGTTAACAATTTTAAAATTTAATATTTTTATCATGTAATCCTAGGGTTACTAGACCTTGCTATGTTGCTAGTTTTAACTAATTTTTAACGTTTTTAACGTTTGGAAATTTTTAATCATTTTGGATAATTTAAAAATTGTAATAAAAATATATACATACCAGAAGTTTTTACTTGATAGTAAGTTTTTTACACTATGGTATACAGCCAATCAGTGAGATTTTCCTTTTTAATTTTTTTTGTTTGAATATCTTACCTGTGCAGGACTTTTTCTTAACTTTGATGCTATTTTGTTAATTGCTTTATCATTTAACAAATCTGGATTATTACTACCTCCTAGTGAAGAGTAAGCCTGTAATAGAATGCCTTCTTTTCTTAGCAAATCTAACAATTCTGGTTGATGATAATATGGATGCCATTCCACCTAAAACATAAAGTAATAAGCACAAATATTATGAATAAAAATTATATGCAAATATAAGAAATAATTGTTACAACAACAAAAAAAAAACAACGAAAGTTTAGAAAATCATACCAGACAAATGCGACCGTTCCTGCTAAAGAGTTTAACATTTTTTTTAGCAGTTTATAATAAAATTGTAGAATTCAACGACCAATCATTACATCCATTCGTATCCGCACTAACAGCATCATTTTTTATTGTATCCGTAGTGGAACCAGAAGTACGAGTACAAAAGTCAATTTTAAAGCTTAAAAATAGTATCAATCCATAAGAATGGAAATAAAGATTGTAAATAATTACTTACCAAAACGTATAGTACCAATATTTATTATTGAAAATAGAATAGCAAAAGATAGGTTGGTATCATATTTTAATGTAAAGTTTATTTTTATTATGGCATTAATAGCCGTCACACACGATGTCGCACCACAGCCATTAATCAAAAACACTTTGATTAATGGCTGTGGTGCCATATTTGTATTCCATTGTTTTGGTTCCGCTGTAGCCAGACATTCAGTTCAAGCGATGACAGTGTAAGCAAAACTGTTAGACTGACGCGATGATGTCGCTCTTCCATTTGAGAATGTGCGTTGCGACGTTACGAGCTTGAGGTAGTCAAAGCTCGAGGGCGATGTTGGACGGATGATCATAATATCCATCATTCATACGTTCACTCTATCTATCCATTCATTCTATCACAGTCACCACCTCCCCTGCGCTTCCTCACTAGTGCTCGCTCACTTTGTTGTCAATAGTCGTGCGGCTAACATACACTTTCACTGTCAGAGTTTCTTTTAATCCTGTCGACGACGCCGACGCGTTGTGAGGTACATTATAAAATTTAATTGTTTTATCCTTTTAATGCGTATTCATTACTATGTATTTATTTATCGGTTACTTTTATCCTTATCGGAATTAGATTATAGATAATTATTGTGTAGCCGGGGATAGTGGTACTCGAAGTAATGTCCTAATTTTCTTCTTTTTTAGAACAACACTCTAAATATGGTGTCCTAGCAATGTCCAGTGTATGTCTGGAGAATAAAAAAATTAAAAGTCTGATTCTCTCTGCTCGAACGTGCACCTGATGCAACAAATAGTTGGGGTTAACTTGTATGAACAGCTCAAATATAAATCATTCTTTTGATTGTTTATGAACTTTCCAATATTTTATTATTAACTAGAATAATTCTAATACATCAAATGATTAAAATTCACACAATCAATGAAAAGATAGTTGCAGATAAAATAAAATTATTGATTTTACCAATTGGACAATACATTTAAGTAAACCGATAATACTTTAAAATACTATTAAAATGCCATTCATTTGTACATCAAATAAGGTTAATTAAATCAATGAATGGATTTAAAATTTTTTTTCTCTGTCTCCAATGGCGCTACAATCTCCAATTTTTTTCTCTCCCTCCAATCAAGTCTTGGCGTCCTCCAAATTATGCCTCCAACCTTGCCGGTCCCGCGCCGATTTTCTTACGTCTAGCAAATTTTGCGCGTCTACTGCCACTTCATCCTCCCACCTTTTCCGTGGCCTTCATTTTGCTTTGCGTCCTGCATTTTACTATCTAGGGCTCTTTTTGGCAATCTTTGAGTCTCCATTCTAACTCATGTAGTTCATGATCAGACGATCGAAGTCTTTGAAGTTTAATGAATTTTGAGATTGGTGCCTCTTTGAACAGTTGGTAGAGTTCATGGTTGTACCTAGATCTCCATACTTCGTTTTCTTTAATAGGTCAAAATATCTTCCCTATGACTTTCCCTTCGAAGCCTTCGAGATTTCGTTTTGTCTCTTCTCTTATCACCAATGTCTCACATACATACTATTGGTCTGATAATAGTTGTGACCCTGATTTTCGATCATCAGTGTGTGTTTTTCGAGCGGAACACATTTGCGAGTGAAAAGTAAGCTTTGTTTCCCTTTACTATTCTTCTTTGAATTACTGGTTCTTCTGTTCCATCCGTGTTTAATGCAACTCACAGATATGTGAAATTTTCTACAGTTTCAATATCGTCCTCTAATTCAACTGCGAATCTGTTTATCTAGCTCTTGCCGGTATTAGCTTTTTTGTCTTTTGGATATTTATTTCTAGTCCGGTCTGTTTTGCCGCTGTTTTTAATTGTGAACATATTTCTGCCGCCTCTCTTGTTCTACGAGACATAATGCCAGTGTCATCGGCATAGCCGGCAATCTGTATTGATTTATTTGTTAGGAGATTACCTCTTCCTATATTCAGCTGTCTTATTAGATATTCGAGAGTCAAGTTGAACAGTGTCTGTGCCAGCCTGTCTCCTTGATTTAATTCTTTGACTATTGAAAAGTTCTCAGTGAGCTCATTTTGTACTCAGACAGTTGCCGTTGAAGAGTGCATTGTTGCTTTTAATGGTCGGATGTATTTTTGGGGGGTTTTAAAGCTATGCAATATTTGATATAACTTTTGTCTATTAATTGAGTCGTAGTCGTAGGGTTATTTGAAATCTATGAAAATTGTCAGAGATTGATCTGAAATCTGTGAATATTGTATTGTCAACAAGTTAACCTGATGAAGAGATGGTGTCAAGGTTAATTACAGAGTCTGTGGCAATTATGGCAGAGGGACAGTTTGAACTAAGAGGGTGGGAGCGTACAAGAAATGCTGAAGTTAGTGGAACTGAAGAGATATGTCCTGTTCTGGGTATGAACTGGCATTCTGTGCGAGATGTTTTAATAGTTAATTTGAAATTCTTAAGAGAGTACACGAACTTAGAAAATATGGTAGTGACTAAGCGTAGAATCCTTTCTATAGCACAGAAAGTGTTTGATCCTATTGGATATTTATGTCCAGCTCTATTAGTAACCAAACTCATGTTACAAAACTTGTGGAAGAAGAGCTTGGCATGGAACGAACCACTGGGTGAAGTCATCTCTGAAGAGTTTAAAATTTGGTTGAGATATTTACCTTATCTTGAGAAGATGGAATAACCTCGATGGGTATAAATGAATGGTGAGACATAATATGATTTAAGTATCCATGGTTTTTGTGATGCAAGCAAAACTGGCCTATGTTTGTGTCATCTTTTTGTAAGTGAGTTATTCTGGTAAAGTATTTGTATCTCTATTGTCATCGAGAGCTAGATTGGCTCCAATTAAGAAATCTACCTCGAAAATGACTATTCCACTTCTGGAGCTACTAGCTGAAACTATAGGTGCTCGTTTGTATGTTCAAATTGCAGAGAACTTGTCTGGAAATACAGAACCCTTTTTTGAAGTGACTTAAGCATTGTTATTTCCTGAATACAACGCCAAGAAGAATGGCAAGTTTTTGTATGGAACCGAGTCAAAGAAATTCGGAGCTTAACTTCAATGGAAAGCTAACGTCACCTACAAGGAGTAGTCAATCCTGCAGACTTGCCATCACGAGGGTGCACTTCTAGACATTTGTTTCAGTCAAGATGGTGGGAGTGACCGGAGTGGTTATATGAAAGCCGCGATATGTGGCCATCTAGTAAGGCTACTTCTAATGAAGAAGAAGTTAATGCAGAGCGAAGGAAGACTTTGGTGACATCTCTTGATAATGTTTATAATTCGTGTGACTGGCATTTTAGCTACTTTTCACAATATACTGAGATGGTACGAATGGTGGCTTCGATTCAATGTTTTGTAAAAAAAGTCGCAAAAGTGACCAGAAGTATAAAGGTGAGTTGACCTCTGAAGAGTTTGAAGCTGCAGAGAAATTTGTTTTGATAAAAGTACAGCAGGAAAGCTTCTTAAGTGTGGATGATAAAAGGATTAATCGTCTTGACCCATTTTATGAAGAAGGAGTTTGATTAGATTGAGATCTAGAGTTTCTAACAGAGAAGGTATGCAGTATTACCGTTTTCCAGTCGTACTGTCATCTAAACATGAGGTAACCATTAGTTAATTAGGTATTACCACTTAAAGTCTTGTCAAGTTAGGACCCAAGGTACTCTAAGTTTGTTCCGAGAAAAGTTTTGGATTTTCTCAGGAAGGCGAAGTGTAAGATCGGTTATCGCAATTTTCAGGGCGGTTCATCTAGAACTCTGTTATCCCTTATCAACTTCTAATTTTCTTCAGGAATTACGCCGGTTCGTGTCTCGTCGTGGTAGGCCGAAAACGATTTATAGTGATAACGGTAAGTTTTGTGGGTGCTAAGAATGCTTTATTATGTCTGGAACTGGGACAGTGTTACTCGTGAGATGTCTGTGCAACGTATTCGTTGCTAGTTTAGACTATGGACTACGACACGACAACACTAGGTCATGCCAGTTTGGACTATGAGACTTTGCTAACCATGTTATGTGAGTGTGAAGCAATAATTAATTCGGGACCATTAACGTATCTATCGGATGATCCTCAAGATTGGTGTTGGCTTGATATCATCGATGTTTTTGCGGGATCAGGTGGACTGGGGACTACCAGATTGTGATGCTATAGTCAATGCTTCATTGTGTTGGACAGTGCGTCGAGTTCACACTTTGCGAAAAGAACTTCGTAAGCGATTCCGTTTGGAATATCTTGGACAGTTAAAACTGGTTTGTGCAAATAAAACTCATCGCCCGATCGCTCTTAATAAAATTGTGCTTGTCGGCAACTAGTGTTGCCCAAAATCGGTCTTGGTCTTGCTCTTGCGTTTTTGCAAGACCAAGACCAAGACCGCCTAATTTTAGCAAGACCAAGACCAAGACTGACCGTGCAAGATTTAAGCAAGAACAAGACTAAGCCTGCAAGACTCTTGCGTCTTTCAGTTAGGACTGAGTGTGGTTTTAGTAGTTCGGGTATATGCTTAAAGACTCTATGAGATGCAAAAAATTATGTAATAAAAATTTGAAAAACTGGACTTATGCGAATTACAAACAATACCATAAACATACATACCGAATCAAAATATTCATTAAAAAAACGCATTTGACACGTGCTCAGAGGTCATAATTACAATGTAAAAATAAAATACTTTGTACATTCTTCTAAAGCAGATGACTTCTTCGCTCTAAAATTAATTGTCCATATTTTGAGAATAGCCGCCCTCTAATCATAAAAATAATCTTCTTGCATTGAGACGCCGACAGTAATATCGTATCGATATTTTTTAAAATGTGTCACCCTAGCTAATAAAAAATATAATTGTTACGGACACCCACTTAATAATTCAATTTTTTCCCATTATAATTAAGTCAGGAGGAATCTAAATAAACAAATCTTATCGGCCTAAGACTATAAATTGTTTCTGCTGAGGGTGCGATGAGATCATTCGGTTAAACAAAATTTGCTGAAAGAGCGTGGATAATATTCAAAAGTAACGAGACAAATTAATAACAGATAATGTCGCCTACCGTGTAAACAAAATACCGAAGTATTTAGAATAACGAAGTAACGATATATAATTCTCGGATTGTTATTAGATACTTATAAAATAGGGTATTGGATAGTAACGAACATAAAGTAGCTATAAAGTATAGTCGTTACTTTTTCGACATCACTTAACTTCATTCCCAATTGAGCTTTCCTTTGAGTCTAATGTAATAATTGTTTTTCATCTAATCCTTGTTGTTCCCGGAGTGACAAGTTTACAATTTAACATGAGGGACAAAGATTCAAATAGTTCTAGTCGGAGTAGTGAGCGTTGGAGTTATAGATCTAAAAGACCTAAAAGCAAATTTGGTGAGTTTTTCGAAATAATTCATGCATCCCAAATTGCTTTGTGTAAATTGTGCCTACATAGACAGGTTGAAATGAAAATGAACAACAGAAACACGTCAGGTTTAAGGAAGCATCTAATATCTTTTCACAAAAAGGAATTACAAATATTTCTTCCTAAAAAACCAAAATTCGGTGGAGATATCACAAGCTTTTTAATAACCGCTGGAAAAAGTGGACATGCAAAAAAATATACTTATTACCTTTACATATATTATGTACCTACTACTTTATTTTGGTAAATCAATGTATTTATTAAGTAGGTATCTCCTTAATTTAAAATAACTTCTTTTGATTTTCATTGCTTTTTTACCTATTCTTTATTTTTTCAAGTTAGTTTTTTATATAAAAGTAGAGATAAGATTGGTAAAAACATTTATTTTGCTTTAATAAGTGGATTATAGTTTGTTATCTTATCACCTAAAAAATCTGTGCCCTGATACATGTATGTGGATTTTTTGCCCATCATGTCCATCAATCCCTTTCTAGCCAGATAATGTTCTTTAAAATACAGGCATGCTTATGTCATTAATTTGTTTTTTTTTTGTGTTTTAACCATGTTTTAGCACATGTAAGCTTAGTAAATGCAAACGTTTATTAAGAAACAGATTGACTTCCGTGGGGCATGTTAGATAGCTAAGTTAGTTAGAGCATAGGCACGGATCGCTTAGATCGTGGCTTCAAACCCCACTCGGTGTCAGTTATTTAGACATTTATTAATTTGGTTGGTCTTTATTATGGCTATGTTAATTTAAGCTTAAAATGTACTTACTCTGTTACGTTGTTCTAAGATCTAAAGTAACGTTTAATAAATAGCAATAGGCTAATGGGTAACTGCAAGACTTGCAAGACTCTTGCTGCAAGACCAAGACCAAGACCGGGAGTGCAATACCAAGACCAAGACCAAGACCAGGTGTATTGGCGCAAGACCAAGACTGTCTAAGTCTCGTCTTGTTCTTGCATTTGGGCAACGGTGCCAGTAAACGTTTAGGTTGGCCTATTGGACGAGTTGTTGAACTTTTCCCTGGTAAAGATGGAAGTGTTCGACTGTGCAAAGCTAAGACAGCTAAGGGATATTTATTGTGACCTGTCCAGCGTCTTTAGTCACTAGAGTGTCGTACCGTTCCTGAGTTCGAGCTTCGAATAATAAAAGTGAATTCAATGGTACCTCACACGTTGCTGAGTTCGCTGCTAGAGTCTCCAGTTCTGAAGACGAATACTGTACTAATGAATGAGGAAGCGGGAGTGTTTAAAGTCAGTGTTCCGAAAAATAGTGCAAAGGATTCTGAAGTGAAAATCACACGTACGGGACAGGCTTCTAAAGTGTCTAAACATTATTCAGAGTAGTGATTGTCAAAAACTGTATACTTATTAGCAAGTTTTATTTTTTTGTATAATGGTTTTGTAACATGTCTCTTTTAGATTTTGTGAGCAATATTTTACTTTATCAGAATATTCCTCAGGTGGAAGTATGTCAGAGATTGCCTTTACCTTGAACAATTTGTTGGATGAAAGGAGTAGTAGTGTTGGGCTGCGAAAAAGAAGAGATAAGAGACACCAGTTTGAAGTCGGCTATTAATGTCATGTTGGGTTGATATTGCAAGTTTTTTAATATTGCTTATATATTTTTTAAGTACCTACCTGTAATTCTGTGTAAAAGCAAATAAAACAGAATCCAACCTTCGTAAATTTGTCCAGTGAATTTAATTTAGGTGTACTACACTGGGGGTTCATTATCCATGCGACAACTACGTTGTGGACGTCAATGTTATATTCCCACGATTTGTTTAGAATTTTTATAGTTATAGATCTTCCTTTTCGGAAAAAGGTTTGATATTCCCCAACAATATTTTCAGTGAGTTGTTGGATTCATTTGTTTAGTATGTAAGTAGTTATGCCGCGATAATTTTCGCCTTTTAGTTTATACCCTTTTATATATTGGGCATATAATCCCGGTTTTTGCAGTCGCTATGAATCATTTTATCATTCCAAATCTTGTTCATAAGCATATGCATTTGTCCTACTGGTAGGTGGCGAACACCTAGTACCTTCTACCTTTTCCATCGTCGGGGGTTCTATATTTTCGGTGATTCCCTCAAATTGATGCATGTCCATATACTCTTCATTTTCTTGCGTCCCTAGGAGAGTTTGAAAATAGGTTTTCCAGACTGATTTATTTGTTTTGGATCATTGGTTATTTGCCCTTCTTCATTTCTGCATAGATTTGTTCGGCGTTTGTATCCTTCTCTTAAAGTGCGTATATATATATATATATATATATATATATATATATATATATATATATATATATATATATATATATATATATATAGAATAAAGTTTTATATTATATATATATTATATACACGCTTCTTTTATATCGTTGCTTTGGAGATTTTCTTCCAGTTTCTGTATACAACCATTTCGTATTTTTTTATTATATATTATATATTTTTTCATCAGATAAAAATATAAACATTCTTTTAAAATCGTTACTTGTGTTTTGATGATAATTCTCCGTTCACTTTGACTCTGTCTTCTGTTATATTTAATTTCAGTTTTACTATCTTCAGCTTTTCGGGCATTAACGAAGAGTATATGCGTTTCTTTCTGATGTTGATTACTTTCAGCATGCATTTATTACAGTAAAAATGTGTTCGATGATTTCCCTTCTCCTAAATCCAGATTGATACTCTCCTTTAGATCTTTTCTCAATTTCTACTTATTTTTCTATCCATTTTTTTTTTTTCGAGTTTTTTCTTTTTACACTTCGCCATCACCTTGTATCTTAGTTTGGCAGAGCGATGTCCCACACCATATTTTTTCTCCTTTTATGTGCAGGGAAATTACTAAAACTTCATTCCAATGTCTTGGCATGCGTTCTTGTGTTTATATCTTTTTCATCAAATAGTGTTTTTTGCACTGATTGCTCGACTCAATATTTCAGTATTTCTGCAGTTACTTCGTTCTCACTTGTACTTTTGTTGGATTTCAAGCTAAGTAATATTTTCTCAATATCTTCAATGCTTGGTACTTCTGTTCTTTGTATCTCTATTTCCATAATATGTCTGTTCCCTACTTTTGCTGTATGTTTCTTGTTTATTAGCTATCTAAAATATTCTCTACATCTTAAAGTTGCTTCTTTTTTGTTCGTATTAGTTGTCCTTCTTTATCTCTAATAAATATTGTTTTGCCTCGATATCCCCTCCTTTCCTCGTTAACCTTTTGGTATAAATTTCTTATTTGCTTGTTTCTGAAATATTCTTCAATTTTATCTAGTTGTTCCTTTATTCCTTTATTTTCCTTTTCTTCTGTCTTTCACGTAATCTATTTGCTTACTACTTTTTCCGTCTAATAAATTCCAAGTATGTCTTTTGTATAATTCCTTTTTTTCAAAGTATATGTTCATGATAATCAAATTCTTCTATTTGATACAGTATATTAATTATTTTCGATTATTTTCTTTGTGCTTACTGTGCGTCCCAATCATTTCTACATATATTGTTTCCTTACCTATCTTTGCGTTTAGGTGCCCTATAGATATAGACAATTTTAAGGTGGCATTTTGGTATTTGATCGAATTCGGCATCTAATACTTACATTATAAAATTCTTCCTTTTCATCTACAATTTACATCTAGTGTTATATAATAGATTGTTCCTGAAATATCTTTAAATTAAATTATTAAGTTTTTCAATGCTTTATTCAATATAAAACCGTAACCCAGTATATTACTGTATATAAATGTATACTTCAATAATTTCTGATCCCAGTTGTTTCCTCTTGGAGCGCTACTAAATCTAGATTGTAATTCTTACACTGATTTACCAGATGCCTGTTAATTTATTCCTCTGGCGTTCAACGTTGCCAATGATATTTTGTTTTGAACTTTATTTTGTTTCCTTGATTTTATTATTTTTTGTTTTTCCTCTTCTTTCTCTTTTTCTCTTGCGATCTGATTGTCCCTTTTCGCTACCATTATCGTCGTTGTTGCTTTTCCGGGTTTTTCTTTGTTTATTGCACTTATACTTTATGTTGACTTTTCAGTAAATTCATTCTTTTTTCTCATCGCTTATCCCTTTTCCCTTACTTCTTTAAAAATTGTTCTATTATATAACCATCATGTCTTCATTAATATATATCCTGTCTTCATTAAGAGCTTTCAGCTGAATCTTATTTTCCAGCATCCCCTTTTGTTCGTTCTTATTTCTCAATTTTATTAGACAAGTCCGTTCTTCTAATTTAATGGCGCTTTCTATCTTTACATCCTGTTTTAGGTGTCGCTTAATAAAGAGTTTGTCATGCCATTTTTTAGTATCTCTTCCTTTACTTCCGCTTTTATTTCCACTACTACTAGATGATTATCAGCGATTAGAACCACCAACGATTCTTGAAACAAATCACCCGGAATAGATAATTTCTCAACTGAACTATATCAAGAAGGTGGCCATGATACCATAAAGGCATTACAACAGCTTATAAAAGAAATATGGGCACAGAAATCCCTCCCCAATGATTGGAATATTGGAATACTTTGCACCATATACAAAAAAGGAGATATCTTTGAATGCTCTAACCACAGAGGAATTACGCTTTTAAATGCAGCGTATAAAATATTTTCCGCAGTACTATGTCATCGAATGGCACCATATGCAGAACGGATAGTAGGAAAATACCAGGTTGGTTTCAGAGGTGGTAAATCGACAATTCATCCGATTGCAACCCTGAAATAAAGTTTGGAAAAAACACTAGAATATGGCATTGATACTCATCACATATTTATAGACTACAAAGCAGCCTACGACTCTGTGAATAGAAGAGAAATATTCAAGGCAATGAAGGAATAGGAATGGCTGAATAGGAATACCAAATCAGTTGGTAAATTTAACAAAACTACCACTTGAAAAAATTGAATGTGGAGTACGAATTCAGGGGGAACTATCTGAACCTTTTAAAACAAATAACGAGCTGCGCCAGAGAGGCACTCTCTCCTGTATACTGTTCAATCTGGCTCTGGAAAAAGTAATACGTATGTCACAAATCACAACCACTGGCTCAATATATTATAAACCAGTGAAAATCCTGGCCTATGCTGGTTTAATAATAAACGCCAACAAAACGAAGTATATGAAAATAAGCACGCAACCACCAGTACTACGACCAATTGTTATAGAAAACGACGTCATCGAAGCATTGAACGAATTTTTATACCTGAAAGCGCTCCTTAACAGTGAAAATAATACTACCACAGAGATAAACCGCAGAATTTGCACGGCCAACAGATGCTATTTTGGGCTCAACCTCCTCCTTAAATCCACAATTATATCGAGAAATACAAAAATAAAACTCTACAAAACAATAATACGCCCAAATCCTAACATATGGTTGAGAGACCTGGACTATAACAAAAAATAATGAAAACATGTTAGCCTAGGATGTTTGGAAAGAAAAGTACTAAGGCGAATTTATGGAGCAGTGAATGGCAATGGAGGGTGGAGAAGATGATACAACTTTGAACTTTATAGAATATACCAGGAACCTGATAGGGACGATTCTTAAGGAGGCTAGGACCCACATAGGGTTGTAAAGCCAGAATGATGATGATGATGACTAGATGATTATTTTTTGCTTCTTTCCCAATTCTATTTTCTACGATGCTGACTTTTTCATCATTTCTTTTATCATTTCTATTTTTAGTTCATTGTTTTCTTTTTTAGCTGTACTATTTCTTGGTTGTACACTTTGTTTTCCACTCTGGAATACATTTACCACTAAACAGTGCAGATTCTTTGTACAGTCAATGCCAGCTGAGTTCGGGCGCTCATAAAGTTTAGGAGTGATGCTACTCCATTTTAAAAACAAATATTCATTCCATGTCCCAATATTTAGTTGCCAACAAAATAAACATTTTTTTATTTTATTATTAATTAGTTCTATTAGAGTAAGTATATTTTATTTTATGTTGCTGATTGAACCTATATAATCAACTATAATTGTAATAATACATACATTAAAATACCATGATTAAAAAAACTGTCAACTATCTGAATTATGCATGTATTTCAGTTTGTGCCAATGTATAGTTGTTAGGGCTCATATAGTCCTAAATTAATATAGATTCTTTTAAATCAGTTTCAAAACTTGTGTTAGTTTGTTGAATAATTTATTATTTTAGACTATGCCATTAACCCTTTAATTTATCTTTCCTCTTATTAAACAATCTGTGTTATTGCTTTTTTAGTTTAATCTACATAATGTCATAACCCTCCCTGTGTGGGTTGATTCAGCCTATCTTTTCAGATTTTATGTTGTACTTAGATGGAATTTCATGTGACACTTTTGTTTAAAAAAATATTTACCTTAAAATTAGCTAGTACAAAAACTATGATTATATAGGAGCTTAAGATAGATTTGCCTAAGTTTAAATAAATAAAACATTGTTGTCATTTCTAATATGCCCACCACTGCAAGCATTATACCAACATATTGAAGTACATAAAAGTCTGCAATGGTTTTAATTATGCAACACCATATTTAATCATTTAAGTATAGCTGCCATTAACTGTCTTATAAAATTTATATTTGGCCACACATTATACATTTTATATATTCTGAGGACTTAAAAAAAGGTAAATATTTATCTTAAAACATGTATTGGCACACTTGAATTAAATAGTTTTTTGTTGTAATTTTCCTCATAAATTTTTAATAGCTATAATTTTATATTTTTATAAATTTTTGGTATCCAGGATTATAAAAATAAGGTTTATTAAAATAAAACATTTATTTCGATAATGTATAAAATAATTACAGACTAAGTAAATAAAAATTGCAGCATAATTTAAATTTATTATGTCATATTATCATTAAATAACAAGTTACTTAAGAGGCTTCATTTATGCCATGTAGGACCCAAGGACTCTAACCAACCAACATTTTTTGAGTTTGTCATATGTGTTAACAGGCAACCAGAGCGGTTGCCCTGTGAGACATGATCATGTCATCACAGTGACATTGCTCTTTAAGAAGTTCATAATAAGTATATTAGGTTTTGACTGTATAAGCATCAAATCAGGATTCCAAATATTTATATTACCATTTCATAATATCAATTATGCTTAACACACACCTATTGACACAATATTAAAAGTTGTGAATAGTAATTGTATTGAAATTTTGAACATTTCCTTGTCTAAATTTAAGACAAATTAGCAAACAGGTTTAAACAAATGTTATTATTACCAACTAATGTCTATATTTGTTATTACTTATATGTGTTTGTTTTTTTTACGATATATTAATAGCTGTAATGCTGCATATTGTATAACTGTTCTAATTAATTTTTTGTACTGCAGTTGATTCCAGAAATAAATAAATGATAAAAACCAGAAAGAATTAGGCAAAAATCCATACAGATCTTCCCTATCCTCTCCTACAAATGCTTAAAAATTAGGTACTAGGTTTAAAGAAACTGGAACCAAAAACTAGAAAAAATAAACAAAAGACAACTATACCTAGATAGGTATCTCAAAGCAATGGGCCTAAAAGGATTCTAAAATGTTCATACACTCTCACCTATATATTACTACAGAAGGTATGTCTAACTCACCTGGTTCACAGCTGGTTTAATACCATGGTTTTTGTTTAACAATTCTCTCATATGCTTAACATTATAATTTGAGACTCCAATATTTTTAGTTAAGCCATTTTTAACACCCTTAACCATTTGCTGCCAGCTTTCATCTCTAAGAACTGTGTTATTCTTATTTTCACTGTTAATACCTTGTGCTCCAGGCCAATGTATTAAGTATAAATCAATGTATTCACAATCTAGATTTTGCAAGGATCTCTGAAGCGCACCATATGCCTGTACACCTTGATTACTAGGAGCTGAAAACAAGATATTAATGTTAACTAGTTTTTGAAAATAAAGTTAAATCACAACAGAAGTATGTTTCTTTATATCAAGGCTCTCAGAATAACTATGAGATATATTAGTTTACATTTATATCTGCATAATGAATGGTCACTTTAAATGCAAAGTTCTAATCAAAACAGTATAGAAGTAATGAATAAGTTGTGCAGATATTCCAGACTCCAGTAAATCTGTAATTTAAAAATAATTCTTCAGAAATTCTAGTAATATATTCTATAATGTCAGAGCAAAATGGTTTATGGCTAATCTCATTGTATCAACTGACCTCAAATACAATTTATTGGGGATACAGGTAGACAGAAAGTTTGGTACTAATAGTGTAGTAAGTGGGAATGATGTGAGATGAAATTTATATCACAATGGATATAGGGCTGCATTTATCATTTATTTAAAAAGCTTCAAACAACTTACACAACTTAGTTGTTATAAATATATCTTTCCTGGTCAAGTTATGTTTTGGTAATAATTCTTTCAATGCTTTTCCAATGGATACTTCATTACCATACACTGCAGCACTGTCTACAATTAAAATTGAAGTATTTGAAATATATAAAAACCTGTACATTGTGTCTACTGTTACCTATAAGTCGGTATCCTGCTGCTAGAGCATGATCCAAAACAGATTTAATCAAATCGTCCCCACGTATCTGGTAAGTTCCAACTGAAAAGTAAGGTTATGTATTTAAAGTCTTCGAAATATAAATAAAAATTATTCTTAAAAGTGTAATTGAAAATAAAAAAAACTTACATCCAACCAAGGGCATTAGGTCGCCACTTATCAATTTAAAATTCATGTCTTTTGCCATATCGCCTTTTAGCTGTGCACACACCGTGTAAACAGAGAGAAGTAGGAAAAGTTTACCAAAAAAATGTAAGGGAGTAGTATTAGTCATTTTTATTTCCTCAACATGTACTAAAATATTATTATGAAACGAGTTTTAACATTGAATTTATATAGCAAAAGGAGTTGAGCTTCCAAGGATAACTACTTATCTTTAGAAGGTATGAGAAAAATTAGAAATTGTTTATTATAATTTTTTCATTTAACAATGGATACTTGGTATATACAGCGTGGACCATCAAAACAAAAGTAATACTTATTTATTTCATATATGTTTATGTCAAAATTTAAATTAAGCACTAGGCATTCTTCTCAGCACTGACATAAAACCTTATTACTTTCAATTGGCGTTCTACAGTGTGCAGTCCTTCTTTTAATTTATAATAAAATGCCTTCTTTTATTAATCGATGTCCAATTATACTAATTTTATGTTGTTAGGCCAACGATTTGACTCTCACAATATAAACAAAATATGTAGAAGAAACCGAAGAAATTCTGTATCTGTTTTCACAATTACAAGCGGAATGCTGAATGCTGATGCAACTGAAAATTAATAATCTACTTTGAAAATACTGTATTTAACCATAATTAATAATTACTAAAAATCTTACTAATGCGTGAGTTTAGATAGAATATTAAGCTTCAAAATGCTTTACAACGCCTTTAAACAGCGTTAAACCAGAAACTCTGTTGTTTGACATGGGGGTCATCATCATCCTCACTTTTCGTAATATATTTTTTTTTCTGCATCTAAATCTTGTGCTATAGGTACTATGAAGAAGAAGTCCAAACCATTTATCACATACCTATTAGAGGAATATTCCCAACTTTCTTATTGTACATGTTCTACTCATTCATGATATCCATTCCAGAATTCCAGAGCTTGTATAGATCTAGTATATGAGTAGGTATTATCTCTTTGAAGTCACTTCGTAGTCTTCAAAAAGTGTTCGCCGCCTGCGATCTAATGACTTACATTTATTCAAGATGTGGTTGACAGTTTCAAGTTCTTTGTCTCTTGGCTGGCTAGCAAATGTCTATTATGACTTCGAGCAGATTCCTGCTTGTTTTCCGCAGTACCTACTGACATGTACATTTTTCCATATGCTTGACCGAGTAGACCTTCACGGCTTTCCATTAAGAATTATGTTGTGTTCGGATCCAGGCTTGATTTCGGTCACTGACGGTAACGGTTTTGTGACCCCTACGACCGACTCTGGACCGAGAGATGCAAGTATAATAAGGGAGGCTACAAGTATTTTGTAGCTGATATTCTTATTGCAAGTTTATCAGCTCTTTCCTCGCGTGTTTATTTCCCGGTGATGTGGAACCCATACCAGGTTGACACTGTTATGGTCCGTCAGTCTATAGAATTTTGCTTGGCATTTCCACTCTAGTCTAGAGTTCACCTTATGTCTTCTAAGAGGCCCCATGGCAGCTTGACTATCTCTCGATACGTTGATCCACCTCAGTGTGAAAATCCCCATATTAATTTCTCTTGAACAATGCGAGATTACATAAATCTCTGCCTGGAATAATGACGTACCTATATTCTTCTAGTGAATTAGAAATGTTAACATTTCCACTATTGCTGAATATTCCTACACCCGACCGTTCTGTAGTTTAATACCCGTCTCTGTACCAGTGATAACTTAACAGCCTGGATTGTGTGTTTTCTCTGCCCCATCCCTCTCTTGACATCGTAGCTGTGAGATATCTTGGTCCTCTCCAGAATATCTCTAACTACCTTCGCCCCACGATCGGTTACCTCTGTAGAACTATGGAATTGATGACGGTGTTATTAGAGAACAGCTTCCTTCAGGTTTTCGTTGCTGGGATACCCAAAATTATTTTTTGTTTTGGTATCATTACAGCAACTACCATCGTTTCGAAAAAAATAAAAAACATCTACATATGAGAAGAGGAAATTAAACAGTCTACAATTAACATTAAACATGCAAAACACGATAGGCTTGTAGCTACAAAAACCATTCAATATAAATAATCTTGCTACTATCACAACGTCATTTAAGAAAATTCGCGATGCCAACGACAAAGATGCTATCTAATTCAAAGGAATTCTCGCCGGTGTGCTTCCAAAAGCGCTTCAGTTTTTATTACAGGAATGTTCACAACTCTGAAAGATATCAGGTTCCCCCAAGCCAATGCGAATTATTCGTACCTGTTGCGGAAAATCGCACCGATTCGTATCAAATTATTTCAACTATGCTAAGTTCAGACTACGAATTTTACCGTTGTAAAGAGCGATTTGTCTGCGTAAATATTCGTCCGAAATTTTAGTTCGCCATCGACTGCGTTTTTGTCTGGATTCGTAGTGCGGAAGTAATTTATTATAACGAAATGGAGAAATTGATTGAATTAGTTCGACAATATCACATTACTTATGATCTTTCCCATGAAGATTACAAGAATATTCGAAAAAAGGATAAGGTTTGGAGTAAAATAGGAGAAGAAATAGTCGAAAATGGAACGTACATTGAATTTTACTTATAGTAAAATATAAAAATTTTAATTCATAGTCCCGTATTAAAAAAGGTGGCAAATCTGTCTCGGGTCGAGAATGCTAGTCTCGTAGATCTCCTTGGGTCATTATCAAAATCTAGAAACGCTAGATTAGTGAGATATTATGTGTTCTCTACTCTTTTGTATGGTGTCGAAGGTTGGACTTTGACGGATACACTTCTCAAGAAACTGGAAGCCTTTGAAATCTGGGTGTATCGGAGAATCCTACGAATAAGTTGGGTGGATAGAGTTCGTAACGAAGTTGTTTTGCATCGGATGGGAAAAGTTACGGAAGTCATCAAAACAGTTAAAAATCGCAAACTTGAATATTTTGTCCATGTTATGCGCCACCCAGAGAGATATAATATACTCCATTTAATAACACAAGGCAAGGTAGACGGAAGAAGAGGGCCAGTTCGAAGAAGAACGTCATGGCTTAGAAACCTTTTCCGAGCTGTCGTCAACAAAATTACTATAGCCAATTTGATAGCCAACGCTCGATAATCGAGCTCGGCACATGAAGAAGTAGAAGAAACGCTCTAACTTCAGGTTCTGATGGATCTAAAAGTTCGATAAATCCATCATCACATTTTCTTGTTCGTAGGAAATTATGTAACATACATGCAGTTTTCGCAATTTGAATAGTAGTGTCAACTCTTGTTTCGATTGGTCTGTAGAATATACGCCATTTTTGTGCTAACATACCGAAAGCATTTTCTACAACTCTTCTCGCTCTACAGAGCCGTTCATTGTAATTTTAATTGAAAATATGTTCCACTATGGCTGTTTGGAAAGGGCCTCAAAAAATATGATTTTAGAGCAAATGCTTCGTCTTCGATTATGACATGAGGAGAAGGTTCATCTTGTCCAGGAAGATTTTTTGGCTCAGGCACATTCATTGAATTTGTTTCAAATCTTCTTCCTATGTTGGAAACTTAAAATATTCCACCATCATCATTTTTACCAAAACCACCAATATCAACCATAATAAATTTATAATTTGCAAAAACAACAGCCAATAATACCATTGAAAATTTTTTAGATAACACCAGCTCCAGTTTTCTTTAGATATTTTATAGTAATATGCTTGCCATCGATGCTAACAACACAATTTGGAAATTGCCAAACATTTCTACTGCCTTCTTCAGATTTTTTCCATATTTCTGTAGTTGTTTCGGGTAAAAATGTTAATTGCAAATTTCTACATAATATAGCTTCACAAACTTCTACAACTATGTCACTTAAAGTCGAAAAACCAACTCTAAAACTGTCGCCAATTGTATAGAATGAATCTCCGGTTGTCAGATATCTAAAAATAATTTCTTTTAGGTGATGAGATAAAGAGGAAATTGAGAAATTTGTGAGATATTTATGCTAAGTATATCACAACCAGAAAACTAAAACTGGACAGACGGCAAATTCTACGAAAAAATGGATATGGGCAGATCAGATGAAAGCATTCAAACCATTCTTAAGTTTTGCAAAAACTACATCTAACACTAGCGACGCGACGTACCAGAATATATAGAATTGACAAATATAGAGTCTTTTGCGAATGAAATTGGCAGAGCAAAATCACCTAGTTCACAAAACACTCAATCAAACAATTCAGGAATATCGAACACCGATATCATTCAGAATCAATCCTCAGCAGTTACACCTACATCAAGTGGTGGTCCTGGAGTTGCTTCTGAGCGTAAACTTCCCATTACCACCAAAGCAAACTAAAAACGCCATTCCGAACCATCCACATCTGTGAAAGACACGATAACATATTTTGAAGGCAAAAAATTACTTTTGATGTAACTGATCAACTTGTGCGATAAAAACTTTCTCTCCTAAAGGACAAACAGAAACGAAAATGAAAATTCTTTCTAGGTTGATATTTGTATCCATTTTCTTATTTTTCTATAAAGTTCTAATCATAAAATAATCAGGCATTTTCAGAACAAGCTAGCAAGCAGTAGTAGATTCCGCTACGAATTCCATTGCGATTTTTTCGTCATGAATCCGCTACGAATTATTTCGCATTGGTTTGAGAGAACCTTAACACTGTCATAGCTTCCCTCTCTCTGTGTGCCTGCACTCCCACCAAAAATCTATTACTACCATCGATGCGCGCTGGAGATGGAATACCTACAAAAAGTATAAAGTGCTGCGAAGAGTGACGCAAACTAACTTCCATCCAGGGCTTTGATCTGGCAAGAACTTCTTCTCCGGGCTTGAGTACTGTTTAGAGTCCAACGTTTTTTTCCATATCTGCGATCGAGTGTTGATCGATCTCTCCCGAACCTCGAATGGGCCGAGTTTTATTCGGCCGCTTCCCGATCTTTGGGTATGGTTAAAGATCTTCCTTCGTTCTATCCATTCGAGTGCCGCCGCTAACATTTATTTTTGGTTCCGAAGCCCGCAGTACTTTTATTTTACTTACGAGGATTTTGATTTTACGTATTGTATAGAAGCTAATTTTATTTTATTTGTTATTTGTTTGAATATATTTTTATTTAACTTAAAGTTGAGTTTTACTGAGTCTGGTGTCTAATAGACGTACCCTTCGCAATATTTCACTAAGTACATTGAATATTAGTAATTTAGTGACAAATTGGAGGATATCAAGCGGATCTTCCTTGTCAGATCACACAATAATCATATTCGAATTAAATTGGACAAATTTAAGTCAACGTTCGTGAGACACTCGATAAACCAGACTGGAACAGATATCAAACCTCTCTGAGAACGAATCTATATATAGCAATATACCATCTGCGACTAGAACAACAGCGAACAGTAGCAACAACGAATTGTTTCGGTCAGCAGTTTCGAAAATACGTATAGCCCTGATGATCGCCAACCTTCGGAACGAAGATGGCACTTGAAGAAGAAGACTAGAACAAGACATGATTGAAATAAATGAGGCAATACTAGATGTTTACAAGCAAAGTTATTTCATTAAAACAAGTAAAAAAACAGTAACTTGGTGCAACAATCATCGGTCAAAACTTAAGTACGAAAACAAGAAGATTATATCGAGAAACTCACCTTGTACAACAAGAAAATCAGAAAAGATCAGAAAATTCTGCGAAGAAATTGACTTAAGTCTCATTGACTTAAATGGCAAAGTTACACATGGTTATTTCAAAGGGCAAAATCGACATTAGCCTTGTGCAAGCCAGATGATAGTTTTATATAAAGTAAGGAAGCCTTGATCTTACCTGTAACATATTCCCAGGAAGTGAAAATAATTCGTTTCGAGAAAAAAACGAAGTGGAGTATTGCAAAAATCCAACCACTTGGACTGCGTCAATGGTCAAGCACGTATGCAGCAACAGACAGCTAAAGTGTAATACAGGTGGAACCATAGGAAATTTTACTGTATATCACAAGAATCGTTTAAAGCAGCTCAGAACTGAGATATATACAAAAAATAAGAAGAAGGGACAAAATCATCTTGATATTCAAATTTGGAAAAACGGATACAAATGTGCAAAATCCAAATCTCTATCCCAAAATACCAGAAACTTTCTAGATATTCAAGGATGCGGAGCCTATTAGTAGACCAATTTTGATGTGATTTGACAAACCTCGGGATACCTGCCAAGGATATGTCGATGACATCGTTAGAAATGTAAAGCAAAAGTTTGATAATATCCTCTGCGACATAATTCAAAAAGTATTGAAGTATACAAATACATGGTGCAAACGACGAGACTTACTACAATTGATGGAGGTATAATTGAGTGAAAAAAATGTTGAGGTTTAGGTTAAATATCTAGAGCATATAATAGATGATCACCTTGGCTAGGATAAGCATAGAAAAGAGATGATCGAGAAGGCAACTAAAGTCCTAATTATGTGCAGAAAAAAATTGGAGATCTAACTCAAAAAAAAATAAGGCGGTTGTACATACTAATAGGGAGACCAATACTCATTTAAGGTATAGTGGTCTGGAAAGTACATCTAAGCAACACAAGAAACAATTTCGCGAAACTTTAAATAATAGCTTATGCGTTACATGTGCAATGAGAATATGCCCAAGCACTAACGGAGTATTTATTATAGGAGCATGAAAATAAAGACTATATATTGGATGGCCAATGTTGAAATCGTACACCCAATTCTCAAATAAACTTAAATGAAGGTCAATATTGAAGCATAGACCGAGATGACATGTCAAAGAAGAATGAATTTACTTCAAAATTAAGTAAAAACTAAGCAGGGAAAATTCAATTACTCTCCTACCGATTCCGGTACATATTTTAGTGGAGGGAAACGAAAATAACTACGAATTAGCTGAAAGAAGTGCGAAAACCATTTATCAGATTAGATCCCTTTTTAAGGAATTTTAGGGAGAGAGTCACAAATGTCGAGTTCTTGAGAAGAATGAATAAAGAAAAGGAAGTCATATTTACGATCAAAAAACGAAAACTGCAATACTTGGGACACATTACAAGAGGCGAAAGATATGAACTGCTTCGAATAATTATGCAAGTGAAAATAGCAGGAAAAAGGTCCATAGGAAGAAGACTAAACTCCTGGCTAAAGAATCTACGGAAATGGTTTAGCTGTAGCAACAACGAATTGTTTCGGTCAGCAGTTTCGAAAATACGTATAGCCCTGATGATCGCCAACCTTCGGAACGAAGATGGCACTTGAAGAAGAAGAAGAACTAGATCGACTAAAAATCCAAACATTGGAAATCACACAATTAAAATTTTTTTCTAAGAAATATATGATTTAAAGATTACATTAGTTTAAATAAAAAAGGACTACGTACCTACCTGCCTGTAACAGAATACATATTATATGAAGAGGTGCTTAAAAGCAAAACGCGTTCAATCCACTTTTTGTCGAAAATAAGATATTGAGCTTAACTAGTTCCTTATAGTCTATTTATAGGTACAACACTTTATTTGCACTCAAAATAGTCAGTCCGGATATTATTTGACCTTGCATGGAAAGATGCCCTAAAATTTATTATTCTAACCTTTTGGAGGGGGCAATGGTAGGGTAAATTTGAAATCGCGACTGAATTCCGCCGTTGCGTCAGCCGCCATCTTGATTTTGAAGGAGAACCGTTTTTGCTCAATATCTCTGCAATTTTCAACTTTTCGACAAAAATGTTACAGAATGAAATTGTTACAAATGCGATTTCCTATAATTTCTTTTTAACAAAATTTTTCGTGTGGTTGATATTTTCCGAGTTTCCGAGTTACTTTACGACATAAAAATGTACATGAGCAAAAATAAAAATTATTATATTTATATTTAAAATCAATATATAAAGTTGTAGGTTTGTTCCTGTTTATGGCTTGCTGCTGATGAAGTCACGGTCTTGGTTTGTTAGGCTTAAAATCTTAAATATTGATTTTAACAAAAAAATGGTAGAGCTTCTCAAAACAGATGGAACATGACTTCTATGAAACCAAAAAAAAAATATGGAGAATGATCAGAGGACAAAGACAAGAGATGAACGAACTAATGAATGAGAGGTAACGACAAACGAAGAAATAAATATTGAGGAGCAAGAACTAAAGGAAGCATTAAGAAAATTAAAAAATAGAAAATCACCAGGAGAGGACAGAATAACGAACGAACTCCTTAAGTACGGAGAATCAAAACTGACCATATAACTATTAAAACTAATCCAAAAATAATAGAACAAAATAGAATTCCTCAAGAATGGAGATTAAGCATCCTAACACCTCTCTTTAAAAATGGAGACAAATTGGACCAGGAAATTTACAGAGGAATTAATTTAGTAAATACAACACTAAAATTAACAACCAAAGTAATAAATAAATTGAATGAAGTTATAACACTAGCAGAAGAACAACAAGGTTTTTGGGTTGGAAAGATCATACACCGACGCTATATTTATAATAAGGTAAGTGGAAGAGAAATCATTAGACTACATTAAACCGGCATATCTATATTTTATTTACCTTAAGAAGGAATTTGATCGGGTAACATTAAAGGACGTTATCCACTTATTGTACCCAAGAGAGATATCTCTAAGAATAATAAAAACGATCAAAAATATCTACCAAAACAACACAATTAAAGTAAAAATAGAAGAAGAACTAACTAACCCTACTGAAGGTGACAACAATGGGATAAGACAGATAGAGTTTCTAGGTCCTCTATTGTTCAACCTGATAAGGGATGAAATAATAAAAAAAGTAAGAACTAAAAAATGATACCAAAATTTCTTAATATGAAGTGAGCACAGTTTTTTTTGCCCTTTTCTTAAAAGTTACATCATTGATCTTAAGGCATTTTGCTTTTAAGCACCTATATCAACCATAATAAATTTATAATTTGCACAAACAACAGCCAATAATACCATTGAAAATTCTTTAGATAACACTAAAGTGTCCAACTAAAAACCTCTCCTTTGCCACTCCAGATATCAGGATGGAAGAGCTGGTTAAGGCAAATCATTTCTCATGATACCCTGGTATCACCTGATTCCCATTCTTTCTCCCACGCATTTGTCGAGAAAACCACACCCACACGAACCACCAAAGACTTTCAATTCTCTGCCTTAGCGAGGCTGCCTCTCTCTCGCGTTATGTGTCTCATTTTCTCCTATTTCAGCCTGGGACAGTCTGAACTCACCGAGGTCCTACTCGCTCGTTTTAAAATTCCGTTGTGAGTTCCATCTTCTTCCGTTCTTTTGAAGAGAGCAGCTCCCTGTTAAATTTGTTGATCCGTGTTCACTACCACTTATCCCTCATCATTTTCTCTACCATTTCTCTCACGGAATCAAACATTCTACAGTTACACTTTCTTTCAAACTTCTCTCTTTTATCCGCCCAACGCTCACACTCACAAATCATGCCATCGAAGCAGCCATGGCCTGTGAACATTTGTGGCAAATAATAATCTAGCTGCCTATGCTCACAGTCCACCCAGCTTCGAGGTTCGGAATTAGTGACTTCGTCCACTCCGCTACAGCACGTGTTGCCTCCCACTCTTGTTGCCACTGAACGATTGAAACTATTCTCTCGGCTAGTCTCATCTCAGTCATCTCTCGCTCTCCAATGTTCCGCCCCTTACGAGTATGAATCCTGACCCTTTCACCTGCCAGCACATGTAAAGGAACACAACTGTTAATTACCCACAGAGCGGCAGCTGACACAGTCCTGTATTCTACTTTCGGATTTGGGTCCACCGATATTGGGCATTATCCTCCCCAGCGCAGCCATTCTCTAGATAGCTTTGCAGGTCACCCCCATCAAATGTCCCCCAACCCACAACCTGGTGGAGAGTAACTCCCAGATATTTGACGTACTTTTTGGGCGCCACTGTCCCTCCCGCGCACTTAAATACAACACCGTCTTTCTTTCTGTGGCCTCTGAGTACTACAGCCTCCGTTTTATCCTCCGCGACTGAAAGATCATTCTCGCTCATCCAATCCTCAACGAGAACACACGCACGCGTAATCCGAAGCAAGAGTTCCTCCCTGTCCCGTGCCGCCACCAGCAGAGCAAGGTCGAACAACTTTCCAATACAAAGAAGAAGGCAAATAGGATGATATTTTCCTGCCTTAAATTTAGGCAGAAGCATGAGCCTCGAGATTTTTCAGGGATTCGGAAACGACTACAATATGCTACAAAGCCAACTTTCAGTCGTTCCTTTTTCAGCAACACATTCGCAACATTCTCGTCGACCACCACAGTGGGTGTTTAAGCCATTCCGTGAAGGCCTGATTCCTAACACATCGCATGACGCAGTGCTGCCAGCACCACTCTGTATTGCGTTAGTGACGTCCTTGGCTGTTGTGACCGCATCTATACCTATATAGAGAAATCTTCTCCTCGCTGTACCAGCCCTGGTCCTCTCTTTCCCAACGCATGATGGCATCGACGCAACAACTTCTCTGACCCTTTCTACCACCTCACTACCATCGTCCAGTTCGAGGACTACCCCTTGCTCTCTTGACTTTTGCCTTTTTATCGCACTTTCTAAACACTGTGACCTTGAAGCTACTGTATTTGAACGCCAACTCCTCAAGCTTTCTCGACACCTCAGTTCCCAGAGCTGCCGGAGCGGCAAGTCCAACACTCGTTCTCCCACACTTTTCCATTTTCTCCTTCAGCAGCTTACATACCGAAAAGAACTTCACTGCCGCAGGATCCTCTCCCTTTCCAAGGATGAGTTTGTATATTTTATATTCTTCTGCATATACTAAACTTATTGATAGCATTAGGACTGCTTTAACTGATCTTAATACTAAGAAACTATCAAAAAAATACAAGAAAAGTTTAATACAATAAATCTTAGAGGTCATAGAAATACTAAACTTTATTGAGCCATAACACTGTATCAATATTTTTGTTGAAGAATATATTTAACTTTAACTCTCATTACGATCATCAAAGTGCAAAAATAATGAAAAATCGAGTAGATTCAATTCTTGCACAAGACTGAATGCCAAGAAGTACACTGAAGATGTACTTATTACCAACTGTTGTCAATTCCAGGAATGATTTGGACAATAAATTCAATATTACAATTCCAAATTTTGAACATTCTTAAAAATACTTGTAGTGTAAAATATAAGCTGCGAGTTAAGTAAAACGTCTCTTTGCGATGAAGAAATAAATTTCAATGAAGTAATGTCATCGATATTTGTAGTTATCGTAGACTTTGTCGTCAACTTTATTTTGCAGGTTAAAAAATAGGATGTTTCCAGTTTTGATTTTTATTCAAAGTTCCTTCCTGTGAACAGATTTTTCCTTTTTATTTTTACTGTAGAGAATTCGCCACACTGTACTAACAAAACATTTTAATTGAAATCAAACAGCATAACTGATTGAGTGCCTAGGCTAATGTATTATTCTGACAGAGTAAACCTCAAATCTAAGGGTCCTTGAGTGAACTTTTTCATTTAACATAATATATGTAGCAACCCGATTCACATTTTCTCTTTTAGTAGCGGCCACGCCCAATGTATGAACTTCTCCTTGGGAGAGGATAGTACGATCCCCTTTAGATACTTTGACCAGCTACGCTTCTCTGTACTACTACTAATAAAAACAATTATTACGAGAAAAAAATAATTATAGTGATGTTTGCATTATGTGTGAAACTGCGATTTCATTTATATACCTACCTCCAATTAGATATCATAGATAATTACAGTCGATTACAGATAATTTTCATCGTATATTTCCATTTCATAAGAGAAAATGCTCAACCCTGAGATTTTGTTCACAAAAAATTACAAATCAAATGAATCAATAACTTTGAAGGTAAATATTGCCAAAAAATAAGCAAACCGATTGATATTTAAATTTGCTCAAAGTTAATTGACCCATCCATTTTATGTTATATAATTATGTGAACTGAAAACAATTTGAAGGCCATTTCTTATATATGCATGTGATTATATGAAGTATTATGATGATACACAGCGAACATTGGTTCGCTTATCTCAGTCCCAACTCTCTATTTATAGATTAGTTTAGGTAAAATAAGAGTGGGTAGTTAACCACCCTTCCACTCCAGCGAAGAGGTCTATTGTGGCATAAGTTAAAGTTGTCCCTTCAGCCCAGACTTTTACACAAAGTTTATTATATCCTTAGATGACATTTCTACACTAAGTCGTAGGGTTCGAGTTAATAATTCTGAAATGTATTGAGCCCTATCTAACCCTGGACTGTCGAGTAAATTTAGTAATTGATATTATTTTTGCTTCTCCATGCCGTCTCTTTTAAAAAGGTTGGTTATCATTACGGCTATCTTCACCTTTGATTCTACTGCTTTGAACAGCTAAACAGAGTTACAATTGTATCATTTCTCAATTTGTTTTAGTCAGTATATACGTTGTCGGCCTATTCTTCTTTCGCCCAGTATCTTTCCCTCTATAATAATCTGCAGCAACGCATATCTCTCACCTCTCATGGCATGACCCAGATTCGTACACTTCGTAACCCACGCTTCTATTCTGTTACTTTTATCCTTTTTTAGCGTCCAAACCTCCATTCCAGATAATAATACAGAAAATACTAAAGCAATATTGAAGCGTTTTTAAATTTAAAATCCATACTTAAGGAATATAATGACCATTTGCAATTATTAAAAATTAGTCCAGTAGATGTAAAGATTGCTGAAATTATAACGAAATTTAGTGATCTAGAAATTAAATTATCATCTACTGACCAACATTCGTCACCGCAATTTGCTAAAAATATCACTAATGAAGCCACTGATCGTATTAATCGTGCCAAAAATGTTTTTGTCAGAGGAGTATCAGAATCTACAGGCCAGTCCTGGTATTATAGCAGTATTTAACTAAATAAAAATAATTTTGATAAAATAAAGGCAAATATCGAGCACAGTTTTATTAATTAAATCTTGCGCAAGTACTTTCGCTCACTAGAGCATCTTCAGGGACATTTAGTCAATTTTGGGCTATCCAATAACCCCAGAATGGCATAAACATAAAATTAACATAAAGTTGAACATAACACTACAGACAAACAGGACAAACAGTTTAAAATTATTTAAAAAAGTCGAAGCTACATTCTGGTCGGCAACAGGAGAGAGAAGAATTAAAATAAATAAAATAGAAACAAAAATAATAACTTTAAAACCTCAATATTATAATTGTGCAGTAATCTGAAACCGCAATGTAATAAAAGTAGAGTATACTTACCAAATATAATTTTATGTTAATTGAATGTAACACTAAATACTGTTCTTTTATCTGCACAATAAGCTGACAATGTATTCTATATTACTAAACATATAGAATACAAAATTGACCAAGCTCCAGATAAAATAAATTTTATGTAAAATATTTATTTTATTACAAATCATTCATTTAAGCCCCTAACTGTTGACACAAAACCATTAAATAACTTCAAAGAAATCTGAAGGCAATAAACGTAGCATTTCAAATAATTGCAAAGTTGTTTGTTTATTAAAACATAATATATATATTTACCATTAAACTATATTACAACACGGTAGGAATTATGTGCTTTACGTGTGGGATGCAAAAATAACAAACACAGATTAGCGTATTACGACTGAAATTGGAACCACATTTAAAAAATTAATTTTCCTACTTTACTTTTTTGTATAACATACAAAAAAACTCATTTTGGCTCTCTTCAAACAGAGGTACCCGTCTGTAGTGATTCCATTGCAGGCCTGTTTTCGCCGGCCCTGCTACAGGCGATATTTAAACTAAAACAATCAAGACAAAAAATGTTTGAAAGAAATTTTACACATTGCAGAATTTAGTGCACCTATTTTCTTTAGAGCAGGCAAGCAAACTTGTTAATAAATTTCCTAGAATGGTCAAAATGGTAATGAATAATGACTATGGAGCTAAACAAATTCTACGAAATAAAAGGAAGACATTAGAAAAGGCAAGAACCAAAAATGTATCCATTGTTGATGATGACACAGTCTTTAGAAACAACTACTGAAACTTTT
The DNA here is from genome assembly GCF_040954645.1 of Diabrotica undecimpunctata. NCBI lineage: Eukaryota > Metazoa > Arthropoda > Insecta > Coleoptera > Chrysomelidae > Diabrotica > Diabrotica undecimpunctata. The sequence goes on along the minus strand of NC_092811.1, from coordinate 83,714,591 downwards.
GCTATCTATTGCCCATATGGATGTTGTTCCTAACATTGAACTTTTATGTCTAAAAATTTCTCTAAATTCATTTGTAATTCACATGGCATGAATGTTCCAGGCATGCCAGGAATATCGTTCCAGATAGTACTGTCATAAAACATGACATAATCTTAATTGAACAATGGAACTTCTTTCAAACCTTGAAAACTTTGTCTTATTTGGTGACTTCAATATTGCCGGTATCTCTTGGCCTTTACCTGTTGTAAGCAAAGACCTAACAAACGCGAGAGACATCTTTATAAACTTTGTTCAAAGTTATAGAAACATATAGTTTCTTAGAACAATAAAAATGTTGAAAAATATGATGCTCTGAAAAGTGCCTTCGGAATTTTCTGTTAAATTATTTCTTTAAAAAGTTTCGATATTTATTATTTACAGGGAATGATGAAAATGTTATATTAATACAACTATAACGCAACAATTTATTTTAACGTTTTAATAGCGTAGTAAAAATTCACTGATCGTGTGTTCAAATCCGACCGGAGACGGGAATTATACAAAAAATCTCATCGTGTTAGATCGGTACTCGCCCAATATACCGCGGTATTTCAAATATAATAAGCAACTCGGTAAAAATCGGACAACAAAGCCGACTTTATTCTCAATTGACATTTCACAAATGTCTATTACGTTTAGTTTTGTTTTGACATCGAATTTGTCATGTTGGGTTAATCTTTTTGTGGATTTTTTTTAATATGTCTGGGAATAAAAGTGATAAGTCTACTCAAAAACATGAATATGAAAAAGTTTCAATTTCCAGCAGCCGATGGCCTCGAGTGTCTCAACTAATTGGTCAAATAAACCTTATGACAACAGCTATGGAGAGTGTTCTAATAGAAGCATTACATGAACTTTATATTTTGCGTACGTTAAATACTCGAAATAACATAGCTTTTGATGAAAATATTTTGAGGTATAGAGATGTCGTGGAAAGGTAAGTGTCATTAGAAGAAATTCTATAAAACGTATAAGTAGTTTCCTTTGGTATAACCTGTAGATATTGGTTCCATTGAGGCGGATAGATGAAAAGTGCAAATTTTTTAGGCGTAGAAATAGACAATATACGTAATACAAGTAATGACTATTCACGACCGTCAGTAGCGGTGGCGGCTCCACCGTGAGACTGCGTGTTTGCCCCTCCGTCCTTATAAATGACTTTTTTGAAAAGTTGTCTGTTATAAATCGGCCCTACTATAGCCAATTGGTTTATGGTACATCTTCCATTTATTCATGATACCAATTTCAGAATTCTGGAACTCTGTCCCAGCTTGTAAAGGTCTAGTGAATCGGTGCCATATAAATTTGGAATCATTTGATTAGTCTTCAAAAAGTGGTTCTCAGACTGTTTTCTTGTGATATGTTTAAGTTAAAAATTATTTTATATGGAAAACCACAACTGATTTTAATGGTAATTCAAAAATCAAAATTTAAAAATTTGAATTCGGAAACCATTTAAAAAAAAAATTTTGGTAACCTTTAAATGTTCATCAATTGAAGCTGTATGTGTATAGCGCCAATTGATAAACCCCTCTTCCTCTTCGTGTACTGTACTTGTTTTCAAGCGTTGTCCAATGTTACGTAGCCAGGACAGTTGTTTTCTTCCGAGCCAGCGTTTTCCTTCGATTTTGCCCTAAACGAGCAACCGGAGTAAGCGATATTTAGGTCTTCTCATTATATTTTTTATTTACTTATTTTACAATAAATTTGAGCAGGGGTCGCAAAACCCATATGCTCATGTGAATACAATGTTATATAGTATGCAAGCACTAACTAACTAAATAAATATACAAAAAGATAGGTAACAGCAAGTGTTTGGTACAAATTAAATGTTTAACTATGGAGCAGATGGTCATCCAGTTTATTTTTGAAAATATTGACAGATCTATGATCTCAGCCGGAAGGCTATTCCATATCGAAACCACTCGATTACAGAGAAAAAATTGTTTAATTGTTGTTAAAAAAGTTTCCTTTTTAAACTTAAGTTTGTGGCCACGAAGACGATTGTCATTGTCTAGTATAAACATATCCCTCACATTTCCAAAGTTGTATTTTACTATCCGAAACGTAATAATTCAATCTCCTCTAAGTCGACGTTGTTCAAATGTAGCGAGATTGGCCATATTCAGTCTTTCTGTATACTTAGGTCTTGAGCGACCAAAAGACATCCTCGTGCACTGCCACTGTACGTTTTCGAGAATATTACGATCGCGCACTAATATCGGACACCAAACAGTTCCGCAATATTCCAGAACTGGACGAATGTACAGTTTATACAGATGAACTGAGCTCATAAATATGACCGAAGTATTGGATCTTTTTCATTTTGATGATGTTGATCAATTCTAGCTCCTTGTGCATGATCTTTAGTAGACGCTCGTTATATATTTGCCCTGTCCACTAGAAAGAACTGCCTAAAAAGACATAATAATTCAGCTCCAGGATTAGATGGTATACACTATAGTATGTTGTATAATTTACCCATACATAAGAAAGTTCAACTACTAAATGCAATAAACAATATCTGGATGAGTATGGATATACCACGTGCATGGAAAGAGTACATTATAGTTCCAATTCTTAAGCCACACAAATCACCAAACTGTCCGGATTCGTATAGAGGCATTTCTCTATCATCATGTGTGTTAAAAACAATGGAAAGAATGATTAAATGTAGACTAGAATTCTGGTTAGAAAAAAATTCTAAAATACCTGCAACACAATTCGGCTTTAGAAAATCATGTTCTACGATGGAAAATTTAACGCACTTAATACTGGATATATATAACTCATTTTCCGTCAACAAGTCGGTATTTGCTACATTCATAGACATAGAAAATGCATATGACAATGTGAACCTACAACTTCTATACCACAAAATGAAAGAAATCGGACTGCCAGATATACTCTGCTGGAAACTTCATCAACTTTACATCAATAGAACTCTTTATCTTCAAATTAATAACAAACTAATAGGACCGAGAGTTTCAAACATCGGGTTACCTCAAGGGAGCATCTTAAGTCCAATATTATACACTATTTACACAGCTCATATAGGTCAAAGCATAATTACTAGCAAACAAGGTAAAATATTACAATTCGCAGATGATATATGCATATATGTAGATCAATTGGAAATAGAACAAGGCAGTAGTAAAATAAATACAGTATTTAAACATCTACAAGAAGACCTAGATCAAATAACATTAAACATATCTACCAAAAAAACACAAGCTTGCATATTCTCCCGAAAACGAAACATTCCAGAAGTAGTGGAGTTGCAAAATGTCTCGCTTAAAGTTCAACCTAAAGTTAAATATTTGGGTATTATACTGGATAGGAAAATGATTTGGAAAGATCATATTGAGTACATCGTAGCAAGAGCTGACAAAGGGTACAATGCGTTACGAGCAGTAAACTATACAACCTGGGGAGCAGATCCCAACATAGCATTACTAATGTATAGATCATACATAAGATCAATATTAGATTACGGATGTTACTTTTACAATCAAGCCGCCAAAACCCATCTTCAAAAAATAGACATCCTTTCAAATAAATGCCTCAGATTATGTATAGGAGCTTTGATGAGTACTCCAATATCAAACCTAAGCGTAGAATGTAATGAACCACCACTATGGTTAAGAAGGAAAACTATGTGTGAAAAATTTATAACTAAAATGATAACTAAAGAGAGCATAATATGTAACAACTGCCACAAACTTTATATAAATGACCTAACCACTGAATACTGGAGGAAAAAGCCAACATTACTTCTTGCCGAAAGTTACAATAGAATAAGACAATTTAAAAATAACCTATACACATCAACTCTGCCATCCATGTTTCAGATAAATCTAAACAATATACCAAACATACAACCAACCTACATGAGAGATTACTCGAAATTTCCAGTTTACTTAAGGAATGCCATGTTTAATGTGGATATAGAAACTTTATTTCCGGAACATTACCAAATTTATACCGATGCCTCAAAAATGAATTCGAGAGTGGCCGCTGCCGTGTGGGACCCTAGGACAAGGTATAAAGAGGGTATACGACTTAATGAAAATTTTACAACATTTTCAGCAGAACTTATTGCAATACTGAGAGCAATGCAGTATATAAGCAGTATAAACAATAACGAAGAGAAATTTCTAATCCTTACAGACAGCAAAAGTGCTTTACTTAAACTGGAAAGTTTGAAGGACATATCAAACTACATATATATTGACATTATTAAAGCATATATCGCACTTAGGGCTAAGGGCAAACAAATATCATTTTGTTGGGTAAAAGCTCACTCTAATCTTAAACACAATGAAATAGTAGATACTCTAGCTAAGAAGGCCACCGAACAAGAAAATGAAAGTAAATATAAATTAACATTAAATGATGTTTACGCTAATATTACCAGCAATAAAACCAAAACCTGGCAACAATGGTATAACAACTCAACTAAAGGGCTATTCTACAAAAACATACAATTAAATATTCCAGCTAAATCATGGTTTAATCATTACCACAGCGAAAAAATCGTTGTTTCATACATATGCAGACTTAGATTTGGACACTGCCTAGTTCCAGAACACAAATTTAAAATAGGTCTTAGTGATAGTAATCTTTGTGAATGTGGTGAGTTAGGATCTGCAGAACACATGATACTAAACTGTAGACTAAAGATAATAGAAATAAATCAATTCATGAATCAAGTATATAGAGAAACCAATATTACAAGACCTTTTAATCTAAAAACAATATTATCTAGTTTAGACGAACGTGTATATGAGATCCTAATTAAACACATACTTAATATAAAATTAAAATTGTGAACTATTAATACCTGTGTTTATCCCATTTGTTTACCTATCTTTCCGTGGTCTAGTCTTGTGTTTGTGCATTGCTCTGAAAGACCCCTGAGCAGAAGTACTCCTTGTTGACATTCCTTATAATGTAATTAAAAAAAAAAATGAATAAATAAATAAATAAATAAATAAAAAAAAAAAAAATAAAAATAAAAAAAAAGAAAATAATAAAAAAAAATAATAAAAAACACACAATAAAGAATAATGTTGAATAATACTAGAATATATTTTATGATATAGATATATCTATATAAATGTGTAATATTGTATGATTGTAGCTGAAGATTAAATTATCCATTTATTATTATAGAATCTAGGTATATCTTAAAAATACAAAATCTTATTTTAATAGTAATATGTGACATAAATATCTGTAGAGCAAAAATAAGTTCGGCTAATGGATTAAGTCCACAGTCAGGAAATTCGATGACACACACACACACTGTCCACTAGATTCTGAGTCATCATCATCATCAACCTGCATACGTCCACTGTTGGACATAGGTCTCCCTTAGCTCTTTCCATCTGTCTCTGTCTTGTGCGGCTTGCATCCAATTATTAACACGCTTTAGGTCGTCAGTCCATCTAGTTGGTGGAAGTCCTTTGCTCCGAATTGCTCCTCTTCTTGGTCTCCACTCGACAATACGTTTTGTCCATCGGTTGTCTGATAATCTGGCGACGTGTTCTGCCCAATACCATGTTAGTGGTGTGATTTTTCGATGGCGTTCTGTTGTTTTTGTTCTACCACGTATTTCTTCGTTTGGGATTCGTTCTCTCAGAGATACACCAAACATCTGGCGCTACCAAACGTTTACCCCAGCACGTTCCGCCCAGCACGTTTACCAAAAGCGCTACCAAACAGCAATATTTTGATTTAGCACCAAATTAGTCATTATTTGCATCTTGTTCATATTATTCTTTAGTCCGACTTCCAAGAAAGAGTGATATAATTTTTTAAACATTATTATTGCATCATCCATACATTCGGCTATAAGGACGATGTTATTTGCAAATCTTAAATGACTGAGCTTCTCTTCATTAAGGTTGATACCATGCTCGTCTAGATGTGCCTTCTTACAAGTATGTTCTATAAGCGTCGTGAATAGCTTTGGAGAGACGGTTTCTCCTTGCCGTACTCCTCGCTGTATACATAATTTATTTGTTTCTTATTCAGATAGTCTTACACTAGCTGTAGCATATTGGTAGATATATTTGATTATGTTAGTGTAGCGATGGTCTATTCGGCATTCTGTCAATGCTTTTAATATTTTCTGATGGCTTATGGTATTGAATGCTTTCTCGTAATCGCCAAATATCAGTGCCAATGATTTTCTGTATCCTGCAGACTTCTCTATCAGGTTCTTTTTCACTAGTAAGTGGTATGTGTGTATTCTAAGTATGCGACGGTAAATCACAACTCAAAGGTTTCTAATTTATTAAGATTTTTTGTTTTTGTTATCCAGGTGTCACATCCATAAAACAAAGGGGACTGGACGTAGCACTTCAATACTCTTAGACGAGTGGTCAATGACAAACTTCTTATTAAAGCATTTTCCTGCAAGTTCTATTCTGGTCAAAATTTCCTGGTCACTTTCTACCCAGCAGTCAATCCCAGTACCCAGATATCTGAAGTATTCCACCCTTTCTAAGATTTTGTTATCTAATGTTAGTACTTTCTCTTCTTTGATATTAATTTTTCCAACCACCATCCATTTTGTTCCCTTTGCATTGATTCTTAAGCCCTTTTTAATGCATTCATTGTTTACAGCTTACAACAGGGTTTGAAGGTCTTCTCGACCCTCTGCCATTATAACGGTATCATCTGCGTATCTGATGTTATTAGCAATATTGTACCCTCTTTATTGACAGCGTAGAGGTTACACAAAGAACGGTAATAAGAGAAGGGAAATATTTGGGCACTACATTTGAGCATGATAAATCAAATAGTAATATAAATCAATAACAATGCCTGAAAGAGATACACCATGCACAAAAATATAAATTTATATACAAAAAAAAATAAAAGGCAAATAGTTCGTCAACAAAGTTATATTGAGGTATAGTAGTTAAAGTAAATGCACTATAACAATTTTTACTGAACAGTTAGCACGAGATAAGTTATTGCACAATTTATTATTGAATACAACAAAAAATATAAATTTTTTTTTTATTTACAGGAACTTAGTTTCCTTGTGGATTTTAACAAAAAATTTTTTTTGTGAAAAATAATTACGAATAATTTAGTATTCTCAAGAATAGGAAAAAACAAGCAAGGAATATTATAATAGTATCTACATCAATATTCGTCAAATAAGTGATTTTTATGCCTTGAGAATACGAATTTACTAAATTTTTGATCGTGATCACCTCAAATTTATCATAAATATAAACTACATATAAAACAAATGGTTCGTAATTTAACGTATATATACTGTAGTTTTATACTGATAAATAGTTCGTTCGGTTAGAGTTAGCCATAAACAAAGTCACTGAACTGAAGTCGTAAATCAACTTCTTACGATTTAGTTAAAAATGTCGGTACACACAATTGGATAATCTGCATTGTACTTAGCCGGCAGTCAGTAGGCATAGGTAATGACATCTTTCATAGAACTGTATCAATAATAAAGGCACTTGACACGCCATCGCAACAGGTATATTGCGGACTGCTCAAGCGACGTGGATGATTTAGGTACAGTAACGAATTACAGTGTGTCAATCCGCAATCTCTCAAATGGATGTAGGCAAAAAGGAAGAAAGAGAAGCAGCAGAACAAGAAGATCACGCAGTAGTAATACAGTACAGGTAGTAGTAAATAGTAGAGATGAACAGTAGAGACGGATAGTAGATACGAACGGTAGAGAAAAACAGTAGAGACGAATGAACGGCAAACAGAAGTGACTTCGTTTCTTCGAATATGAAGACGTCTGTTTGACAAAAGGGAAAATAGTTAATATAGGAAGCACTGTGTGAAGATATATAGATAAGGGTGAATTGAAAATACACTTACCGCCATTTGATGGAGACAAACCGCTTGCCACAGCAAAGGATAAAAAAAGAGTGGGAGTATTGGCCGAAGAGTGCCACGCGAAAATTATACTTAAATGCCAAGGCTAGTGTGGTCGTTTTTGTAACCTAACCACTTTCTCTTGACAGAAATTATAATTTCACCGAAAACCAACATCTTCGTTTTTCTTAGAAGGTAAACTGGGTATTTCACAATAGAACCTGATTTGTTTGTTACTGAGGAAGGATTTCTATTTAACAAATAAAAGTTAAAAAGAGCAGCAAACATGAATTATTTCGTTCTTAAAAAGAAGCGTAACAAATCGCTTGTTGCTTTTGGGTTATTTTTAAGGCTTTTAACAAAATATATATAGACATAGGTGGCGTGAAAGTAATTTTCTAAGGGGAATAATTTAAAGAAATTTTAAATATGCTTCACTATTTCACACCAATTTTAACATCTTCGCGACGATTATTTAACGCTATCTTAAAAACTGATTCAGTGTAGGCATTAAACAACATATCGGTGACATAACACATCCCTGTCTGACACCACCTTTAATAGAAACTTTACCCTTAAAAACTCTTTTGTATTAGTATTCACATGCAAAAAAGAGCCTACCGAGTATCCATACCGTTTCGGAAACCAAACTGCTTATCACCAGTTATCCCCTCACAAAGTTTATATATGCGACAATATTTTCATAAAAATTTTGAGCGTGTGACTCATTAAACTGATAAGTCGATAGTCGCTACACTTACTGGCATTCCTACTCTTGAGAATAGTTTTAAATATTGATTCTAACCAGTTGTCTGGTAATTTAATGCTGCTGTATATCTTGTTAGAGAAGAAGGTGATAATCGCAACACTCTCATCACCTAATAGTTGTAACAATTCTGCGGGTATTTGGTTTCGTTTATTTCGCTTGGTCGATGGCCTTCTGAACTTCTGAGATTAAAATTGGTGGGCCAGTATTTCGGTTAGATGTTATTTCTTGGTAGATTATTTGGTTATTTTTAAATAATTATATTATGTAATTTTCCCATTTGGTACAGCGCTCTTTAATATTACATAAAATTCTACCACCAGAGTCTTATAATATATTTTGCCTGTAAATTCTGCTTTTACCTGCTAAACTCTTTTAGTTTGATGAACACACAGCGCCAATTAATAAAAATCTGCAAATTTATGTACTTAATAATTTCTTATATAATATTTTAAAAGGCAAATTCCGGATAAGAAGTCAAAACATTTACACAAAGGTAATTCCCATAACAATCATTTGTGGTTTAATCCCCTTATAAAACAGTATTAAAATCTCCCAAAAGTGTTTGCTGCTTGACATCTAGTGGCTCGAGTTCATTTAAGATATATTTATATAGTTAACAATTTCAGGTTCTCTACTAGAGAGTTTGCAGCTTAAGTCTCTATGAAATAGCCCCATTGTTTACAGATATCCCTTGACAGGTGTATATCCAGTAAGCAAACTCTATTTGCACATGCCCGTCCAACACATATTTTGCCATGTATTTGATCGGTTAACACGACTCCCAGTAAGAGTTATGTTGCCCTCGGATCCAGGCTTTTTTACGGTCGCCGACGATGTTTTTTGGCACTCCGACGGCCGGCTCTGGACCTAACTAATTTGTATCTGATGCTTTTTTGGCAAGTGCATCAGCTCTTTCATTGTCGTATATTTCCCAGTGACCTGAAACCCATACCAGTGTGACACTCTTATTATTGCTAGTCTATCGAGTTCCTCTCAGCATCCCACACTAGCTTAGAGTCCACCTTAGGGCTTATGAGTGCCTCCATTGCTCCTTTGCTATCTGTGCATATATTGATTCGCTTCAGTTCGAAAGCCCTCGTGCTGATTTCTCTTCTAAACTGCAAAAATCTCTCCCTGAAATACAAAGGTACATTATCTTTCTTCTTCTGTATGTGCCGTACTTGTTTTCAAGCGTTGGCTATCGTCGTATTAACAAGTTTATGAAATTTTTCTCGGTCGGAATCTAGACTATTACCTTTCTCGTTTTAATGATATTGATCAATTCTCGCTATTTCTAAATGGCCTCTAGCACACTTTCGTTAGATATTTGTGCTAAAAACATTATCCTAGTGGAAAAGAAATGTTTAAATTTCCGTCACTATTGAATATTCCTGCGCTCTACACTTCTGTAGTTTTAGACCAGTCTGTGTACGAGGTATAATCCTGCGGTCATAGTTGAGGATTTCCTCTAACCCATTGAACCCAAAAGAATGCACCGTTCAATTGCCATTTTTACAGATAGCCAGGCAGCTCATAAGACAGTCAATGCTGTAGAGGTCAATTCTAAGCTAGTATGTAACTATGTGGATGCTCTTAATAAATTAGGAGACGGTAACATTGTTACAGTAATCTGGGTACCAGGGCACGAGGGTAATAAGGGCAATGAAAAAGCGGATGAAATGGCCAAACAAGGCTTAATATTGCCATTCATTGGATCGGAAATCTTCTGCGGTGTTGCAAAGGCAATAAATAAATTTCATGGACTGATAGTATTACAAATAAAGAAGTACTGGAGAGGGTTGGTAAAGAAACAGAACTAATTAACGCCAGGACAAAGACAGACGAAACAGTTCATTATGAAACATTCGCCAAAATTTACAGTAGACCTAATAAGCAAAGACAGGAAAATAGTCAAAGCCATATTAGGTGTTAGTGTTAATAGGCACTGTAAGCTGAATATGCAGTTAAAGCTAATGAATTGACAGATGATGATCTAGGCAGAATTTGTTACCTAGAGGAAGAAACAGCGGAGCACATTTTATGTCAGTGCGATAGCCTGGTAAATATGCGGTTCTTTACATTAGGCGAAGAAAAGCCACCGACAAAAAACTTCATGGAAGGATCAGTCTCGAATCTATTAGACCTTTTAAAAAGGGCCAGACTAGAGAATGTATACTAGAATTAGAGAACCACAATGAATCCGAAAAGCACCTTTGAAATTAAATTTTCTTTAACCTAGTTTTTTGGTATTTTTTACGCGCAATAGCATTCTGTTTTATTATTATAATATATGATATAAATATCTTGAAAGAGCTCCGAAAGAAAAAGTAATGGTTCAAAGCTTATGATTCTATTGTTTATAACTTCGTCGCAAATGCCGACCAACTTTGACCGTTTGTATCTCAGGAACCACTGCACACAATTGTAAGGGAAATCAGAATGGCAAGGGATAAGGAAAGTTGAATGGTTCTGTTTTTAGTGAGCCACAGTAATTTTCAACGATTTTGCCAATTTCTTTAGCAGTCTTCACAATCCTTCTTTCTCCTATGTAGACAAGTGTAGTCAAAGGTCTCATATCAGTCACAGCCATATTGTCTCTTTAACTATTGAAATTTATGACATTCTAGCATGCTTAGAGTGTCTTAATACCAATAAAGGTCTTGGTCCAGACAAAATATCTTAACTTATTTTTAAGGAATTGTGCATTCTTTTTATGTAGGCCTCTATGGCTTATTTTTAATAAATCTCTGACAGGGTCACTTTCCATCACAATTTATTTATCGATTTTATCCTTAACTCATTGATTCCTAATTATCGTTCCATTATAATTTTTTCTGCTATTCCTAAAATTTTCGAGACTGTACTGATTGATTTTTTGACAGTAAATCTGAAGAATCAGCTTCATACTGGTCAGCATATTTTACTGTCTAGTCGTTCAACTTCTTTTAATTTACAATGATTATGTTATAAATGCATTACAAAACATTTTTTATGTCGATTAGATTTATACTGACTTGTCTACAAGCATCTACTGTTCTTGTAAATTGTGTAGACCATATGACCAAAACGGACGTTCGAGGGACGTCCTTAAAGTCGTGAGGGACGTACTATGGACGTCCACTGGACGTAAGTGTGCTATTAGGGGTAGGCACTGTCAGGAACGGTTTGATAGGTCTAGGGAAGATTGGCTCTATACCAAGAAGCATTAACGATTGTTTTAGAGTTTTAGATTGAAATCTTTCTATTTTCTTAACATTAGATTTGCTAGCTGATCCCCAGACCTGCGAACCATATGACCAAACGGGTTTTATTATAACTTTGTATATCAGCAGCTTGTTGTCGATCGACAGGTGTGCGTTTTTTCCCAGCATCCAGTAAAGTTTTATGTTTAAAATTCCTAGTTGTAGTCTTTTTGTCCATATATGTTTCTTCTTTTCATGGCGCCGTCTCCTTTCGAAGGTTGGCGATCCAAATAGCAATTGTAGTTTTGAAAACTGCTGCGCGAAAGATTTCTGTGGATGAGCGGTCGAACCATCTCCTCAGGTCTTTCAGCCACGAGTTCTGGCGTCTTCCTACCGATCTTTTGCCCTGTACTTTTCCTTCCAGTATAACTTGATTCATCAAGTAATTCGTATCTTTCGCCTCTCAACACATCACCCAAGTATTGCATTTTCCTCTCTGCGATTATTCTTAGTAATTCTTTTTGTTTACACATGCCACGAAGTACCTCAACATTAGTAACTCTTTGTACCCATGGAATTCTCAGCATTCGTCTGTATATATACATCTCAAAGGCATCTTTTCTTTTTTATATTTCAGAGTCCATTGTCCAACTTTCACAGCCATCCAGTAAGACAGAAAAAACGTAACATCTGATCATTTGGATTCTAAGCTGCAGACTATGGTCCGATCTTGTAAAAAATGTTTTCATGCTTATGAATGCTTTCCTTGCTTGTTCGATTCTTGATAGGATTTCTTTTTTTGGATTACACTGACTATTGATATTTGCTCCCAAATATTTTATGGAATTTACCTGTTCTATTATTTGACCCTTGGCATACACATGTACGTTTATTGGTGTCTTTGAAAATACTAAAGTTTTAATTTTGGAACCGTAAATATGTAAACCGAACATTTCGCTGTGGTGAACTACCGCATTAATTATATTTTGTAGTTCTTGTGCGTTGTTTGTTATTAAGACGGTATCATCAGCACATCTGATGTTGTCTATGCTGATTCCGTTAATCTTAATTCCGCCTTGGACCTCGTCTAATGCTTCTCTGAATATAGACTCCGAATATAAATTAAACAGTAGCAGTGATAAGACTCAACCCTGTCTCACTTCTCGTCGGACTTGTACATCTTCGGATGTTGTGTACTCTATTTCAATTGTTGCCGATTGGTGTCAGTATAGTTCTGAGACAATTCGCAAGTCTTGTTCGTCAACTCCAGTTGTTCTCAGAATTTCAATCATCTTTTGATGGTTAACGCAGTCAAATGCTTTTCGATAGCCAATAAAACTTGCATATACATCTACATTCATGTCTCTGCATCGTTGCGTTAACACATTTAAAGCAAAAAGAGCCTCTCGTGTTCCCAATCCGTTTCGGAATCCGAATTGAGTGTTACTAATCTGGAACTTGCACTTCTTGCGAGTTCGTGTATGGATTCGATTGTCGAATTCGATATTCAATAATCATCGCATTGCGAGGAATTCGATTTTTTTGGTAATGCTACGAATGTTGATTTTAACCAGGCTGTTGGTATTTTACCTGTGTCATATATCTTATTGAATAGTGCTGTTATATAGTGCATATATGTTTGGTCCATGTTAATCGTTTGTCCAAACGAATGCCTAGATATTTTACGTCATTCTTTTGGAGTAAAGGATGTCCATCGAGGTTAACTTTGTGGACATATACCTCTTCTTAGAGTAAATGTAATATGTGTGGATTTTGAGGGATTTACTTTAATTCTCCAGAGTTTAAACCATTTATTAGTTTTGTTAAGATGTAGTTGCAGTATCTCTGATGCTATTACTAGATTACTATGAGATTTTGGAAAAGCAAAATCAGCTGCAAATGTTGCAAGTTGCAAACGTAAGATTATTGCTTGTTGGTAACTCAGCCAGGTAAGTGTATATATCAGGTACAAGATCGGTCTGAGCACACTAGCCTGAAGTACACCAAATATTATGGGGTAGAGTTTTGTACAGGCTTCACTATACCTTACTAGATATCTTCTTTCTGTAAAGTATGATTTAAGCAGTTTGAAGGAAGTGTAAGGTATGTTTTTTTTAACTTGTACAGAAGTCCTGTGTGTCACACCTTATTTAAAGCTTGAGAGGTATCTAAAGAGGCTGCACTACAGTATTGCTTGTTTTCGAGACTAGTTCTTATTGTTGTGTATAATCAGTGCACTTTTTCTATTGTAGCGTGTTGATTACAAAATCCGAATTGATGGTCAGGTATAAGACCCTTCTTGTCCAATATTGGTTTGATTTTTCTCAACAGAAGTTTTTCGAAAACCTTGAAATGAGTAAGAGTAAACTTATCGGTTGTATGAGTTGACATCTTTTGGATCTTTACCAGGTTTTTGTAAGTGTATAATCTGTGCCACTTTTCATTGCAAAGAGAAGTAGTGCAGGCTTAATATAGCATTGAAGATCATAGTAATTATTCTGTAGCAATTAAGGCTTAGTTCTTGAAGGACCTTACCATTAGTTCTTAATAAGATCGTATCCCGGTGCCTTGTTGAGTTTTATATCTTTTTTCATTTATCTGTTTTACTTCTTTAATGTTAAATTGGAAGATTGGTAGTTCCATTTGCCATGGAGCGTCAAGAAAAGAATAAGATGGTTCTTCTTGTTCTACAGGCACTACTCTGGTAAATGGACTTGATATTTTCCAAATATGTTCTGCGTATGTCTCGGATTTCTCTGTATCTGTTCTTGCCCATTTATCTTTGACAATTTTTAAAGGAGTTATAACGTCTTGTGACCCTTTTAATTTTCTTGTCGCTTTCCATAAAGAATACTTTGTATCTTTGAACGGCGTCAGATTTTCTAGATACATTTGTATCCTCTTATTTTTTTCTTTTTTTAACATATTTTTAAGTCTTCTGGTAATTCTGTTTACGTTTGCTTTGTCAATAGTTGCGTGTGTGTTTTTTGCCACTTTCTCCTTAGTTTTATTTTCTCTCCAATCAAGCTCTTTGCACTCAGAGAACAATTAATGCTTTTCTTCCATATTGTTTGTTCAGGAGTAGCACTCCATTCCTCCTTTTGTATGGAAGTAGTAAGATATTGTACAGCGTTTTCAATTTGTATTTCTGTTTTGAGTGGCAAGTTCATGGATATTTTTTGTAAGTGCATTTCGAAATATGTTCCAGTTTGTTTGTTTATTGGTTAGGACTGGAGAGATAGAATGTCATAATGTTACAAAATTAATTTAATTTGGTTTAATGTTATATAAAAGAAAGAGAAAGAAAACAGAATAAAAAGACTAAACTCTAATTTTATCATAAAGATCAGACACAGCTTCTCGGGAGGCCAAGATGCCGTAGAGATCATAATCAACATTCGAAGTTAAGGATATTTTCTCGGGGTTTAAATAAGCTGCATTAAATATTGGTCCAAAAGTAAATGAAGATAAAGCAAAATACATGGTCATTTCAAAATAACGATGGCGAATAAGTGATCATAACTTCGAGGTGGTTAAAGAATTTAAATATGTAGGAGCGACAATCACCATTAACAACAAAGTAGAACGAGAAGTTGAAACACGAATGCTGGTAGCAAATACATCTTTGTTTGCAACATCTAATTGGGTCAAAACTTTTCTCAAGAGGTTCAAAAATTTAGATATACACAACAATAATACGACAAGCAGTCACGCACGGAAGGAAACATGGACACCAAGAAAAAAAAAAGAAATAAATGAATTGCTGTGTAGGAACGTAAAATCCTTAGACTAATTTAAGGACCTTACAGAGGTAGCGTGACAAACGAATGGATGCACAGTCCCAACAACGAGTAAGATTCTCTCTTCGAAAAGGAAAATGTACTGAGAAATAGGCCAATACACTAAAATGAGCAGGACATGTGACACGCAGTAACGACAATTGCTGTATAAACAATATGTTTTGAGAAAGACCAGATGGGATATCTCACTAAGGACTCTCTAAGAAAGACTCACGAAGAGATATAACGCCGTTAATGATGATGTAATAATATAAACGAGAGCGAAGCTACAAATGGAATTTAAAAAACTAAATTGTGATTTATATAAGTAAATATGAGAAAGACGGTATATTCTGTGGGAAGACATCAAAACCAACATACATACGGCTTCACAAAATGTCATCGGGCAAAATAGAAGACTATCAAAGAAAAGTTGGATCTCAGAGGAGTAAAGTTCTATTCATGATGAAAGAACGAAGAAATGTAAAGAGAAATTACGAAGTATACAAAATAATTAATAAAACAATTAGAAGAAAAATAAAAGTAACAAAATGCATAGATAGTTAAAACCTGCAAAGAATCAGAACTGCTACTTTTAAAACATGACTCATTCCTTTACTGTTAACATTTATGTAGAAAAGATATTTCAACTTGCACGAGAGAAGGAAAAAGGCATCATTATTAATGGTCTTTCTGTTAATAAACTAAGATATGCCGACGATACGGCCATAATAGCGGACACTATAGAGGAGCTGCAAGATTTAATGAATATCATAAATGGAGTGGGAGAGAAGTACGGGCTTAATATCAACATAAGAAAAACCAAATATATGATAATCAGCAGACAAAAGCTCAGTTGAATAAAAGAGCTGTTAAACAGGTTGACATATCTAAATATCTTGTTGCTACTTTGAATTGCATGGGGGATTGTGATCCGAAAATGAAGATAAGAGTAGCAATAGGTAGACATGTAGATAGACAGTTTTATTTCAGTAAAGTTCTGTGATAATGCGAAGTATTGTACATCAATCATGGTTAATCTTAGAATTTCGATTATCTTAAAGTGTTAACAGTCCTTATAAAAAATCGACTTCTTTTTTGTTCGAACGGATCAGAGGCTTAAATTTGTCTTTTATAATGTTAGCAAAATTGTATGAATAAATGAAATGCAAATCAATCTAACGATTATGAATTGGATTTGATAGTCACTAGTGAATTGGTTTGAAGCTTTAGCCAGTACGCATTTACCGTTTTTTTTTCTATAAGTAATAAGACTTAGTCCCTTTATAATTATTTTATGATTTTTAGGTTTACTGGTACTGAAGATCACGCAAAGAAAAGACTTCCTGCCAGAGGAATAAATCATGATAAAATTGCCATAGACATTAACAAATTAATAAACGTTTTTCGAGAAACAGCGAAAAAACTAAGCTACAACGAGGAGTTCCCAGTTTTAACAGATTTTCTTAGCGCTATCGATAATATGACAAAAGATGACAAAATGTTGTTTGAGTCTCAAAAAACAAAAAGTTTAGAAATCAAGCTTTTAAAACAACAGTACGACATCGAAAAAAATAAAGGATTAAATAATATTGAGAAAACTTTTGATAACATTCAATACTTAAAGTTTTCTATAGAAAATGCTATAGGTAGGTATTATGTTATTATTGTGGGAAAAATATTAAATTTTTGCTAAATATTCGTTGTTGATAAACCACAATAGTAAAATAAACTTTTCCTTTGATTTTTCCATTTCCAAATTTAATCGCCAACAAAATATACTTTATTATTAAAGCATTGACGAATCTGAAATGTGTAATATCGTTTATTTTCTTCTTCCTGTTGTTGTAGTGCCTATCCGTTTCAGATGTTGGCGACCATTATGGCAATCTGTATTTTGCAAACTACTGCTCTGAAAAGATTTATGATTGTTGTGTTGAACCGCATATGTAGATTTTTCAGCCAGGAAATTCATCGCCTTCCTGGTCCTAATTTTCCTTCTACTTTTTCTTCTACAATTAATTGCAGTAACCCATATCTTTCGCTGTTTTTCATGATGTGACCGAGGTATTCGATTTTGGCTATTTTTATTGAGATTAACAAATATTTTCCTTTAAGCATTTTTAATAAAACGTCCTGATTAGTAACGTGGTCGGTTTAGGATATCTTCAGGATTTGACGATAAAGCCACATTTCGAAAGCCTCAATTTTCTTGCAGGTAGCGTCTGTGAGAGTTCACAACTCCGTACAACAGTACGGGCAAGATGTAACATCGCAGTAACCTGATTTTTACGCGATACTGATAAATCATGGCATTTGAATAGCTTAGCCATTTTTTGAAATGCAAATCTTGCATTTTCTCTCTCCTACATTTGATTTCTAGGGAATGGTCTCAATTTTCATTGACGTACGTACCGCGTATCTGATGTTATTGATACATTTTCCGTTAATTCAAATTCCAGCTTCAACATCCTTTACTGCTTTTTGAAATATTTCCT
Organism: Diabrotica undecimpunctata; assembly: GCF_040954645.1. Classification (NCBI taxonomy): domain Eukaryota; kingdom Metazoa; phylum Arthropoda; class Insecta; order Coleoptera; family Chrysomelidae; genus Diabrotica; species Diabrotica undecimpunctata. The sequence goes on along the minus strand of NC_092811.1, from coordinate 83,696,452 downwards.
TAGAGTATTTGTTGAATAGCAGGAGTGATAGTATACATCCGTGTCGGACCCCACTTTTAATTTTGATATCATCGAATTCTGCTGCCTCTGTATGGATAGACGATGTTTGATTCCAGTAAAGGTTGCTAATAATTCTTGGATCCAAGATGTTTATTCCAATATTTGTTAATATCTCTATTAGCTTGTCGTACTTTACTGTATCTAATGCTTTTTGGTATTCAATGAAGCATGCATAAATATCGCAATTCACATATCTACATCGTTCAAATAGCCTTGTATGATAAAGAGAGCCTCTTTCGTACCCACTGCGTTCCGAAAACCAAACTGTGTATGGCTGATTTTTTCTTCGCATAGTCTATCTATCGTTTGATGTATGATTTTTAGAAATAAATTTAAAATGTGGCTCATTAAGCTGATGGTTCGGAACTCATTGCAGAATACGGATTTTGTTTTCTTTGGTAGAGCAATAAACGTTCACTTTAGCCATGATCTTGGAATTACTCCGTTTAAATATATGTCATTGAATATTTTTGTTAGTCATTGAGTACCGTCGGAGTTGAGTAGCTTTATGAGTTCAGCATATGTATTGTCAGGTCGAGGAGCTTTGCCATCTTTTATTGGTGATACTGATTTTAATCATGTGATTATGTGATACAAATACATACTTGTATGTATTTGTTCCATGTAATTATTTATTGATTTTTATCTGTGATGATGTTCTCCTGTTGATCTTGCAGTTTACTAGCTGTGTTGAATTTTTGAAGACCAGCTGTTTGTTTTACCATGTTTTGTATTTTTATGCATATTAAATGTACAGTGTTTTTGTTCCAATAACTCTATCTCGTCACACTGTGTTTTTAACCAATTTTCTATGACTTTTCGGTTCTTATTTTTGTCTCTGAATCTTTGTACATTCTTTTGTTATTCTTTGATTTTCTTCTTGCTTCCATGAGTTATAGTATATTGACATTCATCCAACCTTTCCTCCTCTCTTTCTTTTCTATTAGATGTTCTTCTCTGATCTTGTTAAAGGTTTCACATATATTCTGAAGTGACTGTTCTGGTTTATATGTTTGCTCCATGTTATCTAGCTTTTAAAATCCGTGCGACTGTCTCTTTTGTTTCCTCATCTTTTAGTATTTACTATTACATTTTTTGTTACTATTCTTTTTTGTAACTTTTTTAAATCTAAACTCTTGTTCACCATAATGTAACTAATTTGATTTCGTATTATGTTTCCCGGTTGATCTTGCGGAGAGACCCCAGTATACAAACGTCTTGGTGGTAGTTTAAAGAACGTATTTAGTATTTAAAATTCTTCTTCCTCTACAAATAGATTTTAGTTCCTCTACAATTAGTTTTTCTCCTTCCATTTCTCTTCCCTATATGAAAATCACCAATAAATTCACCGCTTTTCCCTTTACCAATTTTCGCTTTCAGGTCACCCATAATATTAGTTATATCATCTTTTTTAATTTGTTTAAGTGAATTCATCAACAACTCATATAATTGCTCTACCTTTTCTTCTGGTTTATCCGTGGCTGGGGCATACGCCTGGAAAACATTTAATTTGACCGGACTAGAATTCAGTTGGATTATTACTTATTAATATTTCAGAAACAGGTATAACATTTGTAACATATTAACGTAATTGAGCAGATACGATTACTTTAACCCCATATATATGTTGACCGGCATAATTTCCTGAGGGTATACCATATGCTTGTCAACAAACCATTAATTATGTGTTAATCCAATCTCATGTAAATTATGTCGTTGCAGTCTGAGACAATTAATAATATTACTTGTTTCAGAGCCTTATAGAGATTATTTTATCCCTGGGCCCGACAGGTCCAAAGATCTCCGTTATCACTAAAACTAAAGCTTATTGTGTTTGCTACCCATTGCTGTTTCCTCTTATTCCATTCCTCCATTCTCTCCCAATATTGCTCATCACTTTCTCGAATCCAGTCCTCTACAGTCCTACCTTTGGTACTCCCAGTCACAGCCAGTCCATTTGAATCTTTCGTTTCTCGTTTAGATAGATAATCTGCTTTTTCGTTGCCTTCTACGCCTGGTACCCAGATAATCTCAACCTTGTTCCGGTCTCCCAGTTCATTCAGTTCTTTGATGCAGTACCACACCAGCCTAGACGTCACTTCCTGACACGCCACTGACTTCAGTGCCGCTTGACTGTAAGACAATACATGGATCTGCTCTTTTTAAAGGGCTATTTTATTATTTTCCTTTACACATTGCAATATCGCATAAATCTTTGCTTGAAAATGGTGCAGTTTCTCCCTAAGGTAAAGCTTTCACTAACGCATGTCCCTAAAGTTTTCGGAAAAAATAAATATGTATTTTCTAATTGTAAATTAAGTTTATTTTAATAACTAAATACAGGAAATTAACTTTACATTTTAAGGTTTATAATGTATTTTTATAGAACAGAAAGAGGTCCGTTATCTTCGATGGCACGTAAATTTGGTGTTGCCTGTGCAATAAGCCTTTGGACTGTTTCTAAGTCGATCTCATGAAATTTTTGCAAAATTCTTCGCCTTAGCTGATTTTTATTTTGGACTTCTCAGCCATTATTATACACCATTCGACTCAAAACAGCCAAAACTCTTCTATAGGCCTCGCCTGAGGCACATTTGGAGGGTTGTCGCGCTTGGGAACAAAATTTCGGGCCAAAATATAATTTCATTATCGGGGTGATGAGTATTTATAAATTGAACAAGCTTTGTAATGTCGCTGGATTGAACCCTCGGGAATGAGGGAAGGTGGTCCAGTCGCACTATCCATAGCTGGAATGGACCGGAGCATGTAAGGGTCACGGTCCGTGGACATATATGATCACAAGGCTAGAGGTAAATACCTTTTTAAAGAAATGCAAATAAATGTTTATTAAAACTAAGAATCTGCAAATAAAGCGTTAATTAGTCTTAGAACTAAGAATCTGAATTCTTATATTAATAATATCTATAATGAATCTCAATATTAAATACACAGCTTTTGGTTAACCAACATCCAATTGACAGAGTGGACAGCTACACATACCTTGGTACCAACATTAACAGCCAATAAGATCACTCCAGTGAAATAAAACAACGCATAGGAAAAGCGAGATCGGCGTTCATAATGATGAAGTCTCTTTTCAGAAGTCACGATTTACCTCTTGCTACCAAAATCTCTCTCATTAGATGCTATGTATTTTCTACGTTATTTTACGGAGTAGAGGCCTGGACACTTTCTGAGGCTTCTTTAAGAAAGCTCGAGGCATTCGAAATATGGTGTTAAAGACGTATTTTAAGAATTTTATGGGTGGACCGTGTGACTAATGTTGAGGTCCTACGTAGAATAGGCAAGGAATGCGAGATTATTAACACCATCAAAGAGCGCAAACTAGAATATCTTGGCCATGTTATGAGGAATGAACAGAGATAAGGCTTGTTGCAACTCATTCTTCAGGGCAAGGTATTTGGAAAGAGAGGACCAGGGAGAAGAAGAATATCTTGGCTTCAAAACCTGAGAAAGTGGTTTATTACATCGACAACCAGACTATTCAGAATAGCAGCAAGCAAAGTTAGGATAGCCATGTTGATCGCCAACATCCGGAACGGATAGGCATCGTAAGAAGAAGAAGAAAGAATCTGAAAATAAGGTGTTAATTAGTCTTAGAACTAAAAATCTGTAAGAGAAGATTATTAGTTATCACACCTAAGACTAATTAACGCAAAAAAGTAAAATTGAAAAAACAGTGAAAATTTTTCCCAAAAAAGTCCCAAAATTTCAGAAAACAAGTGTAATTTCTAAATATCAGATTTCGTCCAAAATGCGATATAAGTGTTTGTCGTAGTGACTTCGGGACGAATCAAGAAAGACATATAACAAAATATCAATAAAAAATGAGTTATTGGCAATTTTCGACTATCGAAAGTCGATGAGACCTGAAAGAAAAAAAATCTAAGTTATTTTTATACTGAAATATTACGAAGTATAAATGTTAGAAAAATAATCTAAGTTATCTTATACTGAAATATTTCAAAGTCAATAAAGAAGTAAAATATTAGAAATATTTTCAAAGTCCCACAAGAGGAAATAAAATATTAGTAAAATTCTCCTAAGTTATTTTCGGTCTGTAAATATTTCCCTCAAATAAAAATATAAGTAATATTTTAAAGTGTCTGAAAGAGAGCAGATATTATAAAAATATCCTAAGTCGCAGAAAGAAATAAAATATTATAAAATTCGTCTAAGTTCCGCTCAGGAACTTAGAGTATCTGAAAGAGAAATAATCTTTATAAAATTTTCGTCGAATTTTATAGTCGAAAAGATACCAAATTAATATATAGGTGAACGATTGTCCAGGATTGTCCAGGATGTTCACCCCCGATTGTCCAGGACTAGTAAAGCAGCACCAACCACCAGCAAACACCACAACACCAGTGGACACACCAAAAATCCCAGTGCCACACCCATCATAAAGGAAACACGTCCTGAAGAGGCACAAGCCTAAAACAGGACAGCGGAGACACCCAATACACAAGATATACACACAACACACAAAAATCAACGCTACAATGAATCCGATCGGGATCCAGTCGTCATACATTACTAGCCCGTAAGACCTTGTTGGTTCGGTGCGCTACCAAGCTACCTTTGAGTTTTATTAATTAACCAATATCCTGCTATCGTCGAAGACGTCCAAAATTGAAGAATAATACCCAATAATGGTTATTCAATTTAGAAGTTAAATCATCAAGTGTACGAGAATCGGCGTGTCGACTACAAAACGCTTCCTGACAGTAGAACACGACTTTCTGAGATAGAAAAGACATTGGTCTTAGAACTATTTCAAATCGTGTCGAACTGACCACAGCGTTATTTGGGCCTGTCACGGTAAAGAGCGAATAAAAGCCCCGACGGGGACTTGTAATTGCTTTTCCGATCAGGTTGAGCTGCAATAACACTTCGTCTCCAAAACCTTATGTAAATAGTAACTATAAGAATTACTGTCAACAAAAAGGTAGCTATACGAAGCGACTGGCAGCAGGAAGAGTCGACATTGCCGGCATTCTTGTACCTCTCTCGAGGAGAGGGAACGCGGCTACACGAAGCGAGAAGGCCGACATCTTTGTGGAACTTGAGATATACACCACGCATCAGAATTCTAATACATATTAAGTCAGTGTAAGAATATTCTGTCTGTAAGAAAGCTCGAACTGTTAGAGAATTCTGATTGCCGGTGTCCCCTCACCTACCACAAAGGCTCGGCGGAACTTCTTGCCCGTAGCCGCCGGTAACTCCTTAAATACGAAGATGGACTCTCGAAACTTGAGATCCTCTTCGAGAGCGGTGGTTGTAGATCGTCCAGAAACCCCTGAAAACCAGGAGGACGCTACGGCCGTACGGCAGCACGTATATTTATACGAATTAAGTTAGGTCAACTGCTCCGTGGCGCTCTGCCATTGGACCTTGCACGATAGCCAATGCTCAATTTCGGGTAATACCATTGGCTGCAATTATGTTGCCATTTGATCAATGGTAAATCCGGAATTGAGTTGCAATTTCGGGCAATACCATTGGCTGCAATTTGACTAATCGTAAAGCCCGAATTTTGCTATTGGCGACAGTAAGACGTAATTGTCAGCATTGAGAGCTTCACCGCGAACATGCCCAACAAACGGCTATGAAGTGAAACACCAGCTTCTGAGATTACATACCATACCAAAATTTGATCGGCAAATTTCACTTTTCCCTTAAACCTAACTTCGTCCGTTGCATCTTGTAAATTGTATATATAAAATCCGTCGTTTCCCTTTATTTCGGAATTGAATAAAGTAAAATAGTTTTCATCCTCAATAATGAGAATTTTACCAGGAAAATGAATACGTCTCAATGCACGGCAACATCTAAGAATTTTTTCTAACTGGGCTGGTGTGTACTTACGAGCTTTTCTTCTTTTGTATCGTTTTAAATTATTTCTAGAAATTATTCTATTTACAGTCATTCGTGAAATATTATATCTTCGGCCAACATTTGGCCAAGACTTTCCTAATTGATTTTCCATACTCTGAATTAATCTCTGTTCCCGAGCAGGAGTTAAACTATTGGTCTTCCACTTTTGGGCAAAATAAGGCATGATATACCATTCTCGCACTCTCTAATTGTCCGGTAAATCGTTGAGACAGAAATATTTTGAGCAATAAAAATTCTTTCGATATCGCGGTTTGGTACATGTCCAATTAAACGATAAACACTTTGACGAATATTAAGTTCGTACGACATCTTAACGAACCGTATTTGTCAAAACTGACATTGTTTATATCGTTTAAGTTGTTCATTAACTTCCAATGGCAACTTAATCCAATGCTTCCTACTAATAACACTTTTAATTCTAAAATTTTCCAAAAACTTTAGGGAGATGCGTTAATTCTTGGAATATTGGAGTATATTCCTGCCCTGACAACCTACATAGTCTTGGATCCGCCTGTATACTTGATCTTGTCCTGTTGGTTGTAGTAGTCCTTGTTTCTCCATACTTTCCTGTCTGGAACAGACACTCTGTACGAATTCTTAAAATTGCATCTTTTTATTATGTGATCTCTTTTCGCATTAAAAATGTTCTTCGTCACAGTCTTTGTGATACTTATATATATACCCTGTCCCTTCATTGCAGTTTCGGTGATTTTTGGTCTGTAGGCTTCCATCCTTGCTTCTCCTTATATTATCAAATGCAAGGGAGCCTTACTAGTTCTAGGACCTGGTTCATACGATGTCTGACTATCGTATTGTACTTTTTTTGTGAGATAATTACCAAATCATCCGCATATCCAATTGTTTTATGACCATTTGTCTTAAAGTTCCTAGTCCGTCCCTTACCAGATTCCACAGCAGTGGGGATATAACTCCCCACTGTCGAACCAGACCAACAAGGTCTCTCCAAGGAAAGTGGCATTTACCACTACATTTTTAAGCATTGTTTTCATCCAGCTCAAACAAATATCCTCGACTCTTTCACATTTCAGGGCATTGGTTATGGATGTTATCGAACTGCTGTCGAAAGCTCCCTCTAAATCCAAAGAGGCTCCCAGAATCACCTAATTATTTTTAGTTGTTTCTCCACTTTGTTTACGAGTATGCGGGGTGCTCGGTTGAATTCTATGCTATATAGAAAATGTTATTGATGTATTGGAGTATATCAATGTTCCTTCCCTAATATACCTGTCGAGCAGTTTCTCTAATAGCTTCTGTAGGAATGACATAAGACTTGATCTTATATACTTTGCTTTTTCGCATCCTCTTGTCTCCGGTTTAGAAATGAAAGTAACTGTAAGTTCTCTGCATGCTTTAGGTATATACCCGAAGCCTACAATACCTTTGAGTACGTTACATATTTCGTTGTACAAAAGTTTTGATCCCTTTTGTAATAACATTATATGTATATCATCCATTCCTGATGATTTATATGGCTCACATAGAGTTTATTACCCATACTACCTTTTCATAGTTTACAATCTTTTAGACTGTTTGTCAGTTAGTTCTTGAGGATCTCTGCAAAGCCCCATTGCCTTTTGATACCCAGTCAAATGCAAGAGGCACAAGATCGAAATAGATGGAAAATTATGAGGGAGATCTATGTCCAGCAGTGGATAAGCGAAGATTGAATGATGATGATGATCCAGGAAAGTGCACTTTAAAGATCTCTTCAGCCGTGTCTCTTCCTGTATTGGTGCACTTGTCCTTATCATTTAGCAGTGAGTTAATTGGTTGAGTTTTATCTTTTGAGAGCACCTTTTGAAGTCTATCACAAGCATAAGTGTTTTCAATTTTCTCACAGTGCTTTCTCCATGTGTCTCTCTTGGCTTCACTGATAGCTGTATAGTATTCCGTCCGTGTGATTCTGTATTCTCAGCACTTCTCGGTTACTTTGGCTCTGTTAAGCGTCCTAGTCTTTTCCCCTAACGCAGATATTTCTTTATTCCACCAAGGCGTATCTCTTGCCGAACTCCTCTCCGTTAGAAGGCAGATTTATTGGATCACTATTTAATGTTCTCTAGAAGGTTTTTTTAAATCCATCGGTAACAGAGAGGATAATAGTTATCTTCGGTTAGTGTCCATTCTCCATTGTCCCTGTATATGCATCTGAAGATATTTGTTTTTGACGATCTTCGATAGTTGATTTGGGGAAGTTCTAGTTTTTTGTTTTTTTCAGAAGAAATTTGTAGTTTGCACCCGAAAATCATTTCCAATATATACATTGTATGTAATTGTTGGTTCTAATAACCTGATCCTAAATGGCGGGTAGGAAACCCCCCATTTAGGGAAACATTTTCGACAATAATTTGACACTGTGTTGTTGACATAAGCTTCTCTGACTTCATTGATATGTTGCCAATGTAAAGGTGTACCCAGACAAATGCGCATTTTTTCTTTAGAAAGACGTTTTAGGAGTATGAATTTTTAAACCAATTTCTAATCATTCCTTACGAGCATAAAGACTGGCATACTGACATAGAGTAGGCTAAAACTCCGACCCTGGAAATCGCGCACCAAACAAGAATGTTGTCAAGACATTTACCCTTTATTTTAAATTTTAGTTTGTATGAAAAATTCTCAATATCAGGTAAGTAAAATGCAGGGTGGTAATAAATTTTTAAAGTATTTAATATAATCTATAATCTATTATTACGGGATTACTCACCGACTGAGCACGTCTCAGATTACTGCAATAAATTCTTTATGACATGAATTAATTTTAATATATTTGGCAAACTCTTTGTCGGCAATGCGCAGAATTTCTGGACACCAATTTCGATGCGATTTTGTAATGTAACTTTCTCTTCTCTAATATCTTTTATCCTATTTAATATGTAAGCTTTTTACTAATCATGATCCTTAACCCTAAATCTACAAAAGCGACCGAACTTAATGCAGCATTTGAAACGCCTAACGTAAAAAATTTTCCCTACATTTCTGTCAAACCAATAACTATTATCATTATATCCAGTTAAATATTTTAGCATATGGAAGATACGAAGTAAACTATTTTAAAAAGTGGGAGGCCACAAGGGAAGAACAAAATAAACTCGCTTGTTTAGAGAAAGAAAATGTTTATAGAGATCGTATCGAAAACACTAAGAAAGAAATAGAACTTGAAAGAAAATGCCATCACAAATTTAAGGGTTATATAGAAGAAAGCAGGCATGTAAGAAACTTACTTAATTAAGAAATATATAAAATCCATGAAAATTATCATTATTTTGGTAGTATAGCGTGTAGAAGACCTCGAGATTTTCAAACTTTCTGCGATATAGTGTTCTGTTCTGTTGATAAAACCTATCTTCTCAACATCTCGTGTCTTTCGACTCGAATCGACAGCTTTGTTTTCAATATTGTTAGTTTAATTTGGTTGCTGAATTTATGCAAAAATGATTACTGGTTACCCAAAAACAGCTATTGCTTCAGTATGATCAAAAAATATTCAAAGAGAAGAAAAGTCTGCATACAGCCAGCTGTGACTTACCCTGGTTTTGTTGTGTTCTTAATATTCTAACAAAGTTGTGCCAAAACAACATACTCGAGGGGGGGGGGTTAGACCTTTGACACACATTCTTTAAGTAGTTTAAAAGTAGATTTACTTGGCTTGGTATATCCATCAAAATAGCTGCAACCAAATGCATTCTACGTGACAAAAACAAATTTCTTAGCAGAAAGTTCTTACAGAAGCACTGAGTACACATAACATTTAAGGAGCCTTATTTTTATTTCTTGCAAATGATAAACGCTGAGATGTGTATATTTGCAGACGACATAGTATTAATTGCAGAAACTGCAGAAAAACTGAAATACAACTTAGAGAAATGGAACCTAGAAGCAATCAAATACGACTTAAACGTAAACAAAGAGAAGACTCAGATAATGAAAATATCAAGGAAACAAGGGACGAAAGATCAAATGGAAGTAATGATAGATCAACAAAAAATAATACAGACAAATTCATACAAATACATAGGAACAGTAATCAAGAACAAAGGAGACATCGAGGACGATCTTAACAACAGAATGAAAAACACAGGAAAACTATTCCAAGCACTAAATAGAGGCTTCCTTAATAACATAGAAATATCAACAAAGACCAAGATAACAATATACAAAACAATATATAGACCTACAGTGACATATGGAGCAGAAAATTGGATATTAAACAAAAGACATCAGAGCAGAATTCAGGCAGCAGAGATGAAATACATCAGAAGAACGATCGGAATTAAAAGAACTGATGGCATCAGAAATGAAGAAATAAGAGAAAGACTCAAAATCAAACCGATACTCGATTCAATAAAAGAGAAAAAATTGGCATGGTTCGGACATCTAACCCAGATGGACAATAATAGACAAGTAAAAAAAGTGTGGGGAAGAACAGAAGAAGAAGACCCATTAAAGAATGGAACAGTGACATCTCGCAGATACTGCAGAGTAAGGGTAAGACTTGGCAGGAAGCAACACAGATGCCATCCAATAGGAAGGAATGAAGAAAGTTCGTTAAGAGCTAGGACACCTCAGAAGACTGTAAAATATTGTAATTTAATGAATTGTTTTATAAACGGCCCAACACCGAAAGGTACAAATGGGTCTACTGATTAAGTAAGTAAGTAATTTTTATTTCTATGGTGAGGTCATGGCTCTTGAATACAGAACTCATAGTCAATAATGCACTTTTTGCCTTTCCGATGCGACATTTAATCTCTTGGGTATTGTCCCACGACTCATTGATTATAGTTCCCAAGTAGTTGTATTGTGAGACACGTTCAATTCTCATTTGGTTCACATACAGATCTGTTCCAGTTATGTTTCCTTGCTGATGATCATTAGCTTGGTTTTGCTGGTGTTTATATCCAGTCCATATTTTCTACTTGTTTCCGTTATTTTGTTCATTAAGTTTTGCAGCCCATCTATGGTATTGGAAAACACTATTGTGTCATCTGCATACCGCAGGTTATTGAGCTTGACTCTATTTATTGAGATGCCTTCATCAATATCTTTTAGAGCCTCTTCAAAAATGTGCTCCGAGTACAGATTGAATATCAGTGGTGAAATTATGCACCCCTGTCTCACTCCCCTTAAGATTTTGACCTGATCTGTATATTCTCCATCTATTCGGAGTACCGCTGATTGATTCCAATACAGGTTAGCTATTCTAGGCTATTAGGCGATATTAGGTATAAGTCATTTCCCTCAATCCCTGTCCTCTTCAGCACTTCCATCATTTGTTCATGCCTGACTCTATCGAAAGCCTTCTTGTAGTCAATCAGGCTTGCAAAAACATTATAGCTGACATCTCTACATTTCTAAAACAATACCTGCACGCTAAATAAAGCTTCTCTCGTACCAACGGCGTTCACAAATCCAATCTGATTGGGCGCAATTTGTTCCTTGCATTTCCGGTAAATTCTTGTCTTGTATATTTCATTAAATATTTCAGATATTATTTTTATTTATTCTGCATCTAATAGCTTCAACAGTTCTGCAGGAATTTCATCAAGTCCCGATACTTTTCCATCTTTCATTTATCTGACGGCTGCCGTTATTTCTTCTGGTAGGATTTCGGGACCTAAATTTTCTTCAATGGTGGGCTCTTGTATTGTTCTAAGGTCATGGAAAAGCTTCTCCAAGTATTCTTCCCATACTTTCTTTTTATCTTCGTTGGGTATAGCAAGATTGCCTTCATCATCTGTTACTTTTCCGCTGTTGCGTTTTCGGAACTTTTCAGCTATTTCCTTCACCTTTCGATGAACATTGAAGTTATCGACTGTGATACTCCTCTATTTCTTAGCATTGTTCTGTTTTTTGCTTCTGTTTGGCTTTTCTTATTATTCTTCTGACGATGGTATGTATTCTTTTATATTCTTGGAGATTTTCTTTGTTTTCTTTTTTCTGATCCATAAGTTCAAGTATTTCATCGGTCATCCACGATTTCCGTTTTTCTGTATCTTTCTTCAGGTTTTGTTCTTTAATTTCTCGCACTGTTTCTTGTATGATGGTCAGACTTTCCTCTATAGTTCGTGCATTTTTGCATTTTAGCACCTTTGTATTGAGGTTTTCACTCACTTTCACAGGTTTTGAAATTACCTACAACTGGTACATGATCAGAATTTATGTCTGCCCCCGTGTATGTTTTGACAAATGTAGAGCTATTCTTATACCTCTTATTTACTAGCATGTAATCAATCTGATTTCTTACAATCCTTCCCACAGAATCCTATGTGTACAGTTTCCTTGGGTGTAGCTTAAACCACTTGCCACTTCTTTTGTCAATATAATGCCGACACCCAATTCATGTTTGCCGTTACCTGTTCCAGAATAGTAAACGCGGTGTTCCCCGATATTTGCGGTTCCTGAACCTGGCCAACGCATTTCGCTTATTCCCAGAATATTTAATTTCATGTGTGCCATTTCTTGTGTTGTATTATGGATTTTACCTTCCTGTGCCATGTCTTCTTTGCATTTTAATCTTTTTGTTATACTTGTAATTGCTCCTTCCGGAAATCCGATTGAGGAACATACTCCGGAATTGAATTTCGCTGCAAGCATAGCCTAGATTCTACTAGGACTTATCCAATTCGGATCTTTAATGAGGTGTCTTGTCCCAATATTTCTTCCTCATCTCTATGCCGTTGACCGCTTCCACGGTTCTATCGCCTTTGAAGCCAGTTGCTTAACTCTAGGACAAAGGGGTGCCCTACCATTTACTAACTCCTCCACCCGAAGCTGTTGGCCAGTAAATGGGGGATTGCTTATACCGGCAATCGCTCGGTGGAAGCATAGGTATAAGTTGAAGTTTCATATTTGCAAGAGTGGACTAAGAACATTGGACACTAAGGTTGTCCGAATACATCCAAGCAAAACGGAATTTAAGTATATATAACCATTGATGAAATCAGGGATCATACAAAGAATCTTTCTATCAAAGAAGCAAGAACTCTTTTGTCAGCTAGAAAGGTAACGGCAAAAAGAGTTTTTGCACATCCGTAGCAATAAAAAATGTCCCTTATCTGTATATATCGAGGTTATATAAGCTGTTCACTACTTAGATCAAAGGCTTACCAGGTACAAATAACAACAACCAAAACGAACAAGAAGTCAAATGTATTGCTTTCTTAAAGGAAAATCCAAATTATCTTTTAATAGGAAATTATTACTTTTATACAAAATTAATCAGAAAAAATGAATCAATTGATTTTAATTAACAGTGCTCAAAATGGGACCAGTCAACAGAAATAAGATCACGAATTGAAAAAGCGCGAAACGCGTTCAACAATATGAAAAAGTGGTTCACAAGCAAAATCTCAATGGAACTAAAATTAAGACTGGTCAAGTGTTATGTCTTCCCGGTCTTGTTCTATGGAGCAGAGGCATGGACCACAACGGAAGCCACCCTGAAGAAACTAGAATCCTTTGAGCTGTGGATATATCGCCGTATTCTTCGGATATCCTGGACAGACCACATCACTAACGTGGAAGTAATGCAGAGAATAGGCAAAAGCAAAGAAATAATCTTCACCGTAAAGAAACGGAAGCTTGAGTACTTCGGACATGTCATGAGGCATACTAAGTACCGGCTGCTACAGTTAATAGTCCAAGGAAGAATCGACAGTAGGAGGGGACCGGGAAGATGACGACACTCATGGATGCATAACCTGCGACAATGGTTCGGACTAACATCGACCGAACTGTTCAGAGGTGCCGTAAACAAAGTCAAAATAGCCTTGTTAATAGCCAACGTCCGAAACGGATAGGGCAAAGGAAGAAGAAGAAGAAGTGCTCAAAACTGTTGTATTAAACGCACTGTTGCCTAACGGTAGTAGACTACCCAGTAACCAAATGCTGTACAATGACTTCAACGTACCTTGCATTGAAATACAGCGTGTCCTACCAAATATTATAATAGATTAAATAATCATGAGAATGAACTCTTGGAAAATTTTCACAATGGATAACAATGGATAACAATGGACCAGCTTATAGAAAACTCCATCGAACATGACCAGTTGATATTGTGCATTAAAAAATGTATTAAACTTGTTAAATGGGGTTTTAATTGAAAATCTAACATGCTCATGATATTTATCTAGACAAGACATCTCTAGAGTTCTTAGAAACTTAAGCCTCTTACTCCGAACATTAGCTAATCCGAGAAAAAAGCCCTGAAAGAACTTCAGTTAAATCCAAATCTAGTTATTCTTCCCGCCGATAAAGGCAATGCCACTGTCATCCTAAACACTTCTTATATTAATAAACTCTCTTCTTCTTCTTCCTTCTTATATGTAGGTTTTAAAGCTTGTTTCTTCTTTAATATTAGCCTCCTAAATAGTTTTAATTATCGCACCATCTTTTTCTTGGTCTGTCAATACTTCTTGGTCCATTTGTGACTTATCTCGTGCTATTCGTACTATTTTATCCTCTGCCATTCTACTAATGTGTTTGTTCCACTTTTGTTTCCGTTTTGCCACCCATCCATTTATGTCTTTTATATTGCATGCTCTTCTTATGTTTTAGCTTCTCTCCCTATCCAACAGACTTTTCCCTGATATTCGTAGGAGTATTTTCATCTCTGTTGTTTCTAGTAGTCATCTCGTTTTAGATGTGTCAGGTCTTGTCTCCGCCGTATTTGTTTATATAGGTCTAATTGCTGCTTTATACATTTCTGTTTTTGTGTCTTGTCTTAGGTATTTGTTCTTCCAGATTGTGTCATTAAGAGATTCCGCCGTTTTACTTTCTTTTAAGCTTTGTTGTCGTACTTCTTTTTCAACATCTACGTAACTAGTTATATATATTCCCAGATATCTAAACCTTGCTTCCTGTTTTACTATTTTCCCATCAATTTCGATTTTACATCGTAGTGGATATTTACATGATGTCATACACAACTCTGTATGGGGGTTATAAGCGCCAGGACTGGGTAGATTGAGTAGCTAGTTGCGTAGAAGTTGCGTTCATGCCCACAGCTGGTTCCAAGCCCGGATAAAAGAGGAGGGTTGATGGGCCCGGTTAGCATCCTACCCATTGTAAAAGAAAACAAGGCTCAAAGAACCGATATAAAGCCTCGGAACCAAAGAATAACCTCTCAAATCGCATTATTTCTACAGACTACAGACCAATTCGTAATAATCCAACAACCTATCTACAGAAAACAATAAGAGCCATTATCAATAAAACCTTTCTTTCTGTTGATATAAACTTTACTTTACTTAATCAGTAGACCCATTTGTAACTTTCGGTGTTGAGCCGTTTAAAATACAATTCATTACATTACACTATTTGACGGTCTTCTGAGGTGTCCTAGCTCTTAACGAACTTTCTCCATTCCTTCCTATTGGATGCCATCTGTGTTGCTTCCTGCCAAGTCTTACCCTTACTCTGTAGTATCTGCGAGATGTCACTGTTCCATTCTTTAATGGGTCTTCCTCTTCTGTTCTTCCCTATTGGTTTGGCGTCCCACACTCTTTTAACTTGTCTATTATTGTCCATCCGGGTTAGATGTCCGAACCATGCCAATTTTTTCTCTTTGATTGTCTCGAGTATCGGTTTGATTTTGAGTCTTTCTCTTATTACTTCATTTCTGATTCTATCAGTTCTTTTTACTCCTATCGTTCTTCTGAGGTATTTCATCTCTGCTGCCTGAATTCTGCTCTGATGTCTTTTGTTTAATATCCAATTTTCTGCTCCATATGTCACTGTAGGTCTATATATTGTTTTGTATATTGTCATCTTGGTCTTTGTTGATATTTCTTTGTTATTAAGGAATCCTCTATTTAGTGCTTGGAATAGTTTTCCTGTGTTTTCCATTCTGTTGTTAAGGTCATCCTCGATGTCTCCTTTGTTGTTGATTACTGTTCCTAAGTATTTGTATGAATTTGTCTGTATTATTTTTTGTTGGTCTATCATTACTTCTATTTGATCTTCCGTCCCTTGTTTCCTTGATATTTTCATTATTTGAGTCTTCTCTTTGTTTACGTTTAGGTTGTATTTGCTTGCTTCTAGGTTCCATTTCTCTAAGTTGTATTTCAGTTTTTCTGCAGTTTCCGCAATTAATACTATGTCGTCTGCAAATATACACATCTCAGCATTTATCATTTGCATTCTGTTCCAACCGATGCAGTATTTCTTGAATGTTTTCTTACATTCTTTCACTATCTCATCTATAACATTTATGAATAGTAGTGGGCTGAGACTTCCCCCTTGTCTAACTCCTTGGGTTGTTTCAAATGGTTCTGACTGTATATTTAATATTCTTACTATATTTGTTGTTTTCATGTATATACTCTTTGTTGCTTCTATCAGTTCTTCACTTACTTGTTTCTTCTTTAGACTTTCCTATATATCTTTTCTTTTGACTGAGTCGAATGCTTTTTCCCTGTCTATAAAACTCAGATGTATTTCTTTATTTTTCTTTAAGGCTTTTTCTATTACTTGTTGCATGGTGAATATATGGTTTTGTGTGTTGTGTCCTTTCCTGAATCCACTTTGTACATCCTCTAATTTATGTTCTATTTCTTTTCTAATTTTCCTTTCTATTATGGTTTCGTATACTTTTGCTGCTACACATAGTAGTGATATACCTCTATAGTTCCTACAGTCTCTTGTATTTCCTTTCTTGTATATAGGTATAATTACTGCATTTGTCCATTCTCTGGGTATTACTTTTCTCTTCCATATTAGGTTATATATGTATAACAATTTTTCTTTTGCTTTTACTCCTATATATTTCATCATTTCTGGTGCTACTTCATCGCTTCCTGGTGCTTTTCCAATCTTTATCTTTCTTATTGCTTCTTCCAGTTCTTCTTTTTCTATAGTTTCTGTATTTTCCGTGTTTTTCATGGATACTCTCCTGTTGTGGCTTTCCTTCTCCATTGTATTCGCTTGATTTCCATTCAGTATCAGCTGAAAATGTTCCCTCCATCTTTCCATTATTGCCTTATCGTCGTTTATTATTGTTCCTTCCTTGTTCATTATTTGTTTCAGTTTCGTTTCTTTGTTGCTTCTTAGGTTTTTCAGTGTTCTGTAAAATAATTTTACGTTTTCTGTGCTGTTTTCTTCCATTTTTTCCCCGAATTTTTCCCAACTTTTCTTTTTCTCTTTCTTAACTATCTCTTTAACTTTTGTTCTTTGTCTCTTATAATTTTCATATTTTTGTTGTGTTTTGTCTTGGATGTATTCTTTCCATAATTTCTTCTTTTCTTTTATTTCTCTTTTCACTTCATCGTTCCACCAAGATGTTCGTTTTCCTCTGTTGTTATTTCTTGTGGTTCCACATATTGATTTAGCTGTTTTTATCATCGCATTTTTAAATTTTCCCCATTCTTCTTCTATTGTTTCTGTTATTTCATGTTCATTATCCATCTCTTTCTCTAGTCCTTCTGAGTATCTTATTCTCGTTGTTTCTTCCCTTAGTTTATAAATTTTTATTATTTCTTTGTGTTTTCTGTTTATGTTCTCATTTCTTTTTATTTCTTTTCTTTTGCTTTTGAATGTGGTTTCTAGTAGATAGTGGTCACTACCAATTTCATAACTTCTTTTTACCCTTACGTTTCTTATCCAGTTCTTCTCTGTTTTTTGCACTATAGTATAGTCTATAATTGATTGTTCGTCTCTTGATTTGACTTCTCTTGTGATCTTGTGTATCCTTTTATGTTGGAAGTGTGTGTTCATAATCACCAGGTTATTGTCTAGACAGAATTCGAGTAGTAATTTTCCATTTTTGTTTAGTTTGTCCTCCCCATAAGGTCCGATGACATTGTTCCATTTTTCTGTTTCTTTCCCAACTCTACTGTTCAGGTCTCCTGTGATCACAATTTTCTCTGTACAATCATTTATCACTTCTTGTAATTTGTCCCAGAATTCATTCTTTTCGTTTTTTGTTGCATCTTCATCTGGTCCATAACATATGATTAGGTTTGTATTGGTTTCCTCTGTATCCATATCTATGTCTACTCTTAGTATACGTTCGTTGTAATATATCCAATTTTTTATTTTGTTGATACTCTCCTTCTTTATCATGCACGCTACTCCTGCCTGAGCTCTCTTCGTTTCTTCCACTCCACTGTATATTAGTAACATTCCGTTTTCTAATATTATTGATCCTTTTCCTTTTTTCTTTGTCTCTGTTATAGCTACTATTTCAATGTTCTTCCATGATGCCATTTTCCAAATTGTTTTGTGATTTTCTGTGTTTAAGTTGTACTTCAATTTGTTTTTACTCCCGTTTGTGTTATTATCTTTAGATCTGCTCATGTCCCTGTTCTGTGCCTGTTTTGTTTCTCGGTCCGTTATTGTGTTTTCTTCAGCTAGTTTTTTGAACTAGTTGGTTCTGTATTTTATGTTATTTTTTCTATCTGGCTTGTTTTTTGATTCCATTTCCACTTAATGCCTTCAATAATTATGAAACCATATCCAATTTTTGTCCTTTTTCCATTAGTCTTTTCATCTGCTGCTATCTTCCTAAGATTTCTTTGTATCTCTATCTCTTTTAATGTTAGGTCACATTCTATATATACTCTATGTTGCTTATAGTTTATTAGTTTACCCTTGGCTTTCAGTATTTTCATTTTATCTTCGAATTTTTTACATTCGATAACACACATTGTTTTATTTATCTTTTGTACCCTATTTATTTCTGATTTTACTCCCATTTTTGTTTCTATGAAGTTCTCCAGTTGCTCTGCTTCTATTGTGTCTATTGGTAAGCCTCTCATAATTAGGTTATTTTTCTTCTTTTCTTTCTGACATGCTTCCAATGCTATTTCTATTTTATCTATTTTTTGTTTCATCGCTGTCATTTCTTTCTTTAGATTTTCATTTTCTCTTATTATTTCTTTCATTTGCAATTTGTATTCACTATTTTCCTTCCTAATTTCTTTTAGTTCCTCAATCATATTACCCATTGTATTTTTTATCTCTTCCAGGTCATTGTTTTTCTTTTTATTATCGCTTGCTATTTGTCTCATTAGTTCCATCATTTCGTTCTGGCTGCTGGTTTCATTCGTTGTTGGTTTCGACCTGTCTGGCGTTCGGCTCACTTTTCTGCTCCTGCTAAATATATCTATCTCCTCTTTGCTTTTTCTTTTACCATCTTCATCAATCTTAGCATCCGCCATTTTTCTTCTTATTCAAGTAATTAAAGTATTTATAAATATAAATATTATAAATAACGGTTACAGATCTCGACAAGCGCCGCGCCTACCTCTACAGTTAAATCTTATCAATTATTCTCGATCCTAATCAGTTTCGACTTCTACCACTTGTAAATACAAAAATACAATCAATATCAAAACAGGAAATAAATTCAGCCTTTATAATTCTGTATAGTTTTACCGAAACCTGAATAACAGACCTATTGTTTTTGTTGATAATTATTATTGTTTATTGTTCTTAATCACCCGTCCAGCGTAAAAAGCTCAACTCGTTTCGACCACTCAGAAGTTTCACTTTTATCCGTAGGGCAATTAAAACTAACTATCAATTTATTACAGTTCAAAATCAGATAACTGATTATTTACTTACATAAAGGTCCCTTTCAAACACACTTTACACTAACTTGCATGCAGATTACACTAGAAACCACCCAAAATTGGAATTTAATTTCGGAGCGACACTACACACGTCCTACTAGTCTGACCGCCAATCAATCAATCCCTGTTGACATAAAACAATCTCTAATTCCTCGTAAAAAGTCTTCTAGAGCACCTCGAATATGGCCTACCCAAAATTCACAAACTCGATATTTCTTTACGTCCCATTGTCAATGCATACAACTACCTTACACAACCATTGGCAAAATACTTGGCCAAAACTCTACAACCTCTCGCCGAAAATGTTTCATTCTTCGACGAAAATTATTTTCATTTTATCGAAATTCTTAAACAATACCCTATCTCACCGTCAGACATTCTAGTAAGTTTCGATATTATTTTACTCTTTACAAACATTCGTATAGATGAAACTCTAAACATTCTGAAAACTAAATATAGTATCCAGCAAGACCACTTATCTCTCATTAAACGTTGTATGTCCAAAACTTATTTTATATTCCAATTATCAGTTCATATCAATTTTAACGACAAATAATGGTGCCCCAATGAGCTCCCACTATCTCCAGTAATTACCAATATCTTTTTGGGAGACTTTGAGACCCGAGCACTATCCACATCAATGTTCAAACCATGGACGTATGGTTCAAACCCACATGTTGGCTACGATATGTTGATGATACACTCGTCATTTGGACCAAGGCAGGAATGCTTTGGTGTCTTTTCAGACCCATCTGAATGGTTTAGTCGAGGTGGATTATGTCCAGAAAAACACGTTGAATAAGCTGTCCTTCGAGTCTGTCAAGTAATAAAAATCTGTGGGTAATGTGATAAATCAGATCAAGATGTCAATAGCAAGTTTAGCATTTTCCACTATTTTACAATTGCTTTGAAAACAAGACTGTACTTTGATTCTTTTGTAAAATACTGACATGCTAGATGTCAATTAAAGCTTCTTTACGTACTGCCACAAATTGAACGATGTTAGGTTTTGGTTTTCCAGTGCCTATAACAGTGGAAGATCATATTCGATCATACATTCATCCCAAACGATTAATTTGCCCGTAAAATCTTAGCCATTGCTATATTTTTGGCGATGTCGCAAGCTGTTGTTTCATTGATTTGTATGTTCAATAGCAATTTTAAGGCAGAATGTGCAGTTCGTTCGCCTTCTTATAGAGTTGCAGGTATTCCAGATAAAGCCAATGCTAGCGCTGCTTCGTTCCGATCCTCACCAATAATAATAAAATTATGATTGTTCTAAAGCTATTTCCTTGTGGCTTTAGTATAAAACTGTAATAAAAAAAACAGAGGGGGGGTTAGACAAGGAGACCCAATGTCACCTAAACTTTTTAATACTATGCTGGAACATGCTTTTAAGAATTTGCATTGGCTGACAAAGGATATAAAGATGGAGAGATAATAGATGGAGAATATCTAAACAACTTACGTTTCGCCGATGACATTGTCATAATAGCTGAGGACTTAGGAATGGCAAGAGAGATGGTACAGAAACTCGTTGTGGCTACAGAAAATGTAGGTTTAAATATAAACATCTCGAAAAAAAAAAATAATGACAAATTTGGTACCCAACCAGAACATCAGTATTGGTGGGCAAGAAGTAAAACTCGTAGATAAATATAAATACCTAGGGCACGAAAACATGAATTGCAGAGATAATCAGAACCATGAACTGAAGAGAAGAGCCGGTCTTGGGTGGGCAGCACATGGAAAACTGAGAGAAACTTTTAAAAGTGAGCAGCCTACATGCCCGAAGAGAAAAGTATTTGATCAATGCGTCTTCCCAGTGTTAACATACGGAGCAGAAACATTTACCCTAGCAAAAGCCTCGACTACCAAACTAAGAGTCACACTGAGAAGAATGGAGCGATCCATGTTAGGAGTCAAAAGACAGTTGTGAGACAAAATAAAAACCGAAGAGGTCAGGATAAGAACCAAGGTAACTGATGTCATCAAAAGGATAGCCAGACTGAAATGGAGACAGTCAAGACACATAGCTAGAATGACGGATAGGCGATGGATAAAGAGGTTATTGGAATGGAGACCAAGGAAACATATATATATATATATATATATATATATATATATATATATATATATATATATATATATATATATATATATATAATGAAACTAATTGATCTAAGAATGATAATCGAATGAATTATTATAAAAATATGAAAAATGAGTTTTTTGTCCCGGTTTCGTTGGAATTTGCTGATTTTGGATTCGTATAGTTAAATGTCCAATGGCTGTTAGTCTGGGTGCTTATGACTACATTTCTCCTCCCTCTTCTGGATGTAACTTCGCCCTCGAAGTTTTTGATATTTCGGCTAGTATTTCCTCTTTATTTTGAATTTGTGCAATCTCCAGCTTAGGTCCGAAAAGGATTTTGGAAATACGTTTTCTTTTATTCAATAGGAATATTGTTAGTATTACAGACACACATAAGATAATTATTAGTGCAGTGATGCTGAATCCAGTAGAAAGTTGTGGTCGTCTCAATAGGTTGGATTTATCATGCGTTTCTGGGATTCTCAATTTTTCGATTTTCGTCTGGTACGTGGATTTCTTTATTTGACTTTTGTTGAATTCAATGCCATCTATGGTAATGGATTTATTTGTGGTAAGTATGCTGCTAGATTTAATCGTTTGTTCTCTTATATTTATTGGTTCTACTATTCCCAGTAGTATTGAATTGTTGGTTTCTTGGAAGAAATTTTCTTTTGCTATACTTTAAGTGCAGTTCTTGACATTTGGTATCCTACATTGGGACCTTACTGGTTTTGAGCATATGACGTTTTCAGCTTGTCTCGTGCAGATCTGGAACTCGAAAAACTGGATGAGAGTGGCGCAAGTTAGACAGGGTTAGAAACACGAGGAAGAGGCCTATGTTCAGCAGTGGACTTCAGCAGTGGTTTTGGAGCACCAAGGAAGTAAATTCGACCAGATCTAATGTTCACAGATTCAATCAAATTATTGTACAAAATCCTTTGTTGTCAAATGTTGAAAATTTGTACGAACTAATTAGGCCAATGCTTCAGTGTCGAACTATTGTTTTCTTTGTAGCTATTGCTCTATTTCATAGTCAGGAAGGAAATAAATAACACATTTTTTACTATCTAATATTAAGAGTGCGTTCCTAAATTTTCTTAGAAAGAGTCTGGCTATATAACAACGCATGTCTTGATAATAAATAGTCCGGTGATAAATGTCAATTTTGGGACCCCAAAAAACGTGAAAAAAAGTTTACCAGTTAGTCTTTGACCGTGATTGTGTTCAGTTGTATTGTTTTGTTGTCAGGGTCGGCTTACTGAATTGTGTTTGTTATTGTATTGTTTTGGAGTGATGTGGATACAACTAAACTGGTTGTAAGTTTATATCAGATTTGTTTAATCATACTTTTGCTTTTTGTTTACTATCACCGACCCAGTTAAATATTGCAAAGTTAACCTTCGACCATGACCTATATTTGCGAGAATTGCTTAACAGAATTCGCTGGAACCGACAAATATGATAAATTACGTTGCAGTGGGGAGTGTTGTAGAAATTTTTGTATGAAATGCTCTAGGATTATTAAAACGACCACAAAAGCCTCTTGGACCAAAAATTTTTCCATCTAAGATTCTTTTGTACATTGTGTGACTCGCCAAGCTTAAAATATTTAAATTAAAAAATTACCAGTTTATCAAAAAATCAAATACCTTTAGAGAACTTTGAAGCCGTAATTCAAGTAACTAAAAAACTAACTGATAATTTGTATGTTTATATTGAGACATACGATTTATTAACCAAAAATGAGGGCAAACTGGACTATCTTAAAAAGAAAATTGACGATATCCATAAGATAAATAACCTGCTAAATTCTGACAATGTTTTAAAATCTATAAGGCAGATGGAATAAGATATTTTCAATATATCGTCAGTTTTTTTTTGGCTGTTCTGATGATACTATTAAGGTTTAAATCCTCTTTAAAGACTCAAATTCAACTGAGATTAAGATGGGGATAGAAAGGTTTTATTTAAATATCAGTGAAATATCTAATCAAATGGGCAATCTTACCAACAAATTATCTACTATACAAACGAAAAAAGAAGTATTGAAGAAAAATACATTTTATGCCACCTCAGGTACCCAAACTGAATTCCCTCAACATTTCGAATCAACAGAGAAAAAGCCAAAAATTACAGAAGATAAATGCCATTATGTAGTTATTACCAAATTAACTCGAATTTACATCCCTATACAAGTTGTTCACTTTATTACAGAGAAGCTGGGTATCAAGGAATATATTAGATGTTATATCCTTTTCCAAGATGTCCACACAGCGAGTGGTTCCTCATTCAAAATAGGCATAAAATCTACAACCTCCATTGACTTATTATTTAATCAGGAAATTTGGCCACCTGGTGTAAACATTAAATGGTCTACAGAATCTTCATATTCCGAACCAGCGCCTTCATCGGAGTCAAATATGAGTCCGAAGAACATCAGAAGCCCCGTTAGCTTGGAAAATTCCAATTACCATTTTAAGCAACAACAAAAGTTAAGTGGAAAATACAAAAATAGTCACAGTCAAGCAGGCCATCGAAATTTGCAAATCTAAGAATGCTTTCATTCTCATATTAACTTCATTAAGAAGGATACTTTGAAACCATCGATAAATCTGGATCCTTTAACCTCACCAAAAGTTAGATTTACCAATAACTCGAACAGTCGAGATCTTCTAGCAAGATTAAAAGAACCGGATATCTTGAAAGCCATTAAACTACATCTTTTTTTTCTACACGACCAACCTGCTTCACTATATTACGAAGGATTCACCAACACAAGCGTTAAAATTTCTGGCTTCCGAATGACTTCCCACTAAGACTGAAGATCTACGAAAAATCCTTCTAGAATTTAACGATGCCTATGAAATTAGTCCAACTGAGGTGGAAGCTGATCTTTCTGCTTTTAGGTCCTTTCTTATTTCGGAAAGAATTATTCACCTACAAAAATCAAGGGAAAGTCACCAAAACTACTATTCCGTTGCCTCTCCAAAACGAAATTTTTAAATAATGACGTGTTCTGTGGGACTAGAAACCTCAAATTATTATAGTGATCACAACTCTAGCATAGTTCTGATTAATATTCGTTTCATAAGATATAAAACAGATGAATTATTTTTGTTTCTAGAGGATTTAGGATTTTCCCCGATAGTTGCGGTTACCCAGCACTGTCTTGAAGTTAACGAGCGTTTTTTTTGTAGAAAAATACACCACAATTGCTAGGTATGATTGTTCAAGTTCAGCTCATAGTGGCACCCAATTCTTTCTACAAATAATGATTCCTCTCCTATAATTAAATATGACTTTCTGTTGAAAAAATCCTTTTTTGAGTTTTCATTGGTTTATAACAAGAATCTTAATCTATACATTCTTTGCATTTATAGATCACCTGATTCTTCCACGGAACTATTTTTTCAGAACCTGTTAAATTTGTTAGACGATCTGCCCAATAAAAACAGAAAGGGTCTATACGGTAACATGAATATTAATTCAAATATATTGACAATAATTGACCCAATTATGGTCAATATATTCGAATCATATGGTTTCACAATGCACGTTAATTCTGCTACAAGAATTACAAAAACAACATCTACCATAATTTATTATATTGTCTCTGATTTCTCACCCCTTGATGTACGTTCTACAATTAATAATGCAGAACTCTCTGACCATGAAGCAGTATAATATATCAAGTGTAACACTCTTAACAAACAATCCTCGAAAACCCAACGTTTAGGTAAGATTTTTTCCGCTCAGAACTTTCGTAAATTCCAAAATTTGTGCTTGACTTCTGGGTGGCACTTTCCCTCTGTGGACGTAGACTATGATTTTAGTGATTTTTTACATAAGCTTGTTCTGTATTTTTAATAAGGTATTTCCTTTAATTACAATTAAGTCAAAACATCACAAAACCTGGACTATCAAAGGTATCTGCACGTCAGTCAAGAAGATGCGTTCACTATTCTACGTCAAGAAATTTACTATCAATGTCTTTGTCACTGAATATACCTCCAAGTACAGAGGAATCTTTTTAAAACTTATCAAAACAGCTAAAAAAATGTACTATGAGAATCGTCTGGTAAGCTCTAAAAATGTTGCAAGGGAAACTTGGTCCATAATAAACGATTTTCGAAGTAAAACTATCTATATATTTAGGGATTCTACAGTATTCACTGCCTTCCCTCGCTCAACCGTTTCCATCTCTCTCTGTTGTTCCAAAGTAAAACTAACACAGCTCAAACATTTTCTCTTCCAAACCCGGAAAATCTAAATGAATACTTCGTTAATGTGCGTAAAAATGTAACATCAGCTATTTTACCACAACAAGATCCTATTTCCTATCTCCCCAATTCAAAAAAGGTCTCGAATTCATTCTTTATAAGACCAGTTGATAAATCTGAACTTATCCAAACAATCAGTAGTATCAAAAGCAAATCTTCCTGTAGTACTGATGGATCCATAAAAATTTTCTTAAATCTCCCAAATAATGTGTTGGAAGTTCTGGTCTCACTAATTAACGATTCTTTTGAATAAGTTATATTTTTAGAGTACCTAAAGACAGACATTATTATTCCTCTTCATAAGGGTGGGAAAAATCTAATGTCTGCAACTATAGACCTACTGCCTTACTACCGGTCCTATCCAAAATTATTGAGAGACTTATAAAAGCCCGACTTATGTCCCTTCTCGTTGAAAACAACATTTTATCACAAAGTCAGTTCAGCTTTTTATTTAATAAATATACCAGCGATGCTCTGTTTTCTGTACTACATGAGGTTTATCAAGAACTAAACAATAATCTTTATACTACCACTGTTTTTTATGACTATGCCAAAGCCTTTGATTGTGTAAATCACGAGATTTTAATAAAAAAACTAAATTTCTACGAAATTCGAGGTATTTCTTTGAATTGGTTCCAATCTTACTTGAGGGATATAAAACAACTAGTTAGAGCAAATGATACTGACTCTAGTCACAAAAGCATTGTATGGGGAGTACCACAAGGTTCAGTACTGGGTTCTCTAATTTTCCTTGTCTTTATAAAAAACATCAATAACTTAAAAATCGATGAAAAATTTTTTCTTTTTACTGATGATATCAGTATTACCTGGAGGAACTCTAATATTGCAACTCTTCATGAAATTATTTCTTCTGATGTACTTAAAATAAAAACCTGGTCTGACTCTAATTTACTCTCTTTTAACGTGGATAAGATAGTAACATTATCCTATAAAAGAGAACTTCAACTCTTGCTTTTTTGGTTTTTTTTTATAGACGGCAACCTTAAATGGCGCCTTCATATGGATTTTTTAAGTAAGAAACTAGCCTCAGCCTGCTATGCAATAAGATTTGTTTCGAAGGAAATCAATTTAGCATCTTTTCCAAAATAACATACTTTTCTTTGTTCGAGTCTCATCTTCGATATGGCCTTCCTTTTCCTTTTCCTTTTTGGCATCAGTAGGATAACACATTGCAGAAGCTACTTAAAAAATCACGGGATTTTAACCCTTTCCTCTCTATATATTCTAGAAACTGTTTGTTTAATTTGTAAACACCTACATGTTTTTCCAGCAAAACCTAATCACAAGCAAGATCCCGTCCACTGATTAAAGTAGTAAAGAAATCTATATTATATTCAACAAAAAAATTATACAACCATCTTCCTTTGCAACTTAAATCTACAACTTCTTTCCGTAAATTGACAAAAGCCTATCTGAAAGACCATATTATTCAGTCGAATAGTATCTTAACGAATTTGCAATTTAGTGAAATATTGCAATGGATTGTATATTTTATTTTGTGATATTGACATTTATGTAATTTTAGTAAATTTTAATTGGTATTGTTATTTTTTTAACTTTTTGTATGCTTTGTCCATAAAAAGCATATTTCTATTACTACACGTACCCCTTATTCCCCTTGTAGGAGGGAAAACGGAAAAATCTGTTTACTAAGAATCTATGCACAGTAGAAAAAAATATTTCAAATAACAAATGTAGCTGAGATGATTTTAAACGAAAATGATTGTTAGGACTTTTTCTATAAAATAAACTATTCTCTGAGAAACAATGCTTGAAGCGACCGGTGATTTTGAAAATCAATATCAACTCGAGGGTAAACATTCAATATCTTTTGATCAGACTTAAAACATTAACCGTAAATAAATTAGGCGCCTTTAAAGTGTAGATCTACCGGAGAATCCTTTAAGATTTTATGAACATCCTATACGTTAAAAGAAGAAGTGCTAAATATAATAGACAAGGAATGAGAACTATTTAACAAAGCGAGTGTTGAAGTTAGAAAAACATCATACCTAGGCCACATACTAAGAAATAATAGAGAAAGAGAAAAATCAAGGAAAAGAGGGGACTAGAAAGGAAAAAACTATCATGGCTAACAAACATCCGACAATGAACATAGCTACATTTTAAACAGCTAATAAGAACAGAGAAGAGTTTGCAATTATAATAGCCAATCTTCATTGAAATATTGAGGAGAGGACACTTTTAGAAGAAGAAAAAGAAGTATAATATCTTCTAGATTAAACATATATGTAGTTTGTCTGTAAAAAATCTATTATCTTCACGGTATGGAAAGGCCAAACAATCCCTTTGAACTGTACAATCAATAGATTGAGTTTATCACTCATACTTTTAGTTTGCAGGTAGAATTATTTGTGTTCAGTTACGATTTGCTTGCATTTTAAAATTTGTTGTGTAATTATTATCGCACTGGTAATAATTTTTACAAACCATTATTTTAATAGGATATGTTGGATGAAATTAACTACTTGGTAAAGCACTATGACGAAGAAATCGAGAGAAGAGAGATCGAAATAATTGACATGCAAAGAAAACTCGAAAAACTGTGTGTGCTGCATAAAGAAGTTTTGTGTGAATTTGAGAAACGACAAAAAGAAATGATAGAATGGAAGCAGTATAAGAAAGAAAGAGAGATACGGCGGAAACGTGCCAAGTTGGTAAAATGGGCTTCAGTTGTTATACAGGTATGGGTTTCACTTTTGTATAACTTATTAAAAAGCTGGTATATACTGCTTATATGGTATTTCACTTTGCGTTCGGGTTGTTTCGCTTATTATTTTATTTTGCATTATGCATATTTCGAATCCTCACTTAATAAGAAAAGATAAAAAGGAAATATAAAAACTTGTTTGTTTCTAATAAGTATTTTTTAAGCCCTTCTCTCTATTCGGATCGCCGAATTAGGCCTCTCCTAATTCTCGCAATTCATCTCTGTTGTTTGTAAGACGTTTCCACATTGGTCCTGCAGTTCTTTTAATATCGTCGCTCCAGCGTTTTGCGGTCTTCCTAGTGGTCTTTTGGCTTCATATGGCCGCCAATTCCCGATTTCTTTATTCCGTCGGCCATCCGCGAGACGTTCGTTATGTCCAGCCCATTTCCATTTTAGTTTAGGTGCCTGTTCGACAGCATCTTTTAATTTTGTTGTATTACGAATGTCTTCATTGGTTTTATGGTCTTTGAGTGAGATACCCAGCATCTGTCATTCCATAGCTCTCTGAGTTTTTCCGATCTTGTCCATGTTTATTCTAGTGAATCTCCAGGTTTGAGCTCCATATGTAGGTAGAGGTAGGATACTGGTATTAAACACTTTGGTTCGCAGTCTTTGAGGTATATTTTTATTTTACAGTAGGTATAATGCTTCCGAATGCTGCCCATCCCATTTTTACACGTCTGCTTATTTCAGTAGTCTGATTTTCTTTGCTCACCTTGACATTTTGACCCAGATATGTATATTCATCTACGTGTTCTATCTCTGTCCCTTGGATGTTTATCATAGGTTTGTCATCTTTGTTTAATATTATTTTAGTTTTGCTGAAATTTATTTCTAGTCCTTTTTTAGAGATTCTGTGTGAAGCTCCTCAATCATCGTATTCAGTGCATTTCACGTGTCGGCTATTAGTACATCATCTGCGTATCTAAGGTGATTCAAGTATCTTCCGTTAATAGGGATTCCCTTATTTTCTCAGTTTATTGACTTATATCTACTCCTAATTCTATTCTAACAAGTATATTAAGTATAAAACATTATCCAAAAGGATTAGTTAATTAAAAACATATTCGGTCCTATTAGACCGTCATCAGGAAGTTCTAAAAAGCAAGTATGTGGTAATAAAAATAACATGTGGTGATTACTTACATGATTATACAGTATGTTCCATGAATATATGACTGTTTTAAATTCGGTATGAAAATATCGATTTAAATCCGGCTTGGTATTTTCCAACTATGCCAACTGTGTAAACTTGTAGACTGTCATAGATAATATTTGCTAGTATTTTGTAAGCAGTTGTTAACAGGGTTATACCTCTGTAGTTGTAACACTGGAGCTGATCGCCTTTTTTATGTAACAGGCATATCACGTCTTAAAATTATTCATAGGACATGGTCTCATTTTGCCAGGCAAGAAGTGCAGTGCAATTTATGCAGTGCTTGTAGCAGGGCGTCACCACCATTCTTGTAGAGCTCACTGCAAATTTTATCAGTTCCTGGTGATTTATTATTTTTAAGCTTGATTTATTATTTTTAATGGCTTGAGCAACCTCTTCAGCGGTAAGTGGTCTTTCGTTTGGGTTGAATAGATTCCAATTATTTCGATCTGCTGCGGTATTATCTGCATCTTCGATATAATATCTGTCAAATTTTGCGTCGAAAAATTCAACTCATCGGTTCAAGATTGAGACCGTATCACCTAGGATATTTCCTTCTCCATCCTTACAGCTCTCTTTTCTTGGCTTAAACTCCTTACTCATTTTGTTATTATTTTTAAATTGATAATTGATACATTCTTCGTAGATAATGTGTATGCCATTTTGCAAATGTCTTTTCATGTTAGGCTATAATATGCAGCTTCTATTGCTAGAAGCTGCATATTTATTTTTTCTTATGTTTTTTCTCTGAACCTGTAAGGGCCATATTAGCTACATTGCACACGATCACAATATGATGACAAAAATTTTTATAGCTTAGCATTGAGTCAAGACGCCTATAGTATCCTAAAATACAAACTCAACAAGTTACACTTAAGCACATACAACAGATATTTCACAAATATAACAAACACAATAATAATTTAATAATTACAACTTACCGTGAATATAAAATATCAGAAATCTGTCGAACGCACTAAAGCCACTCGAACATATAAGGAGTTACGGGAGATCTGCAAATTAACCAACGTCTGGCATTCCTAACTTCGACCGATTTTTGAAATATGATGCTACCTGTCATGCCCACTTTTTTATAGGGGCTCATGTTAACTACAAGGCTCAAATTAGGATCTTCTCCACAAACCATTTAACTTATACATATAGCTTAATTTAATGGTTGAGCTGCAAAACTTTTAATATTATTAACAGTAATAATTTAGATTTCCTGTGTGAGTTTTTATTAGTTCTTGAATTTTTTAAGACGCTTAACTGGAACATCGATATTAAAAACACCCTTAACAGATGGCGACCAATCTTCTGTAATCACTAAGAGGTAAACTAGGGAACAATCACCACCGGACTCTCCTTCACAAGTACAAAACTTTCATTAGACCTGTTGTCGAGTACAGAGCGCGCCTTTATGTAGTGCTGGGCAAGTAAAACATGAATACTAACCACTTATGACAACCAAAGGAAAGATAAAAAGAGAATAATAAACAAACGGTGAATAATGAACAGATACAGTAACTATTCCCCAAGCTAAAGTTCCCGTTTCTGCGCCAGCTAAGCGTCTTAACTTGGCAGGAGGCACCAAACTTTCTGATGAGAACTTTGATATCTCGTAATTTACAATCTGCACAACCAAAAAAGCTGAATTAAAGAGCCGTTTTCAAAACTGTTAACATATTTGAAACCTTCTCTTAGTAGCAAAGTAATGGCTAATAACACTTACTATCCTTTACTTCTTCTTTGCACCTTCACACCGTACTCCATTAAAATATCTATTTGTGGTTACACTCCGAATCACTATGAGCAAAAAAGGGAACAGCAATACCCTACAAAAAAATATAAACGAAGTCGTCATAACTCTGTTCGATTCAAGCCGTTAAACTGATATCTCCTTCTTAGAGTGTGCCGTCTCTTTACGGAGGTTGGCAATCATAATGGCTATTTTTATTTTTGAACTTGCTTACCTAAACAAATCAATCGATCTACATTGATACCAATCACGTAGATTATTCAACCATGAGTTTTGCCTCCGGCCAACAGATCTTCTTCCTTGAATCTTTCCCTGTATGATGAGTCTCAAATTTCATATTTTGGTCCCCTCATCACGTGGCCTAGGTATTCCAGTTTTCTGGTTTGTATAGTGGTGATTAGTTCTGTTTCTTTACCAACCCTTTCCAGTACTTCTTTATATGTAATTCTATCAGTCCATGATATTTTTAATACTCTGCGGTATAACCAGTATTCGAAAGCCTCGATTATTTTTAAATTGCATTTTTTTAATGTCCAAGTCTCAGCTCCATATAATAATATTAAAAATATATAACAGCGAATGGTACGTAGTCGGATAGGTATCCAAATTTAAATTTTTGCACTTTAGGAGTGGCTTCATTCGTATAAATGCTGATCTGGTAATCTCTATTCGCCTGTTTATTTCTGCAGTATGATCATTGGTTTCATTAATGAAAGTTCCTAACTACTGATATTTTTCTACTTGTTCTATCACGTTACCATTAATTGTCAATAGTTGATGTATATTTTGTGGTCTATTTGTAATTGGCATGTACTTCGTTTTTTAGCGTTACTAGTAATTCCCATCTCAGCACTATTCATACTTAAGCTTTCGATAAGATGTTGTAGATCTTCTATACTCTAAACTGACATCTAGTCGTTATTAAAGTTGTCCGTTAGGTTAAGTCCCCAAAATTTTTATCTATCACTCATATTTTTTTTTATTTTTTACTAACTTCAATTAAAATTACAATCTATCCAAAAATAAAGAATAATAGGTAATTTACTTTTTTACATAGCAGGAGCCACTTCCAGTGGAGAGTTCTTTTCCTTTATTTAGCAACTATAACTAATACTAATTTATTATAAATAGTTTAATTAAAAAGTATGTAAGTTAAAAGCAATAAAATAATAAAACACAATCACAACTACATATCACATAGTTAAGGTAGAATTTAAAACAGTTGGTTTTGCTTAAACATTAAATCTGTTTGGTAGATCATTTGGTTTAAAACGTTTCAGCTTATTTATTGTCATCGAATAACTGCTTCGTTTTATCCGTTCGCCATATTTGACACTATAATTTGCTTCTAATTTTAATTTTTTAATTAACTTTTTTACCGAAGGCACTTCCAGATCTTTTTCTATAGAGGAGAATGTAATGGTATGTTACTATAAACCTTAACACTTTATTCAGGAAGCGTTGAAGGATTGCAAGATTAGAATTGCTAGCGGTGCCCCATAGCTGAATACTATATGTTCATATGGGCTTGATTGAGGATCGCCCTGTATATAAGCAGTTTATTGTCCAATGTTAATTTAGAGTTTCGACCAATTAACCAGTACATATGTCTAAATTAAATTTAATGCCCATTTGTTTTCTTTTGGTAAAGATGTGTTTCTGCCAGGTTAGTCGTTTGTCAAGATGGATACCTAAGTATTTTATGTCGTTTGCCTTACTTCATTGCTTAAGGTTAAGATGCTTACGCGTATTGAATTGATCTCATTTCATCGTGCTGCTTTATCAGGAAGTATCTATCTGATAAGTAGGATTTTAGGAGTGGAAAGAAAGGATACGGCAATTGTTTCCTTATCATATAAAGTAGGCCTTTATGTCAAACCTTATCGAAGGCTTGACTGACGTCTAGGAAGGCTGCTAAGAGTAGGGTTTACTTTCAAGTGCATACGAGATTTTTTTACTATTCTGTGGACATGTTTGATTGTTCCATGCTTTAACCTGAAGCCGAATTGGTGGTCGGGAATAAGTTTAGTTTTTTCTAAGATTGGAATCAATCTTATCAAAAAAAGCCTTTCGAATAGCTATGATAGAATCGACAGAAAACTTATGGGTCTATAGTATTTTAGGTCTTCTGGTTTTTTCCAGGTTACACAACAATAGTATTACAGTCTACAACAAGAACAATTATGGTTTCCAATTAGTATAGAGTATTTACTAAGTTTCCATGATATGAAAATAATTAAATTACTGATTGACTATTTGAAAGAAATAAATATAGCAATTTTAATGCAACAGTGACAGATAAAAAACAAATCAAAATATTATGCTAAACAATAACAAATAAAAATCTGTGGCTAACGACCTGCTTCCAAGCCATATTCTCTTATACACACACACTATTAATAATTTAAGCAATAGTCGTTCAATTGACAACAGTCATATCGTCTCAAAAGAAACCGCACCAGCTGCAGATTCTCATAACTTAAAAATTTTGTCTATTGCGATATTGTTAAACTGTTTGTTCGGGCTGTTAGACCGTTGTCTTCTGAGATTAGTTCTCGACGTTTCGCCAACATTAGGGGTTGGCATCTTCTGGAGATGTTACTGCTTCGCTTGTAAGCTGAAACTGAAGATATTACGATATTCTCAAAAAATCCAGGACATGACAATTTGCAATGCTTTCTTCAACTTTTTAGAATAATGGACTGTATTGCTGCACCGCTATAAAGTTTTTGATTTTTTTTTATTGAATTTTTCCTGATATTTTTTGATGATATGAAAATTTTTTATGATTTTAGGCTTGGTGGAGATGTATTATGGTCAGAAAACGATTGGGTCCCTATAAAAGAGGAAAGAAGAAAGATAAAATTAAAATATACAAATAAGCATTGGCTAGTAAATAAAAATCTAAAATTTGAAAAATCTTATGCAATCTCTATATATGAAACAAAGTCTTAAATCATATTACTTAGATGGTTTATAACTTAAGAATGGCTGTACCGATTTTAATGATACTTAGTTTTTTGGATTCGGTTTAGCCCAAAGTAGCCGGAAAACCATTAAAATATCATAAAGTATACGAAATCGACTTAATCTTGATCTTAGAGGTATTTTTTAGGATTTGATAACACTGCAACAGGGGTCAATATCGAATAAATTTCAACGTAGGAAACAAGGCGAAGCGGTTCCTGATCTCCGGATGTGATCTCTGCTAATGCTCTTGGTTGCATTTACATAATTCATCCGATAAGTGGCGAATTGTATTTGCGGTTGTTGCTGACAAATGTTTTTGGGTCGATATTTCAATTACTTTTAACTGTCAAAGGTGTAGTATGCTCATCATTTAGTGCAGCAGGTCAATAGCTTAATTTGTTTGAAAATGACAATTGCTGAAGTAATCGTTTCTGCATCTCCAAATGAGATACTCTGCTCTTATTAAGTGCGATAATTATTTCGGCATACTTTCCATCGAATCCACTTGAACTGTGGAACAAGTACAAGGATTGTAACAAAATTTATATTGCTCCACTTTGGGCGCTACTGTAACAAATATAGTAGGCAGATCCCCTTGGGACTATGTCCCTGATGTTATAAGATCTGTAGAGTAGTGTGAAGATAAGTTTGAAACTAAATTAAAATAAGAGTTGAAACTGAATGCAGTTCGGCTAGCTGGGTATGCTTGAGACTGGCCAGTGGATACTCAAGGTAGGGTTAGGCCTATTTGCATGCCCTGAGAAAACAGTAAAGAATAGGAAAGATGTATATTAACTAAGGAAATATAAGAATAACCAAAACGAACTAAGGGTAAGTACTGACAACAGGAATATATGAGAGAAGAATGATTTGGGCGCCAGGGAAGATGTTTACTGGACTCTTAGTCTAACAAACAGTTCACCTAGTGACTTTATTGCTGCTGCTAACTATGTTTTCTGTAACTTATATTAAAAAAATATTGTTATTAAACAACCTTATTAAAAAAAAAGGTTGTTTAATAAAACAGATTATTACTTATAACTCAATTTAATAATAATAAAATAGAAAAACCTGTAAACCGTAATGTACAATTTAACTTAAATACCCTATTATACAAAAACCTATTGATCCCTATTTACAATATATTTACACCCTCTAATATGCTAGAAAAGTATGAACTTTTATTGTGAAGTTTTATTCATTAATTAAAACAAAATTTACTGACAACCAACCTATTTATATATTCAAACAATTATTACCCCTCCCTATATTTAACACAATGTATCAGTTTGACAATTTCTAAGTTGATTCCAATCAGATAACCTGTAGATATATTTCAATTGGTCTGTTCAGAAAGGAACAGATCCAAGATGAATCAGTGACGTTACCAGTAGGGCTGTAAAAATACAAAACGGACCTTTGTGCACAAATGACCTTACAAAGTGTATTAAAATCCACCCCTACCCTGTTATTACTAATACCTATATATATTTAAAATATTTAATGACAAAAAAAATAAGCAAATGATGTTAAGAAAAAAATTGAATGTAATATAGATAATGATACGCAATTATGAATTATGAAAATTGACTAGAATTATTTTTAAGTTTTGGTTCGTTCACTCACTAAAGTTTAAACAATATTTAAGTAACTTATTTTTAAGATATTACAAAAACAGTAAAAAAAAAACCTGTCTACTCTCAAGCCGAGAAGGTTCTTCTTCCGGACGCCTTACGCCGCTGGGACTCGTTCGGGTGAAAGCTTTAAGCCCACTGTTCTAGCACCAAACTGAACCGCTACTCCAAAAAAAAACTCCAAACTAAACTCAAGTGAAAGCTATTACCCCAAATCCAAAATAATCTTTATTGTATTGACTTTATATTCCTTCTTCCTCCAACGACTAAAATAAAATCAAAGAAGCTCTCATTAGCTTTATTCAGAGTTGATAAACAAAAAGGCGGTTAGGACAAGAAAAACTAGTCCGAAGATGATAATTAGTGAAGGTTTCGTACACTTTTTGTGACCTTGGAAAATTAATCGAAAACTATGTATTTAAAAAAAATGTTGGGATTTTACTATGAATATTTCACTGAAGAACTAAAATTTATCACGAATATATTATAGGCAAATAGTAATCTCCTTACATTATCGGAAGGATCTCCTTACATTACCGAATTGCTTGGATATTGATGAGAACGTGTACTTAGGAGAATTTCTAACAGAAAGAATTCTGAACGTGATTTGACTGATATAATTTAGGTAAAATTATTGAATAAATGATTTTAATATGAAACTAATAATGGTTAAAAAAATAATGATGTAGTTTAATTAAAATGAAACTCACCCAACGCAACAATATTTCAACAATTAAACCAAAATCTTCTTTTCTGAAAACTTCTAATATTTAAAAAAAAAAACGCCTTCTTTAACTTAAATTCACCTCTGAATAACTTAAAAGTTTTTTTTCTGATAACTTGAACCACGTGGCGTTGATCATTGAAGGATCACTCTTCTGACCCGTTCGAAGGTTAGATATAAAGTGAGCTCTTACACTTTTAAAATCGTCGGCTTCCGTCAGTTCCAAGCTAAGCGGAAGCGGCAGGTAAGCAGTTTGACCAATTGATAAACAATTGATAATACGATTACATGTATAGTTGGTTGCATACCTTACAGGCAGAATTAAGTTATTTTAAATTTCTCAGTAACGATAAAGTAATCTTATCGTTACAGGATGACATGTCAGATGACATTTGACATTGAATTCGTGTTTAAGAAATTTCACTCTAGAGGTGAATGAGCAGTTAGATAACCAGGCTTTGTTTTTAATCGAAGTCATGTATTGCGTCATGTGCGGCAGATTGTTACTGAAGTTAGAAATGTCATCGCCAAATCGTGAATTGAGCAACGCTTTCAATCAAAAATTGGAAAGTAAAAGTATGTGTGATCAAGATGCATGTAACTATTTGATCCGAACGAATGTACCAATGTTGAACTCACACTAGAAAAAGCGCACGATAAATTAATGAAACTGACTGATGACAAACAAATAAACGATCTCCCTACCGAAGAGTTCTTGAAGGAATTGCTGGCTATCAGCAAAGGCCGTATTCCTGTCAACGAATCGAATATTTATTTTATTTCCGCCAAATTGTTAACATTTCGTCTCAACCAAGGAAGAGCTCATTAATAAAATGTTCTTGAACATCATTGCTGACCAAAAAAATTAACAATTGGTTGAGTGAAAGCGAAAAAGACTCGACAAAATTAAATTAACAAAGTGAAAAATATCTATTGGAACTAACAGGTTGTGGTAACAGTAGACGAAAATAGCACGAAGGCACAACAGATAAGCAAAGAAGTGAGATAAGGCTGTGTACTTTTACCATTACTATTTAATATATACTCCAAAGAGTTATTTACACAAGAACGTGAAAACTGTACAGAAGGGGTCAAGATAAATGGTGACATTATAAAGAAAATTCATCATGCTAATGATACAGTCATTATAGTTGAAAAAGAGTAAGACCTGCAGAGGCTACTACACATTATGCTATAGTGGGGAATAGTTTGTTATAACAATAAACATAAAGAAAACAAAAATCATGGTTATAAGGAAAAAGAGTAAAGTCATAACAAGGATCCATTTAAACAATGAAGATATTAGACAAGTGGACAAAATGAGATACTTAGGAGTCTGGATTACTAAAGATCTAAATCTGGAATTAGAAATTCTATAAAAAATATAGTAATCAAGGGCAGTTTTTGAAGATATAGAAATTTGTGAGAAACCAAAGACTCAATCTAACAATCCGATATCGGTTGGTAAAATGTTATATCCACTCTACTTTCTTTATGGCGCTAAAGATTACCGTTCTGTATAAAGTTTTAATTCACGTAATTCAAATTCCATTCTATATGAGGTTTCAATATACGTTTTTCAAATATTCGAAAATTTTTAGATCTTTGAAACAGAAATACTTGAATTTCGAACGAAAATACATACTATGAGTAATTGAATATTTATTTTTACAGTCTTAATTGCATAGAATATCGCTTTTATGATTGCGTCTCACAAATGAGCACAGTAAATGTCTGTTTACATTTTTGTCAAATGTATTCTGTCAAAAGCCTCTAAGGCCAACCAATCACTTGCTAGAAAAGTCGTCATAAGGACGGAGAGTTTTGTTTTACCGTTGAAAACTCATATATGCATGAGGAATGAAATCACTAACCAATGAAATTTAGAACGCAGAAGGCTGTATGAAGATAAGGCATATCTGTAGCATAGAAGAAGGCCACGTGTAAGTGTATATTATTTTCGTAACACATCTTTTCTGTTTGCCTTATAGGCCAGAAAAGGAACATGAAATACAGCAATACCGTGTAATTTTCTTTGTCGCCATCGAATTGCATAAAAATTTGGGTTTAGGTTCTACTTTCCCTCCATTTTACTTTTTGTTTTGTGTTGTTACAGTACAGTAGGGGTAACAACTACCCCTATTTAAAAATTGTATAATTGTAAATGAAAGCGGGTAATTAATTTAAATCATCTTTTAATGAAGTTAGTAAATGCCAAATAACATTAAACCAATAATTTAAAATTTTATCACAGATTTACCCCCAAATCTCACCCTCTAAAATAGTTATAATTAAAATGATGTCATTAAATACGTGATGGATTGGACCGTTATTTATTGGAAATTCATTTTATATAAGAATAAAACACTCAAAACTTTTGTTTTAAAATTTATTATAATATCTTATCACTACAGCTATTTTGACCGAGTGTCTTCTTTTTAAGTGATCTATTTTAGGTATGTGTTTACACTTATAGTCTTTAACTAAATAGGTTGAGTAGGAGTAAACTATTTGTTTTAAGTTGGTCATTCAGAATTATGTCTTTATTTTCTAATTTGTTAATATTTATATATTCTAATAAAGGTAGCTTGAGGTCTTTATTTTGGATATGAATAATTTGAAATTCGTCATTAAAATAATGATTATGATCTAGAAGGTGAAGTGCGTACGTATAATCTGTTTTCTATTAGTTTTCTATTAATGAAAGCCCTTTTATGTTCTGCTATACTTTTGTTAAAAATTCTACCAGTTTGACCGATGTAAGTTTTTGGACAGTCGCCACATTTAAGTTTGTATACACCATTGTGTAAGTGCTTTTTCTTTTAGGTCTTGTTGTTTTTAATATATTTGCCTAAATTACTGTTTGTTTTAAAAGCTGGTATTATTTCTTTCTTTTTTATGTATTTAACTATTTTTGTTGATATCTTGCCGTTGTTTTTTGACATCGGAATTTCTATTAATCTATGTAACATGCTATGGTAGGCTGCCAATTTATGTTGTGTAGGATGGGATATTGAATTGTGTATAATTGTGTAAACTCATGTTTGTTTTCACATCTGATAATTTTTAAATCTAGAACATTTTTATGGATTGATTCTGTTGTGTTTCTATTGTAATTAATTTAATATGACTATGGAGTGAATTAATATACGATAAAAATTGATCAAGCTACCAGTTAGTTTCTGTAAAACATACCAGTACATCGTGTACCACTGAATGTTTTCACACTTGACGATCCTTTTTGTGTGGGGATCATCCCATTCTGGGTTTGGTTTTACAGTTTCTCGTGTGACTTTGCGGTTTCCACTACTTTTCTCAATTCTTCTCTTTCTTTGATTGTCCTTTCTATATTTCTAATTTCCATACTCCTTAAGTCTTCTTACACTTGTTCTCGCCATTAAAGTTTAAGTCTGCCTCTAGTTCTTTTACCTGATGGTATCCATTCCGTTATAACTCTTAACAAATTGCTCTTATCTCTTCTCATTATGTGTCCATATTATATGTGTCTAATTATCTGTGCTTTTATTGCCCCAATTATGTTCTCTTGACCCATCCATTCTTTTATTTCTTAAATGTCTCCATTTTTTGAATGCCTCTTTAGCATATACTACTATTAGTCTTATGATTGTTCTGTAGATTTTCATTTTTGTGTTTCGGCTTATCATCTTATTTCTAAACATTTTTTTATTTCTATAGAACACTGTATTTTCAACTTGAACTCGTCTTTTTATATCTACACTTTCATTTCTCCTGTTGAATAATACTCACAAATATAAATATTTGGGCGTTTCAATCTCTTCGTTAGAATGAGAACTATTTTCAACAGTCGAGACATATCATTAAAAACAAAATGCCGTCTATTGAACTGCTACATATTCACAGTTCTGCTCTACGGAATGGAAGCATGGACACTGACTGTTGCATCTATGAATCGGCTCGAAGCTTTCGAAATGTGGTGTTATAGGCGCATCTTACGTATATCCTGGGTTGACAGAGTTACTAATGTGGAGGTCCTGCGTAGAATGGGGAAAGAATGTGAAATTCTCATGACCGTCAAAACTAAAAAGTTGGAATATCTAGGTCATGTAATGAGAAATCAAGAACGTTACGGCCTTCTCCAGCTGATTCTCCAAGGGAAAGTAAATGGTAAGAGAGGACCGGGAAGAAGACGCATTTCCTGGCTTCAAAATTTGCGAAAGTGGTATAACACGACTACCACTGAACTGTTCCGCGCTGCAATAAGCAAAGTGAAGATAGCCGTGATGATCGCCAACGTCCGGAACGGATAGGCACTTTAAGAAGAAGAAGAAGAATCTCTTCGAAGCTGTGTGCGTCTATTGTCAGTTCCATCACTTGTATCTCCTTTTTTTTGCTTACGTTCATTTATTTTGTTTTATTTTTATTTATTTCCAGTGATCTTGTTTATAGTTACTGCGTTTGACAGCTTTTTGTAAAGCGGTAATGCTTAGTTTCATTTGGGGTGCTAATTTGGGGGTAATTTTCACGATTTTTTAACCAAAAAGGGACCTACTTTATTTTGAACACAACTCACTTAGTTTTGATGCTAGAAACATTTTTTAAAAACAAAAATAAAGCTTTTAAACAGTTTAAAAAATTTTTAATGCGTTTTCCCGAAAACTGCTTCATTTTTTGGTTATTTCACGTTGAAATATTCGATTTAAAATTTGACAAATAATAACCTACTTTTCATGAGCTACAGCTCTGTTTCTACTAGGTGTACATACTTCATAAGTACACCATTTCTTTTGTCGTTTCATAAGTAATCAATCTTAGTGACGACCCAGGAAAACGTAAGATGATTTTTAGACGTGGCTGCATGTACCCAGAACGAGTTGTCAACTCATCAAAAGCGTCTACTTCCGTAATGTTTGCAGCTAGTGGAGAAGGTAAAATATTACCACCTTATGTTGTATATAAGGCTCAACATGTATACGATATTTGGAAGGAGAGAGGTCCGAAAAACTCTTGTTTTAATCGTACCAAGTCAAGTTGGTTTGATAGTTTTTGTTTCAGTGACTTGTTTGATTCCATTGCAATTCCCTTTTTCAAGGACCTGGAAGGGAAAAAATACTTGATTGGGGACAACTTGTCGTCTTATTTGTAAATCGATTTAATCCAATTGTACTAAGAAAGAAACATCAAGTTTATATTTTTACCAAGTAATTCCACTTACCTTACTCAGCCCCTCAATGTGGCATTCTTCAGACCCATAAAGAATATGTAGCGCAAAATAGTTAAGGAATGGAAAACATTACCAGGCAGCAATGAATCCATAGTAGCTTAAGACAAGTTTCCTAGACTATTGAAGAAACTGGTTGAAAGTCTTTCAGAGGAAAATGCCAAATCAGGGTTTAAAAAATGTGGCATCGTGCCTTTGTATCGCACCAAACTCCTAAGGATACTGCCGAACTCAGACAATGATAATACCAGACAATCTAGAACACAAATGCCCTTGTCAGGTTCTGTTCGCGTGGAAGGGATTGATGACACTTTTAAAGAACTTTTGAAAACATTAAGACAATCTGATACTCACAGACAAAAGAAAAAGAAAACAAAAATGAATGTCGAACCGGAAAAAAGTGTTGTGACGACAGATTTAGAAGAAGAAGAGTTTGAACCTGAAGCAGGACCATCAGGAGTTCAGAACATAGAACTGAATCCCTCAAAAGAAACTTCCAGTCGCACTAAAAAGCTAAAACGAGAATCTAGTGCTTCAGAAAACTCTCTTCAAGACAGTGACAAGGAGCTAGTGTTGTTATCTGATGAAGAAACGAACACTTGCGTTAACCCTGGAGACTTCTTGGTGGTCAAAGTGTATGGCAAGACCAAGCAATCTTTCAGGCTCTACGTTACTAAAGTTCTCTATCATCAAGATGGCGGCTACGTAGGAATATTTTTTAAGAAGGTTCCCCAGGCTTGCAAATTTTCCGAAACTGAAGAGGCAGCATTTTTTTAAACCCGATGATATTATAAGACAGTTGTCTATATGTATAAACGTGAATACCTCGTCTCGGTTTAAAAACATGATTAGTTTTAACAATGAACTAAGTGATTTGTGTTTATATCAGCCGACCTTAAAAGTGTATTTTTTTTTAACAATAAATTTTTCCAATAAAAAAAACTTTATATTTATATGTGTATGTTACTTTACACCTTATATACTTTTCATCTGTGCCTATTGACCCTACAAATGTATGAATAGGAACACAATAGTTTTTCATACTGTTGTTCCTATTCACCCCGCTTGGTGGGGTAAATAGGAACACCAGGTTTTGATTTTCTGACACCAGGAAGGTAAGACCCAAATACCAATACATAAGTTCTATGTTTGCAACATGTGTTAGTGGCTTTTTTTTTTTAGTTGAACGTTGAAAACCGTTCCTATTCACCCCATTTTACGGTATTATAGCTTTCGCTAATATTTTGTATACATTATCTAATGGTGCTGTATGATGATTCTAATGTAGTTTGCGCAATCTTCTTTGTTTCCTCTTTTGTACAATCTGTTTTTATTATCTTATTTAAAAATGTTATTTTTTATTTTTGTTGTTATCATCTGCACATTCTATCTAGATCACTAAGTACACTAAATAAAACGATTACGAGTTCAAGTAATTTTATTACTACATATTAACAATAAAGTAATTTTATTGTTTAACTATATAACAGTTACACCGGAAAATGTGAAATATTTCACAATGAATATAATATATACAAATATGTAAATGTTCGAAATAGAGAAATATCAGGGATATGGTATAAGTTTAATGATTTTAATATGTTATGAAGAGTTTAATAATTTGTTAAAAAAACAGATTGTTTACTATATTTTTATTCCCTTAAAATTACTAATTCATGTTTTTTAAGCATTTGGTGCTTAATATCGGTCCTGATAGATAAGCATCTTCTAGTTATATTTTTATGTGTTGCTCTATTCGTGTTTAATCATTTTAATTCACTCGTCACCTTTTTTTTCTATCCGACAGGTTTCTATGCTATTGTTATTTTCACATCAGTGTAGAGTACCTCATCGTTTATCTCAAATTATGTCTCTCACCATGGGCGTCTTGATTTGTTAAATTATCGTCATTAAAATATATTATATATACAATGTTATTACATTTTTAGCACACGTACATTGGCTAAAAGTTTAACCGTAATTGAGGATGGGCTCATTATCTCCATAGTTAAATTTCGTTTATAAGTGGCAAATGAATGACATTGATAGAATAGACACTACTTCTATTAGATTATTTTACATGCCTACTATAGTAAAGCCTAAAAAATAACCTTTAAATAATAATTAATCCACCGGACACAGCCTTGTATAGTAAGTCATAATTTGTTACTCTATACTGACGTGAGAACAACACTTCGGTTATTTATCTGGATCGTGGTTAATTATGTGACTTATTTACAAAATGTCTAACACTTCGTTAGCCTCGTTATAGTTAATACCTATTTAATAAATTTGCATTTATCCTTCACCATAACCTATCCAGAGTCTTTTCTTTTCAATTGTCGATTCAATTTTTTATATCCTATAACCATCTCAATTTGCTGCATCTTATTCCTTACATTGTCCATCTAATCTTTGTTAACGCTTTATTTATCTTACAGTTTTCTCTTATAAGAAGTTCACTTCATTGACCGTGTTTAGTCTTTTATTTGTTCCTCTGGTACGTCTTAGGCTTTCCGCATTTTTAGATAATTTAAAAATATTTTTTATTTAATTCGTTTACTAAAGTATCTGCTACATATATTTG
Organism: Diabrotica undecimpunctata; assembly: GCF_040954645.1. Taxonomy (NCBI): domain Eukaryota; kingdom Metazoa; phylum Arthropoda; class Insecta; order Coleoptera; family Chrysomelidae; genus Diabrotica; species Diabrotica undecimpunctata. The sequence continues at coordinate 83,651,719 of NC_092811.1, read as the reverse complement.
TGTACTAAAACAGTGGAATTTCATTCTTATCCATTATCATATCAACAATAAGTCATGAAATATCACTCGTTCAATATCACTGCATATTGTGGAGGCATCATCTCTGTTGTTTAGTAGTCGTTACAAACTTTCATCAGGTTTGTAACGACTATTTCGAATGTGGTCTCTTCAGTATAGTATTATATGCCCTATAGCCCTATAGCTATGCTAGAATGCACTATAGACTGCACTAGTCAGTGAATGACTGAAAGGTTTTGTATTAACCACCGATATACGAATGGGAAATATTCTTCATTCCGTCTTACCAGCAGGTCTACCTGAAGAGCTAAAAATAGCGAAACACGTGTCATAGAATAGCAGGTTTAATGTGAATATTCCTTTTCGTATATTATTTACATATCTTTTATTGTCGTGGCTAATACCCTTAATTCTCTTTGAATGGCATCATTAATGTCTTTTTTTTATTTTGAAAAGAGTTGAAAATCTGCAAAAGATATTTTAATTCATTTTTCATTATTTGAGTGTCCGAATTTATACTTTTTATCGTTGTTCTTCATTTGATAAAACCGCATTTGTATATTTTGGTCACATTTCATTCAAATATGTAATATTCATGTTCAAAATCACCACACCTATGCACCAATACAAGTGAAATTATATTGGTTACAATTTTACTAAAATGAATGTGAAGATAATAGATCGAATTTTTTATATTAATAGAGTAGAGAACTAAGGATTTTCACGTAACATTCGTTGATACAGGTATTTAACAACTGCTTTTGATAAATTTATTAATAAAAATAGGTAATAAACATAATATGCACAGGAATAAACGTCATTTTTTACTTACAAACAGTATATAACATATAAATAATGTAAGATTGCTATTTATTTTAAATATTATAGGTGACGACCGGTAAATTATATGGAAGAATGATATATTTTTACTGAAAAAGCATAGAAAATCCTTTATAATGGGGGTTTCTAAAGTTAGTTTTGTTAATTGGTTACTTAATTATTGCAGAGAGCTTCAAAAGTTGATTTTTTGAAAATTATTAACAACTTTCCTAAAAACACACAAAAAACAAACTTTGATTTTGCTTGAGAATAAGGACAATATCAAAAATAGTCAGCTTTAAAAATTTAAAAAAGGTTCACTTCATAGTTATTGCAAAATTGAAATTGTTTATCCCAAAAAGCTTTTATCTACAACATTATTATACGTAAACTATAAGTCTGTATAAATTCTGAAAGCACCATATTGAAGAAATAGGCTTATTTTTTCAAATTAAATTATTTTATATTATTTATTATTAACATTTTTATAACCAGAGGGCACAAGAAGCAGAGGATGACCACGAAGGAGATAGATTGATGATGTGGAAGAAGAACTACAGATTCTAAGAGTCAGAAGATGGAGGAAAGTGGCCAGGAATCGACATTGGAGGGATCCACAACGGATTGTCGAGCCATGTATGATGATGAACAATTTTTATTTGAAAATCAAATCTATATGAGAGAAGAAGGAGACTTGATCCCACCGTTACATTTTTTCAAATAACTTTTTTTATAACCGATCTAGAACCTTGATAATTTAGTGGAACATTACAAATTTATCAAAGTTTTGGGTGTTATACACCCGAAAAATATACTGCTAATAAATAACGAGTTTTTGTAGAATCTAGTAATAGAGAAAAACTAATCATGTCTCCCCGTACTTCGGGAGACTTGATTCTTGTGTATGGGTGACTTGATTATACCTTCCCAGATTTACAATGTTAAAATAAAACCAAAAATTGGATACTGAAAACTAACTTTACTCAGTCATGACATAACAAATAATAATATTAAAAATAGAAACACTTTCTGGCAGAAAATTATATTCAAAAAGTTATAAAAGTGGAAAAAAATTATTGTTGAATATTGAACATTCTCAGTGATTTAGGAAAGACAAAACATCCTATGCGCTTACTGTAGCTCCTGAGAGTCGGGTTTGATAACTTTTTTAAAATTTGATCACGTGTGACTTCACCTGTGTCTTCTTTTTCTGGCCACTTAAAGGTTTTGTCATCTATTTTTTGGGCAAATTTGATTTAAAAATCCTCGTTCTTTTTTCCCGTTATCTGTCCGACGAAAGTAACCCAATCTTGCACACTCAATTCAAACTCGTCACCGTCTGCTTCTGATTCACATTCAGTATCTGTCTCTACTTGCATTTAATCATTAGGATCATATTCAGACTCTGACGATGGTAGCATAATGTCACTGCCCCCGAACTTGAAGATTCCCTCAAATCCTTAAGTTTTTGTTTAGTCATTTTTTTAAGTGCTCTTACTTTGGCCTTTTGCTCTTTTTCTATTTTTTTTTCTTCTTTAGCTCTAACTTCAACTTCAAACGCAAGTTTTTCTGGTGTAGCTGTGAGAATTTTAGTTGCTCGCTTTCTACCCTTTTTTAAGTCCTGGGCCCGGCTTTAGGATGAAGTCTGATCATTTCTGGGCTACTAACAGTGGCAGAAGTGAAAGGTTATTGCGCTCCATTGATGTTTGTTGTAGCTGATCATTTTGTGAAGTATCTCCATTTACAGGATGTGATCTAATTATTTGAGGTATGGTTAAAGTACCAGTAGAAGTAGAAGGCTGGTTTTTGTCCTTTATTAGTGTTCGTCGCAGTTGTTGATTATGTGAAATCGATCCAGTTGAGGAAGATGGTCTAATTATTTCAGGGGTGGTGAAAGTACCACTAGAAGTGGAGGGTTCGTTATTGTTATCTACTGCTGGTGTTGCAACATCAAACTGAGATAAAGTGGAACTATTTTCTGGATCTTCGCGATCAGTAACACACGCCGACATAAAATTTTAATCAGTAAAAATATTGGAATTGAAAGGCCATATACAAGTAACTCTGAATCCGCTTTCAATATTACGTGGAGTAAATGCTAACGGGAAAGCGTAAGCTAAGCATCCTCCGACTTCGTAAATTGTAATTGTACTTTCTGGGTGGGTCACCATCCAATCATCACAGGCAGTATTATAGAAACTCTTAAGAGAGCCAAATGCACTCCTGTCTAACGCCTGGAGCTTATGTGCCGTGTGTGGTGGTATGGTAAAAATAATTATTCCGTGTTCTTTGTCATACGTTATGGCTTTAAGAATAACGTGGCTATCATGATTGTCCATTATGAATAAAAAATTATTGTCGGTAGTCGCCTTTACATGTTTTTGAAAATGTTCAAAAAATTTGATAAAATTAGAAGCGGTCATCCATCCACTTTCATAAACTACGCCGGTGGTCCCTGGTGAGCTATTATCAATCATGCGATCTTGCCAAAGTTTTCGAGGGAAAACCATAAAACGCGGTATATGGTTTCCAATTGCATTGATTGCACAACAAACAGTTACTGTTGCTCCACGTTCCCCTGACGTAATTTTACCAACGTGCTTTTCACCTTTGCATGTAATGATCTTCGTTGGCTTATGGACAGTGGAAAGTCCAGTTTCGTCCACGCTCCAAATGGCTTCTGGTTCAATTCCATGGTTTTTAAGAACTGTTTTTAAATTTCCGAAAAATGTTGATACATTATTTCTGTTGAAACTAGTTGCTCTAGAAAGACTAGTTGCTTCCGGAGAGCGTAGCGATAAGGTATTCATCCTCTTCAGAAACCCGTATAACCAGTCGTAACTGCCTTGCTTATGTTTATACCACGAAGCAGGTATTTTTTTACTATTTCTTACGGCAAACTCGTATGCCAGCTCTTTTGCTTGTTTTCTTGTAAGGCCATGGTGTAATTTGTTGGCAACATCTAAATAATTTTTAAACATATTTTCCTCTACATTTGTAAATATTTGAGCCTTCTTGTAATCAGGAGAGAAGAATATTTCAACATTTTCGGATCATTGTTTGCGAACGAATCTTTTTAATTCCATAATATTTATTTGAAAACGACTTGCCGTTCCCTTGAGAGCGTACCGTTATTAATAACGTCTAAAACAGCTTCTTTTACCTCTGGCTGTCGACTGGTGTTCTTTTCTTGGCTCCTTCCCTCCTTTTGTATAGACGTGGCATATCTATAAAATAAAAAATATTCATCTATAAGGAGTTTGTGGGAGACTAGATCGCGTGATCATAATTATCTCACAGATAAGAAGGAATCAAGTCTCCCCTAAGAGACCATTTTAATATTTTAGTCTATAAAAATATGACAACAAACTAGAACTCACTGCAAACTATGCAAAACGTAAACTAAATGATTATGGTGTTAAATGAAAATTATACGAAACACTCACCTAAACAAATAGTAAAGAAAATCAACTTGAAATAATTCTGAAAACACTTCTCGGTAGGGACAAAATAATTGTAATGAACACGTGCTCCTCGTTGTGTATTCTAACGAAAACTAAATTACATGGGATCTACTGCCATACTAACAGCTACGCTATGTTGCCGGTTTTATAATTCTAGGCTGCTTATCTACTAAAATTTTAAAGAGGGATCAAGTCTCCCATATGATCAAGTCTCCCTCTTCTCCCCTACGTGTTAATGTTTCTTGAATTAGGCTTATTATTTTTACATTTACTTTCTCTCAAAAATATTACAAATAAACTTTACATAAATTAATTTTTATAAACATTGTATAATTATACCTAAATAAAAATTATGGAAGTAATCTGTATATATAATTAACATATAATAATTTATATACTTAATTTGCTTATTTTTATTTATAATTATACGAACTTTGTGACAAAGTATTTATTTAAACTATATTTCTAACGTATAACGAAACTATATTTTCGGCCAAGAAAAGTAATTGTAAAAATAATAAGCGTAATTCAAGAAAAATTTATTTTTTTTTGTAAAATTAATTTTTAAAGGATATTATTTATAATCATAATACAAAATATTTAAGTTACCTATCTTTTCCTAACCTTTTTTAGTACTTATAATAAGAGAAAAATAAAATTTTGCAAAATAAATATTTATTTTCAATTGTTAAAACAAATTACTTGGTTAAATAAACAATTCAGAAATTAACCAACTGAATTTTTATAACCTATGCAACGAGGTACCTCAAATTAAATTTTCGTTGATTATTTATTTATTTTGAATTTATAAATTGTGTTTAATTATTTAGGTTTTAATAGTAAAATCGAGAAATAAAAAAACTGCTAACTCGGGTTCTAAGGATCGTAGGACATTAAATTTTGTTTTAAAATTCGTGTAAAATTGTCGACATGTCGAATAAAAAAAAATTCCTATATGTTGACGCCTCTCAGTTTTTTTTTAATGTTCATACGCTTAAAATCACAGTATTTTTGTAAACCTATTTTACAATATTTAACATCATTTTTTAATTATTAAATATTTTAATTTGGTAAAATAAACCTTTCTCTTCAATTTGGTACTTTCGGAATTTATGTAGACATAATAGTTTAACTACGCATAATAACGTTGTCGATAAAAGCTTTCTGGGATAAACAATTTCAATTTTGAAATAGCTGTTAAGTGAAACTTTATGCAATTTTAATAACTGAGTACTATGATATTGTTCCTATTATAACGCAAAATTAAATTTGTTTGTGCCTATTTAGAAAAGTTATGAATAATTTTCAAAAACTAGACTTTTGCAATAACCGAACAATTAACAAAAATATATTTAACAAATTCTCATTTTAAAGGATTTTCTACGCTTTTTCAGTAAAATTGTGTCACTTTTTCATATAATTTTTCGGTCTTCACCTTTAGTATTTAAAATTAAATACCGATCTTATATTGTTTATAAGGAAAACGTGACGTTTATTCTTCTACATATTTTATTTATTACATATGGTTATCACCAAATTTATTAAAAGTAGTTGTTAGATACCTGTATCAACGAATGTTCCGAAAAGGGCTTTTTATTTGCAACATCTCTAGTTTAAAAGGCAAATCTTAGAAAAGTGCTATAAAATTAATGTTAACAGTTATCAACTGTTTGTAGATTTTCGCACTGCGTAGTACACTATAATAAATTTATGATATGACATAACTTTTAACTTATTTTGAACCATAAATTGGTAGAACTAGTTAATAATATCATGTTGAACATTTTGTAATGTAGGGTCAAAGTCCAAGGGATCTGACAGACTCGTTTTCGTCATACATCGGCCTTAGGTAAGGAAACCCACTACCTTGCATTGCATTTAATCGAACATATTGTAAGAGATAAGATATGTGTTATTTTTTTATGTTTTAGAAATTACTATATATTTTTAGAATACTTTGAAGGAAATTGTGATAAAAGTTCTTACTACATAGAAGATAATTATCAACAATCTATTATATTCAAAACACTACTGTTTTCCTATGTTGACAAAACCTTTTCTCTAAGTAAATTCTCTAAAAAAATATTGTATAGTATAACCCACATTTGCCTTTGTTTTCATTTTGAGCACCCACTCCTAAAGAGCCGTAATCTGTACTTTGGTTTCGAAGATCGGATTCTCGTTCTCTCCACTGCTGATCTGCCGCTGACCAGCGTGAAGCTATAGCTATGTCTGCGACGCAGCCAGCGAAGCGCTCGTTGATTCTTTGATTATATGAGTGCTTTTGGATTGTTGCTTCTCGTTAAGGGAGTTGTACATCGGATACTCACAGCACAAGATGAACTTTAAAAATTGAGGAACTTCCTCGTAAATTGCAGGGGGCACGGGAATCAAGGGAGACGTGGACGATTTATAGTACCGATATTCGGATATGCTGAAAAAAAATTTTATCATTAAAATACAGTTTTATAATTATTTTTTATCTTGTAATACATTTGAGCATAATTACTTAAAGGAATATATTAAGTATTAACTCCAGTTTTAAATTTAAAGCTTAATAATCTTTTAAGGATGATTTAATTGCATTAGGGAGGATTCCCATGCAGCCAGAATTATTAATTATATTATTTTAATAGAATAATATAACAAAGATTAACCCTTACAGACCTTGTAGTCACAATCGTGAGTGTCATAACAAACTACTAAATAAAGGTCACAATAATTTATGACTTGGTTCAGACCCGAATCGTTCGATTGTGTTATATTATATAAGTAATATTATGTAATATTATAAATTCTTCGCCTGCATACACCTTTTTTTCTCTCTGAGGATAAAAATTTCCCAAAACCGTACCAGGTTAACCCATCCCGAGGGATGGCTGTCGTGTGTTGTATTTAGGATAGACGAGTATATCCGAGCCCATTTTCCCTTAGAAGAAGGATGTCCTGCAAGCAAATACCTTCCTTTTATTCTGCCTACCAACTAAAACCACCCTCTCCTACTTGTGCATAGTTTACCGTCGCACGTACCGTACTTCGAAAGTGGGATGGCTGCTGTAAGGCTGACGACAATTTTCTCTTACCTAAATCTTATCTCTGTCGTTGATCCGGCTAGTGTTTCTCTTATTTTTCTTCTTTCTTTTTAATTACTGTTCGAATGTAATATTCCATCCCTCCTTACTTCCCGCCGTCTTTACGATCATCTCTCTCACAGTAACCGGGTTTATACCTATTTCTGTATACATTATCTTTCTCTTCATTGTCCATTTATTGGACCATCATTGTATGAGTAACAGCGTCAAAGTATTTACAATATAGGCATTTATCTGTATCTGTCTTTCTGAATTTATGAAGATATGTCCTAAAATACCCATGTCCTGTGAGTACTTGTGTCAGGAAGTAATCCAGTCGCCTGTGACCACAATCCATCCAGTTCCTTAGGCTCGGGATCAGCATCTTGGTCTACTGAGCAAATTCTTCCGTGTTGTTCCACTCTTCTTGCTATCTTTCCAATTCATATTTCCCCTTCTTCTTTTTTTTATGGCGCTGCTGTCAAATATTCCCTTCTCTCATAGAGTGTAAGGCCCTCTTCCGTTCTGATTTTGGTCCTCCAATGTTATGCCATCACCCTCCCTACCGCCGCCACACTCTTCGCTGCCTTCTGGGCTACCACCCGTATATGCTCCCCCATCCGCTATATTGGTATAGTGTCACTCCCAGATATTTGACGCATTTCTTTGATGTTAATTGTACCCCTACATATTGGAGTTCTATCTCTTGTCTTTTCCGTTTACCCTTTAGAATGATGGCTTTGGTTTTCTCTGCTGCGAGTTCTAGTCCGTGATCTGTCATCCAGTCCTTCACAATGTTGCCCGTATGTCTTGATCCGGCTAGTACCGCGCTACTATCAGCACAGCGCAAGGGCGTCTTGGATGATGTAGCTTGCGCACAGCATCAGATCAACTGCAGAAGCGAAGGGGGTTATATCTTCTCCATATTCGCAGTTCATGACCCCGACAATACGCCAGGTTCCATAGCGTCGGATCCAAGACAGATCCCTGTGGGACTCCAGTTGTTACGTCATCTTACTCATAGACGGAATATCTTTTTCTCGGAAAGATATTCCGCCATCACATTCATCAGATAGTCAGGACACTCCCTGTCATATCAGTAGGTTATGATTACGGTCACGGGGCTCTAGGCACAATGTATGGAGACTCTTTGTCAGTTGTCACTACTTGTCAGAGATTTCCACGCCCTTAAGAAACTCTTAAAAAAAAGGAATGCATGGGTATGGACATATAGACATTCTGATGCACTAAATAAAATAAAAGAAGTAATTATGTCAAGTAGTGTGCTTGCCAATTTCAATAAGAAGTTACCAACCGTGATACAGACTGACAGTAGTAGTAATGGCTTGGGGTGCTGTCTCTTACAGAATAACAGACCGGTAGCATTTGCATCTAGGGCGCTAACGACAGCAGAGTCAAATATGAGTCAAATTGAAAAGGAGTTCTTGGCAATCCTATATGCATGCAATAAATTTCACAATTTTATCTACGGAAGGAAAGTGCAAATTGATTCTGACCATAAACCTTTGGAGGCATTAATGCATAAAGGCATTGCGGACATAATGTCGCCGAGATTACAAAGGATTAGGATAAGATTATCTAAATATGACATAAAGGTAAAATTTAAGCCAGGCAAGTTCATGCATGTGGCAGATTTATTATCGAGGAATTTTATAAAAGATGAAGTGGATGATGATAAATTTATTACAGAAATAGTTCATACTATTGACATGACTGATGAGAAGAGAGAGCGATTTAGGACTGAAGTGGATGCTGATGAGGATCTGAAACTAGTAAAGAAATATTGCATACAAGGGTGGCCCAAAACCTTGTCAAGAGTAAGCGATTCAATTAGGTATTATTATTATATAAGAAATGAACTATATTTACTTGACTGGCTAATATTTTACAAAGACAGAGTTATAGTTCCAAAAATGTTGAGAGAGAGCATGCTAAGATTATTGCATTCGAGTCATTTTGGCATTCAGAAAACCCAACAGAGAGCAAGACAGATATTACATTGGCCACAAATGAACAAAAGTATAGAAGACTGGGTAAGAAATTGTAGCAAGTGTGAGATATTTAAAAGTCACAATGCTAAAGAACCACTATTACTTAGAGAGTTGCCTCAAGCACCTTTTGAAAAGGTAACAAGTGATATATTAGATTATGGTGGACAGTCATATCTAGTTCTGATCGATTATTTTTCTAAATAGCTCGATATAGTGAAAATTAATTCAAAAACTTCTCAGGTGGTCATCAAGGAGTTAAAGAAAATTTTTTCAACACACGGAATACCCTACGAAGTCATATCAGATAACATGCCTTATAATTCGTGGCATTGTCAGCAATTTGCTAAAGACTGGGATTTTCGGTTGTAACGTCCAGTCCCCGTTATCCACGGTCTAATGGGCAGGCAGAACGAGCCGTTCAAATTGGAAAAACATGCTTAGAAAGTGTGGCGACTTAGATATGGCGCTCCTGGAGTATCCCAATACTCCAATAAATGAAACAGATACAACACCGGCCCAATTAGTGACTAACAGGGTTCTTAGATCGAAGCTACCATCAAATAAAAAGCACAAAGACATAAATCTAAAGGAAGAGTGGGAGAAACTAGAGGCAAAAAGAAACGAATATAAAAATTATTATGATAGAAACACCAAGGTAAGAAGAGAAATAGTGCCAGGAGAAAATGTAGATGTCAGAGAGGGTAGAGGATGGTGACCAGGTAAAATTCTGGAAAAAGTAGATGAGGCACCCAGATCTTATTTAGTGCAGAAAGAAAATGGGGAAGTGGTCAGGCGAAACAGTTATCACTTGAGGCCTTCCCTAGTTAAAGCGGAAATTAAGAAGAATACTGATTTTGCACATAATGATAGATCATTAAACTCCTCATCTGGGAATCAGAGTTGTGGAGTGGAGGAACTTTCAACCTCCCAGATGAATGCTGAAAATAGAACTAGCGCTAGACTCAAAAGGGCTCCAGTGCGTTTTAAGGACTATCAAATGTAAGGGGAAAGGTGTCATATCAGTAGGTTATGATTACGGTCACGGGTCTCTAGGCACAATGTATGGAGACTCTTTGTCAGTTGTCACTACTTGTCAAGATCATTATTAGAACATGGGTTTTGGGATATTGTTGATTCTTGGAGACTTTGTTAAAAAGTATGTTTAAATAAATGTATTAAACACAATGAAATATTATTACTCTCCCTCTCTTCCAATACCCACATCACCTCTTTCAACTGCGCAGAGTGTTGAATACTTTTCTAACATCGAAGAGCAGCAGAGCCACCCAGTGCTGGTTGTCCCCAATGTTATGCAATGCCCCAATTACACTCAAAATTGCGTCAACTGTGTTCTTCTCTTTGCTTTGCAGAATCCTAATTGTCTCGGGGATAGGCCTCCTGATCTCTCAATCGTATCGTCGATCCGTCCTCGCAGCATCCTCTCGCACAACGTTCCGATGTATGGGAGGAGGCATATGTGGCGAGATTTCTCCCCAGGTTTGGGAAGCAGTACTAACCTTGATGTCCTTCAAGCTTCAGGAAATGTCTCTGCTTCAAGCAATGCATTCATATGCTCCAAAAGCCACCCAGGTTCCGCGCGTCCTACACCCTTTACCGCTTCGGGCGGTATCTAGTCTAGTCCGTTGGACCTGCGACCTGCACACACCTGACTTATGTGAAACTCTTATTACCGAAATCTTGACTGTCTTTTTCATCCTATTACCGACTTATCTATTGTTAGAGTAGGAATTTATTGTATTTCGCACTTTTAAATATTTAAAATAATTTCTTTCGTTTTGACATCGAAATGTCATTTTTTTGTTCATTTTCATTTTGTTCATTTTGTTCATTCAACAATAATAAGAAACAAATATTAATACTAATAGTTATTTAAAAAATAAGAACCAATTTAAGAAATAAACGTAAAAAATAAATACAACGATTAACAAGCAACGTTCACTAATTGAACTTGAAAGCCAATATTGCTAAAACTGTCTTAGCATAATTCTGTTTATTAGAGTGCACCTTTATTTTGAATACGGTATAGTTGTGTTTTAGGACCCTCTTATACGAGCGCTAATAACGTCGCGATAGCAGCGTCGCGTTCGCGTCGGTCAAACCGGACAATGGCACTACCATGGAGCAAATTATACGAACGACATTGCCGTTCGTATAATTTTGTCGTCTGATTATACGTCCAAGATATTCTAGTTTACGTTTCTAAATAATATTTACAGTAGACTCCCTCTTAACCGGCCACCTCGGGACCAAAGCCTGGCCGGTTGACCAAATGGTCGGTTAATCTGATGTGCAGGCATTTTCATGAGAAAAATCAAGTACATACATACATTATATCAAACACATGCACAGGAAGGTATATATTAATAAAGATCACGGAGTATACAGTTGAAAAATACTATTTATTTCTATGTATACATATATACATATTTAAAAATTTTACAAACTTGTTTTAAAAAAATCGCTAACTTTTTTCTGTTTCTTGACATTAAGTGAATTTTTAAAAGCTATATCTCGCCATTTTTTAAAAACCAAGACGTCTATTGAAGATGACCCAGGTCGTTGTTTAATATACTTCAATGCCACCTCCATTGAAGCCCTCCCTTCGGTGTGGCCAACCTTTTCCTCTCCGTCAACATCATCATCATCAGTCTCCTCATTTTCATAGGGCTCTTCATGTGTTGCTAGTGTAATTATTTCGTCGTCTGTCAAAAATTCGTTTTCAAGTTCCTCGTCACAGTTCATTTCAGAATCCCATCCATTCTTTAATATCTTCGGCCTGCAATTGGACATTTTCGGATAACGTTTGGAGATCTTGAAAAATGGTAGTAGAATTATCTTCTTCGTGTGAGTGTCAACAAGTTCCTCAATCTTGGCCCAAAATTTTCGCCAAGACTTAACGAAAGTAGAAGCAGGAATTTCTTGGAAGGCGGAAGCTAACATGTAAATTACGTCCTTTAAGTTAATTTTTTTGATGATATCAATAAGATTAAGATCTTCACTTTCTGCGCATTGTAAAGTTTCGAACAGTAATTTACGTCTGTATCGTCTTTTCAATCTTTCAATCAACCCTTCATCAATCGGTTGCCCTAAGCTTGTCACATTGGGAGGAAGAAAGATAATTTTTATGTCGTCTGTTTCACATGTTAAGTTTCCAGGATGAGTTGGAGCATTATTTTGAAGTAAGACTGCTTTAGTGGAAAGATTTACGCTCTTCAGATGGCGCGTTACTCTCGGAACAAATTAACGCTCAAACCATTCTTTAAATAAATTAGCGCTCATCCATACTGATTTTTGTGATCTGTAGAATACGGGGAGAGACGATGAATGTAAATTTTTAAATGCACGCGGTTTAGTGGACTTACCAACAACGAAAAGAGAAATTTTGTGTGTTCCTGCTCCATTTGAACAAGCAGCAACTATAATGCGCTCTTTATTCTTTTTAAGTACAGAAGCCGATTTTTCATGACTTCCCAAAAATGTATTTTCTGGAAGCATTTTAAAATTGAGACTTGTCTCATCCATGTTACATACTTATTCGGGTTTTAATTTTTCCATTTTTATAATTTCTACAAACTTGGAGGTAAAATCAGTTGCACCAGAAGCGTCTGCTGACATTTTTTCTCCGCTTACGTGTGCATAATTAACTCCGTGACGTGCCTTCCAGTGAGTCAGCTAACCGTCACTTGCAATAAATTCGCCTCCGTCTATAATTTTGCTGTGTATAAATAAGGCCTTTTCCCTTAGAATCGGGTCCCTAGTAGGTGTGCTCCTTCGCCGTTTTGAAGGAACCACAACCAAAGAGCTTCATCTACTATCTCGAATTTCGTTTTTTTAGTGCATCTAGTTTTTAGATCTTTATCTGATTCCATTTGGGTGCAGAAATCCTGGATTGAACGCCGATCCCTTCGCCAGTCACTTACTGTACTGTTCCCCACATTCAACTCTGAACAAATTTTCCTTATCGATTCACCTTTGTTGATGCGTTTAAGCACACTTAGACGTTTTTCCATTGTCACAACCAAACGTTTACGCTTCTCACTCATTTTTGCACAAGACGAATTCAATCCTCCTTAAAAGCAAAAACAGAACTGACAACCGGGAAACCGGGCTCGAGAGACGATCATCAAGAGGCGCTTGATGATCGTCTCGTACGCAAAACCATAGGAAGGGGGAGTTAATACGACGGCTGGTTAATGTGGGACCGGTTAAGAAGGTGTCTACTGTAATAGAGTTCGTTGATATCCTATTCTTGGAAGAAATTAGTTTTTGGTTCTGCTTTTCCATGGTATTTGGAGTGTTCGTCGATACAACCACATTTTAAATGCCTCGATTTTATTCAAGATATTGAAGTTCAGAGTCTAAGGTTCACATCCATACAAAAGTACAGACCATACAGAGCATCTTGCAAACTTTTCACGGATTTCCAAATTCAGTGAGTTATTGGATAACAGGAATTTTTTTAAATGTGCCTTTTAGGGAGAGGAATAAAAATCAATTTTAACCAGTCTGATTTTTTATTACCCTCTCACAAATAAAATGAAGTGTATACTAAATTTTGTTTACCAAATGTATTATATCGGAATAACCGAAAAACGCAGAAGAAACACATATATCACAGAAAGTGATGGAGTCGAAGAAAGCTGGACAAAAATTATGTTTAACATCTTAGCCTCGGCCAAGGAAGTTCTTGGTGAAAGAAATATAAATAAAAATAAATCCACTCCATGGTTGTAACAAGTGAAGGAAAAATGTAAAGAAAAGAAAAAAGCTTACCTTAAATACATGTCAACCAAAACACAAGAGGCATACCATAATTACAAGGCAATTAGAAACGAAACACATGCACTTGTACGAAAAATAAAAGATGATCACTGGGAACCCTTTTCGAAAGAAACGGAACATGATTTTTACGGTCTGCAAAAGGAAATATTGCGCTCCATAAGAGGTCAAAGAACGGAGGTAAAGGAACTAATAGAGACAAAACACATAGAAAAGGAAACGTGGATTGACTACTTAAAAAAGCTCTATGCAGAGGAAGAACAACCAAGGCTAGAACCGGAAACACCAGAAATTACCACAAATGAAGAAATTAATATAAATGTACAGGAAGTTCGAAAAATACTTGAAGCTCTGAAGAACAGAAAAGCAGCAGGTAAAGACGGGATACCAAAAGAATTAATGAAATATTGTGGAGCAGTAATGACAGAACAATTAACATTAATTAATAAAATTATAAAACACAATAAAATACCGGAAGAATGGAGAACGAGCGAACTAATTCTACTATTCAAAAAAGCAGAAAGAAAACTATAGAGGTATAAACTTACAACTAAATATCGCGCCAAAACTTACAACTAAAATTTTACAAGTGCTAATAAATCAAAGAATACGTTTAGCAGGTAAACAACAAGGTTTTAGTAGTGGAAGATCGTGTACAGATGCAATATTCGTTATAAAAAATTACTGAGAAATCACTAGAGTATAATAGACCAGCATTTCTGCGTCTGATTGACCTAAAGAAAGCGTTTGACAGACTTAGACTCAAAGATGTAATCCATCTTCTGTATAATAGAGAAGTTCCCCTAAATATTATAAAAGTATCGAAAATATCTTCCAAAATAACAAAATGGAAGTCAGAATAGATGGACAACTTACAGAACCTATAGAACATGGGACATTGAGCCCCATGCTCTTCAATTATCTTCTCTTTGATCATGGATGAAATCATTAAACGCGTTAACAAAGGATGAGGATAGAGAATGGGAAACAAAGAAAATAAAAATACTCTGTTACGCAGACGACGCAATATAAATAGCCCAAGATGAAGGTCCACAGGTTTAACATAAGAGCAAAAGAAATTAATAGGACAATCTCATCTCAGAAAACTAAAACAATAGCAATCAGCAAAGAATCAACCAGATGTAAAATAGAAATTGATGGCATCAGTATTGAACAAGTAATGGAAATAAAATACCTGGGAATTACACTGTCTAGCTATGGAGACTTGGACACAGAAGAGACAGGTCAAGTATAAAAGGCAAATAGACTGGCAGTTTGCCTTAATAACACTATATGGCGAAACAGACACATTAACACTGAGATGAAGTCAAGAATTAGACTAACTAGGAATAAGGCCAGTGTAAGATCAATAATGACATTATCCTCAAAAACAGGAGCCGACACACTCACAACGCAAAGGCTACGGAAACAGCAAAGATGAGAGTACTGAGAAGAATTACAAGAAATACGCTGAGAGATCGAAGGGGAAGTGAAGACTAAATAAAAAAAAATGGAATAACCATATAAGCAGAATGGGGAAGAGCCGTGTCTTTAAAATAGCAAGAGATAAGTCACCAATCGGCAAAAGAAGTATCGGACGATCGCGCAAAAGATGAAGTGACGACCCTCCATAGAGGTATTAATCCACCAATGAACAAGCAGAATTGCTTCTAAAGAGGAAGAAGAAAAAAAAGAAATTTATTAATAAACTAAATAAAAATGTCCTCTATATATAAAGTTAACAGTTCGATTATTATACCGCATATAGTTCGCTATAATTTCGAACTTTACCGCCTGTATGATAGATCTGATATTATTAGGTCCATCAAAATAAACCGGCTGCGGTGGTTAGGTCACATAGAGAGAATGAATGATATGGAGCCGCCAAAACATATTTATAACCAAAGAATAGATGGAGTGAGAAGGAGAGGCAGACCCAGAGCACGATTTAAGGATCAGGTGGAGGAAGAATTGAGAATGTTGGGAGTACGAAACTGGAAAGCCTAGGTAAAGAATAGGAGAGAATGGAGACATCCTTGAGCAGGCCAAGACCCACCATGGGTTGTGGAGCCAATGATGATAAAGTTCGATTATTGAAACATCTTATTTTGTTCTATATTTTTTTGCTGATTTTATTATTAGTTTTTAAAATCATTTATATACTTTTACTTACTCGTGATACTTATCATCGGAAGACTTCTCGAGAAGAGGAATACCAGATAGGAATAATATAATTACTGTTGTAAATAGGGGAGACATTATAGCTACCCATTCTATTCCATCGAGAACGTTGAGGGAAATAATAAATATTCCCCACCATAAGACTATCTCACCGAAATAATTTGGATGCCTTGAAAGTCTCCACAAACCTAAAAAATAGTAAAAATTTTCTTTATTAAGATATTTCTAGTAAAGTATGTTCTTTCAATTATGCACAATTAGTTCAGGGTACTAAGGCTTTTTTCGTGACACTCAAAAAGCTAGGATAGTGAAAGGTTTTTTTGGTGTATACAACAAATTGTAGTCATTTTCTGCGTAAGATTTATTGATCATATCTAATATAAAACGCTAGGATGACAAGTTACACTGTTTGTCCAATAAATAAACTACGCCACCTAGGAAAGAAATCTGAACTACCATCATCTAACATTTTAATCATATTTTGTTTTTGAAACGATATGGTTAATTTATTGCTAATTCATTCTACAAATTGATGATTCACATTATTCTTAATCGGAAATTTTACTACTTCACAGTAATTAATTTTTTCGCAAAATTGCTAAAAATATAGGTTGCTGTAATTGTAAGGCAAGATCAATGACGTATAATATATATTTATTATACGTCATACAATTAAATAAAATGAAATACAATTTGTTCTGAAGCTATTTTCTTGTGGCATGTTAAAGTAATTACTATTTAAATGGGAATAAGCCACAATCAAAGGTTATAATACGTTTATTGACGTTTCAATTTCCACTTCGGAAATCGTTCTCAAAATACAGACATTACAATTTAATAAAATTAAATAAAGGTAAATAGAATCAAATAAAATTAAATCAAGTTAACCAGAATTACGTAAAATTAAATAAAAATTAAATACAATTAAATAAAATTAAATAAAATTAAGTAAAAACCATACCTGTAAAAAGGATCGTTTCTGCTTCTTTTCTCATGTAAAAGAATGTAAGAAAATGTTAACATTCATTCTGCTCATTTTTTGAGCGTTTTGTGGTGGGTTTAGAATAGTTCGTCGGATTGACGTATGATACATCCTTGAAAAGTGGGGTAGCGAATATGTTGAGACAGAACAACACATACTGCGGCATTGCCAAAAGGCCATCATATCTTCTTTGTTATTAGTCCAATTAGAGCGTGTGATGCGTTAAATGAAAGGGAAGGATATAAAGAATATATTAAGATAGAAAACAGAAACAAGGCGACTGCCAAAAGGGCACTTTACCGTGTCTTCATTATTATTGAACATATAGTTACATACGAGATGTCATACTGCAGTATGGATAAAAATAATTTAACTAAAAGACAAATTTTAATTTATTGACTTAAAGAAGGCATCTGGCTGAGTACAAAATAAACAACTATTCGAATCCTAACATGCGACATAGCAAATGAAAGGGGAGGTTATAAGAATATATTCAGATAGAAAAAACAAACAAGGCGACTACCAAAAAGGCACTACCCAGTATCTTCATTATTATTGAACGTATAGCGATTCGAGATATCATAGGGGACAATATATAAAAATAGATTTACTGTAACACAAATTTTGATTTATTGACTTAAAGAAGGCCTCAGGCTAAGTACAAAATAAACAACTGATCGAATTCTAACATGCGACATAGCAAATGAAATGAAAACGAATATATTCAGATAGCAATTACAAACAAAGAGACACTATACACCATATTATAATCAACGTAAAACGATTTATCACATGACACTATGGATGATAATAGACATATTTGCTTTATTGATAAAGCATAAGGTAAATATTAGGTAAATTGCTTTATTGACCTGAAGAAGGCCTCTGACTGATTACAAAATAAACAACTAGACTAATACTAACATATGACACAACAAATCAAACGACGTGAGACGTATAGTACATATAATGTCCTATCCGTTGCAAGATAAATGTATCAGTATATAAGTCCGACCCTATATACTACTATACCTAGAAGATTAAATCCTAAATATCTTGCAACGAACTATATAGCGTGCCATCAGTATATACACATACAAGATAGTAAAAAACATGATGTCAGGTCAGAAGTGCACCAGATCATACTATATATTTACTTGGATTATATGCAAAATGTTTAAATTATTTTAAAAATTTAATGATTGACTGTAGATGAAAATTGATTGGATCCTCCGTCGCATGCAACGGGCAAAGTCACTAATTTTATTTCTAAACAAATTAGTGTGAAAAATGTACTTTTTTAGTTTTTATTTTATCATTGAAAAACATTTTGTTGATGATGAAACATTTTGTTGGTTTTGAAGCTTTATTGTTGTATTCATCTTTTAAAACATGTAAAACGCTTTATATGTGCAAAAAAAATTATCTACGTATTTTTTGTTTAGATAAATGAAAAAAAAAGCAAAATTAAAAAAAACTAATTTGTTTATAAGTATTGTTAAAAATATTCAAAGACTTTAAAAATTTTTTAAAGTTCTTATAATGCTTAATATGTGATAAAAATTTAAAAGAGATTAGTTGAATTGATTAAATTTTATTTTATTTGTTTATCCTAGAACGCTGTTTTTTGCAATACCATAAGTCAGAAAAAAATGCAATTAGAACAATTTTTCGACTACCAACTAAAATAGTAAGTGTTTTGTTTTGACAGTTGTAAAAAAAATTAAAGAAAAAAAATAGTATCGAAAAACAATTTTACAAAAATATGCTAATATTATGCTCATAAACAAATAGAATACCTTTTTATTTATTTTTATATATTTAGAAAGCGTATATTTATTTACAAATATAAAAAATTGAGCTAGATCAATTAGGGTCAAAGTTACTCAAGTTTAACTTGTTAGACTGTTATAACTGACGTTTCAGCTTACAAGCGAACCAGTAACATCTCCACAAGATGCCAAACCGTAGTGTTGGCGAAATGTCGAGAACTAATCTCAGAAGACAACGGCCTAACAGCCCGAACAAACAGTTTAACAAGTTAGACGATGGCCGTGAAAGCCTAACGTATTTTATTAATCAAGTTTTTTTTTAATTCGCAGCTTATTTGTTTATAACAATTAAGGAGTAATTTACGTTAACATTTATAAAAAAACCGAAATTTCTGACTTATTTTGCATTTTCAATATCTTCTAATCTTCAATTCAACAAATAAGGATAAAAACATTTAAAAAACGCAATTTTGGGGTTTTTCCAAGTTTACTACTCTTAAGTTTGCTTTAAATGCTTCACTTTTTGCTAATAGACGAAAAAAGTGTAAATTTACCGTTTTTTGAACGTAATTTGTTAATAATTAGTTATTAGTCCAAAAAATCAACTACAGAAAACATATAGGTTTTAAACAAGTTTTGGTATCCATTTTATATTTTTCTGATAAACTAATAAACAATATGTTCAAAAAACGTTTTTTTTTATTTTATTTATCCGTATTAACCACTAGGGTTATTAACGGTAGGTTTTTGATACAAATAAAGAAAATAAGATACATTTTAGAAGTCATGACTTACAACAAGGTACAATGTACACGTATGTACATGTAACAAAAATTAAATCATAATTTATTATAGAGTTTACAGTAAAATAGTAAAATTTAAAAAAAGACAGAACTTCATTGAATTTTGTAACCAGTGATTTTTTCAGGCTGTTGGGTGTCGTGTATGCCCAAGTCGGAGTCTGCTGATAATTACCTGGTCTTTTCTTTTTGGTGGTATAGGAAGATTTTTTGAAGATACATCTGGTTTGATGCTTTTAAGATTTGTGTTTTTTTGATTCCATATTTCTTGCCAGATTTTGTTTACACGAGTCTTGAATAAAGTTTTAGTATCTGATATTGGTATACCTGTTGTAGTCGGAATATTCACATTGTTTATTGCTTCAAACGCTGTTTTGTCTGCTAGCTCATTACCAGTTATTCCGACATGGGATGGGACTCACATAAATGATATGGTTTTCCCAGAAAATTGGAGCTGTTGCAACTCGTCTTTAATTAGGAATAGCTTAATGTGTGTAGGATAAACATGTTTAATGGCTGTAAAGAACTTAATGAATCTGATAATATTAGTATTTGTTTTTCATTTGTGGTTTTATAATGATTTATTGCGTCAAGTATTGCTTGGAGCTCTGCGGTATAAATACTACAGCCGTAAATTAATCAAGTGGCAGAAATTATGTTTTATGCCACTACATATTATACATATTAAATCAGGTAAAAATTAACAAAGGGATAAAACTGTTGAAGTGTGCGCATTTTCTAAAAATATGTCGATCAACAAATTCAATCATGTATTCCTAAACATATAAATATAAAAGGTTACAAATTGTTTAAAAACAAGAAGACGAATAAAAACAGGAAACGTTTGTAATCAACAGCCGTGATTGATCCTGTCAATAATAGCCACTCTGGCTCAATTACTTTGTGGGTTCAATATAAACTGAACTCTTTCTAATTATATCAATAACGATAGAATTTATATTTAGAAAACAGAAACAACGCCTATGATTTATTTCAGTTAAATTTATGATGTACGTTTCTGTATTTTAATAATATTACAATAGTTGTACTTGCTTCAGTCAAAGAAAGTTTGTTAGTTTGTTACAAATTAATATATATATATATATATATATATATATATATATATATATATATATATATATATATATATATATATACAGTATACTCCCTTTATAACGAACACGGTTATTACGAGGTTTCGCTTATAACGAGGTACATTAGATGTCCCGTGAAATTTCTATTGAACTATAACCCTTTATAGAGAGGTAAATTTGCTTATAACGAGAAAAAATAAGATTGAAAAACGTGTTTTTTACGTTTTGGCCCGGTCGTAGCTATAAATAAATACCCTTTTTAACTGCGGGCCGCCCGCAATAAACTTCTTACAATTTATGATTCTTAGTCGGAAATGTAAAATTTATGATTCACAAGTGTCATTGTATTGGGTTGACTATTCACACGTGTTTTAAAGGTTGTCAGAAACTTTATCCAAGAACAAAACGCAAATGAAGAAGCATAAAACTGTTTCACATCTTTAGAAAATATGCTAGATAGAATACTGGACAATTTAAAGCAGTCAAAAATGACAAAATAACTTTATACGCTTTATACATATTTACAGAATACAGATTTTTTGTTTTAACGTATATCATTGACAGTAAAAGTAAACAACTCTTTTTTGTTTTAATGCATTTCATTGACAATAAAAGTAAACAACTTTGTTTTAAAAACGCCATTCAAACAATATTTATTAGCATCTTATATTGCTCCGAATGGCTTCACTATAGAAAGTTAAGGTTTTAGAAAACTACATATTCATATGTATGCACAGTATTATTGTTGTTGGATATAACGAGATCCGCTTATAACGAGGTAATTAGTCTGTCATTTCAGTTCTCGTTATAGAGGGAGTCTACTGTATATATATATATATATATATATATATATATATATATATATATATATATATATATATATATATATTAATGAGAGTATCAAGAAGTTAGATTTCCACGTTCCCTTTGTAAAACGGTATGTCGACGATCTGATTTTAGCAACCCCGTCTGATAAGGCGGTTGACACCTTATCAGTTTTTAACTGCTTTGATCCTCACCTACAATTTACATGTGAATTTGAGGTTGTACACTACCTGGTGCAGAAAAGAAATGGCTAGCAACCGTTTCTTAACTTACTATTCGACACACCCAATCAGATACAAACTTAACCTGGTACAAGCCCTCAGCCTTAGAGTACACATGTTGACACACCCGCTTTACAAAAAAGAATCTCTCAATCTACTGAAGTCCATTCTTATAGATAACTCCTATACGGCATCCTTTATCAATAAATTTCTATATTCCAAAAGCTATGGGCATTCCATTACCGAAACACCCAATGGGCTAACATTAGCGTCCATATCTAACAAAATACAGATTAATAAGTCCCCCCTCACTCCTGAACAAACGACTAAATATGCTTCGCTCCCGTACTTCCCACAAATCACTACCAAGCTTAATAAACTCTTCAAAAACTTACCTGTCAAAATAGCCTTAAAAAAATACCAGAACCTTAGGTAAGTTATTTTCTAAGACAAAAACTCCATTGGCCCTTCTAGAACAAACTAATGTCGTCTATCAAGTACCCTGTGCAGAGTGCAACTCCTGCTACATTGGCCAGACCAGCCGCTCCCTTTAAGGTCGACTAACGTCCCACAAAAGCGACATTAGGATTTCTAAACCATCTTGTGCCCTTGCATAGCATGCCATTTCAACCAAACACAGTATCGACTTCACGAATACCAAAATACTGTGCAAACAACAAAATCATCATAAGCGATCCATCCTTGAAATGTGTCAAATTCTTAAACATCCATCCTCCCTAAATAAGAGAACCGACATCGACAACTTGAGTCAGATATATCACTCCCTCATCATACAAAATATATAAAAAAAACCCCTTACAAGACAGTAACTTCAATCCCATGTTTCTTTCCAATTTTTGTTTGTTTGTTTGTTTTTTAAAGAAAAAGGAATAAATGAATCCTTTTTTTTTAAAAAAAGGTCCGTCCCTGTTCCGCTTGTTAATTCCCTTAAGAATCGTAATCCGCACCATGCATTCCAAAGAAACACATTGACGACAACAAGCCACATGTGAAAATTATGACGAGCTGTTTCAAAACAATCGAAAAGATTAGTGTGGTTTGACCCTCGAAAGAGCTTAAACCAACATTCAGATGAAGCCATCGGTTAAAATTAAATGAACTAATGTTCTTACAGTATTTTTTTGTTTCGTTTCTCTCGTTTAGTTTTTAATCTTTAATCTTAAGTTATCGTAGAGTTTTTATAACATCTATAAAAAAAAACCCTACAAATTGTTTTTGTAAGTATGAACCCTGTTGGTTTGTTTACTTATATTCTAAAATCTTTTTTATTTGTAGTGAACTGATGATGCTCTTAAAAATAAAAGCGAAACGTATTCGAATAAATCAATAAAGTAGTTGACGACTTTTATTTGCCAATTATTGACCGATAAAACCTCTGCTATTCAACCATTGAATATATTCCAAATATATATATATATATATATATATATATATATATATATATATATATATATATATATATATATATACCTATATATATTAGAGGTCATTCAAAATTTAAAAATTTAAAAAACACGTCAACTTGTATTGGAAGGGGGACGAATTTTCATGCTAATTTATACCTTTAAATGTAACCCACTATTATTACCTTTTAATATAACCTACTCTACGAAATATTTTTTTACAAGATTTAACAATATGTTATTTTAGATTAGATTTTTTAGAAAAAAAAACAATACAATTTAAATTAAAACGTCAAAATAAACTTATTTTAAAGTAAAATTGTGGCTTATTCCCAATAAAAAGTAGTAAATTGTATTGTCACAAAAACTAGATTCAGAACAATAATAAAAAAAGAAGACAATAATATTATATCGGATAAAAAATTATAAATGGAAACGAAAAAGGTAATAAAATACAGTGTGTTCTATTTCCTGACAATTCACTTTAAACCAACAAGGAGTTAAGTATTTACTTTACTTTACATTTAGGTAGGTACTGATTTTATTTTTGCTAAACAAAACTGTCAAGGGATTAGTATCCTCATAATAAAATGTTACGAAGGAACGAAAGGAAGGAAGGAAGGAACGAAATACACAGGGAAGGAAAGGCATAGCCTTACTAAACAGCGTACTGTGGGATAAAAACATCTCTAAAGACAACAAAAGAAGAATATACAACACCATAATAAAAAGTATCACAACATATGGATGCGAAGTGTGGCCCCTAAAAGACAGATCAGAGAAAATGCTTAGAGCAACAGAAATGGACTTCTGGCGCCGCTCGGCGGGAATCTCCAGACGCGACAGAATAACAAACGAGAGAGTCCTAGAAATCATGGGGGTTACACATAATATTGTTGATGACATCAAAACGACACAACTCAGATGGTACGGACACGTAAGGAGAATGCCGGAGAATAGAATACCAAGACAAATTCTTGAATGGCAACCAAGAGGTAGGCGAAGACCAGGAAGGCCTAGAAGAAGTTGGAGAGAAGGAGTTGATAAAGAAATCAGAGAAAGAGAACTGGAAGACGATCTATGGAACGATAGAATGAGATGGAGATTGGAAATCGGAAGACGTCGAAGAACGTTGTAAACCGAAATTATATATATAATAAAATGTTAAAATTTGTTAACATGGTTGCGAGTGTTTTATTTTTAAGTGCCTATAACATGACGTCACCTATAAATATTTTATTTGCATAGTAGCTTCAAAAACTGAAAAAATATATATAACATGTCACATATCGTGAAAGAGAATTAAAAATGTAAACGAAAAATGTCAAACTATATAGGGTGTCCCATATAAAAAAATATAAGTTGGTATTATATTTCCTTAGTGAGGCCCCACTAAAAAAATTTTTCGCGCGACACTGGACTCTTCCATAATGTATAAATAAAATTTTTCTTAATAAAGAAAATATTTTACCCTATCGTTTTCGACATTTTTCAATTATCTCCCTGTATCTCGCTAATGTGGTGAGCTATTGATGATTTGATAGGGCAATCGTTACTTTAAAGAAAAAGAAGTTATGACATTTTAACTACTTTTTGTCTATCCTCTCTAGTTTTCGGTAAACCCTGCAAAACATACCAATTTGGGACACATTATACAATCCGACGATCAGGATCATCTTCGTTTAATTCATTGAAGTAATCGTATTTTATAAGGGTGAAATTTAAGAGATTTTATAATTCGATTAACACTAGATGCTGATAAACCAGATGCACGAGATAGTTGTCTGATAGACTGTCGATTATCCATTTGTAAATGAACAAAAACCGCCATTTCAACTGCTTCATTTCGGACTCGACGGTCTACTTCGTGCTTTGTGTTGTTAACGTCACCCCTGTAGCTTCAAACTTATCAGTTAAATTTTAACGTATTGGTGACTTACGTTTTTTTTTTCTGGGTGGTTCGTATTAAAGATCCTTGCCGTAGCCTTAGCACACTGATTATTTCCATAGTATAGTTTAACTAATTATATTCTTTCTTCACCGGAATATCACATTTTTGTTAGCCTTTACAATAATATTTCTGATTAATCAGTGGTTGACAAATGCCAAATCAAAGGTAATCTAGTAAACACTAAAGAAGATAATTAGGATTCAATATCTTAAAAAAAAAATTCATATGCAAAAGTGATATTTTAACAAAAAAAAAAAAATTATCTTCAACACAGTGGCGTGTTGATATCGATTTTAAGGTTGATTAAATAATTGTGTTAGGGGTCACTAAGAACATTTAATTGGTTGATTTGGTGAAATTTTATGTTCCTCTTGTTATTACTGATATTCAACCAATAAATTAGTTAAATCCAAAGTTATTTTCAAAGTTCAAGAAGTGTAACATTGGTGACAGTGGTGGGATTAAAGAGAATTAAGTAATTTTTTATGGTTAATACAAGATCTACTAAATTTATTAAAGAAATGGATACGTCAAGACTTACTACATGGTTTTTAAACATTGAAGAGCTGAAGGAGAAGCGTAAACAAAAGAAAGAGGAAAAGGAGAAATCTAGGGAGCTGAAGGAGAAGCGTAGACAATAAGAGGAAGAGATGAAGGTGAAGTAGACAGGAAGAGGGTAGGAAAGGTAGTAGTAGAAACGTAGAGGCAGAACTCATGAACGATTTATCTTAAATTTACGAAGATTTTCAGTTAGAGTAAGCCATATTACTATCAGAATAGATAAATTAGAAGAACAATCAAACGATATTAAAATCGGTTTAGAAAATAAAATAAAACAACAACAAAACAGTTAAATATCTAATTTAGAAAGCCAAATAGTTAAGTTAGAAAAAAAATTAATACCCAAGCTTCTTTATCTAATATTGTTTTAGTAACTAATGTCGAATAAGAACAAACAGCTTCATCATCTTCCGTAGTTGAACCAGGCACAATTAGAACTAGTAAAATTTTAAAACCACTTACATTCGGTGGTCAAATAGCATGGGAAACTTATCGTTTTCAGTTCGAAACTAAAGAAAGAAGTAGCAGCTTTCTTGGTAGCGTCGTTTCGAGGACAGGCAGTCATCTCTCGTTCGAGCTTTCGAGACCAGATATGGCCAGCAGCATCTAAACAGGTTTTTCAAATTCAGCTGAAAGTTCGATATCAAAAGCATAACGAATGTCTGCAAGAATATGAAGCTAATATTAAAAAATTGTTGCATTTGGAGTATCCTCAGGTACCTAAAGATTTTAGAACAAATTGGTATACAGCCATTCAAGGATGGCATATATAATGTTAAAATACAACAATCTCTTGGATTTCAGCATCACAAAACGCTAGATGAACCACTAATCTCAGCCAAGGTGTATGAAGCGTCTAAAAGCATTTCCAGATTTAGCCAAAAATTAAAAGAAATAAGATTTCGAATAAAGTAACGAAGTTACAACCGCAGATGTACAAAAAACCATTTTATCCCAGATGTTGAGCATACTGTAAAATCTTCAACAAAAATCTCAAAATCAAAACAGAAGATGTTTTAATTGCGGAAAAATAGCCGATCCCAGGCAAGGACAGAAGAACCAAATAATGAGGTCAGAAGGTCGTCGAGATCGACATCCAGAAGCTCGTCACATAGTACTACTAGGAATACTAGTAGATATATCTTTCCAAGCAAACGATTTCCCACAAGTGACCACAGAAGTGATAAAGATACTCTGGAATATAAAGTTGCACATTTGAAGGAGCAACTAGGGATTAGTAAAAATAAAATAGAATAGTTAAAAAAACAGTGGAATGAACAATTACAAGAATTCCAAGATGCTTTGAACGAATTAAATATTTAAAGTCAGTGTTAGCTTGAAGAAAAAGAGAATGTAAGCGAAGAAATAAGTCTCCGGAGGACCACAGTTAAACAGGAAAAAGATAATCATCAAAATTCTCTGGAAAACCTTAAAAAGAGTGAAAAAAAATGGATACGACTTAAAAGCCATACGAAAGTAGCTTAAAAATGGAATAAGACCTATTTAGCAGGAAATAATCCAATACAGTGGAACTAAAAAGGCGTATTGGGCTCAATGTGAATCTCTGTATCTTTCCAATGGTCTATTAAATCGGAAGTGGGTAGGTTTTGATGGAGTACGTATAGTGCAACAAGTGGTACTGCCAAAATCACACAATGAAAGTGGGCTCAATGTGAATCTCTGTATCTTTCCAATGGTCTATTAAATCGGAAGTGGGTAGGTTTTGATGGAGTAGGTATAGTGCAACAAGTGGTACTGCCAAAATCACACAATGAAAGTGTGTTGCAAGAACTTCATAGCAGTCTCTCTTGATGATATTTGTCACTGGCCAGAGTTTGAGACAGATTATACTGGATCAATTGTCGCCAAAATGTAGAAAATCGGTGTAAGAAATTCGATTTATGTAACAGTAAAAAAGGCCCTAGAACAAAAAGTCGTAATAAAATGGCCCAATGTCTTTCCGGAGAGCCTTTTAAACGACTTGCAGTGAATATTATCGGTTCACTTCCAATGCCAGAGAGAGGAAATAAGTATTTAATGGCTGCAATAGATTATTTTTCGTATTATTAAGATATAGAGTTCCTTTAAAGTTACATTCTGATCAAAAAAGAAATTTTGAATCAGAATTATGGCAAAATTTAATCTTGGATGTGAAGAAAACTCGCACTAAGCCTCTCCGTCCTCAATCAGATGGAAAGGTAGAAAGACATAATAGAACTGTTTGTCAATACCTTTCAATGTTTGATGTTAATAATCAAAAATATTGAGATATATTCCGGGTTTGGCTCCGCGTTGGATAATTTTGGTTTTGATAAAAACCAATATTTTGACGACGTTTTGGCAAGGTCGCACTTGCCATTGTCAAGTCAGGTAGTAGCCAAATCGCTGATGCTTGAAGTTAACTAAGTTAAGTGTTTACTAATTTATATACTTATTTTCATGCTCTTTTTGTATAATAAAATACTTTTTTCCTAAAATCATTATGCTTTTTAAGCGCTTTTTTGCGTTTTTATGTTTTTAAATCCGAACTCTAGACTAGATATGAAACACAGATGACTTACCATCATTGCACCATTTGCCTTGATTATTTGGATCTTGTCTAAACGAAAATTTTTGTAAATCAGCATAAGTTTCCGCTAACAGACCAACTATAAAGAAAGCAGTACCGGTTGAGTCTAAAGTTGTCATCGTTTTTGGAGCTAGTGGAATGGAATGTCTAGGAGAGTTTATTATTATCACTGGTAAACTCACAATATAAACCCAAACGGCCTGCAAAATAAATTACAAATTTGCAGTGCTTTAGCATAATGTTTAATTACAAGTTATTTCAATAAATAACATTCTAAAATATACACAGGCCGAAACAGAAATAGATGCTGATTTTATTTTACGACTGGAACACATCAAACTCGAATAAAATATAATATCTGTGGTTTGTATAAATACACTGTGGTAATTTCTATTCCAGGTCTGTAGAAATAAAATAACACAATATTTCCATAATAATGAAAACCCACATAACAGATACAGTGTGCAGAAAAAGTCATGTAACTTGCTAATACGAGTATTTAGATTTTTAATACGTTTATAAATAAAATGATATAAAAAAGTCAGTTAAGATTTGATTTCACATATAGTGCCTCTACAATTCGCTTATACGATTTGTCCATTCAGGACTTATCAGAGCACCTCAGTAGAAAGCCCTAAACGTGAAATCAAATATTTTCCGCCAGAGGAAGTAATAATGAAATCCACAAGGACACTATATTCATGTATAAAATTAGTTAGGCTTTTACGGCCATCGTCTAGCTTGTTAAACTGTTTGTTCGAACTACTAGACCATTATCTTCTAAAATTAGTTCTCGACGGTTTGCCATCACTAGGGGTTGGCATCTTCTGGCGATGTTACTGCTTCGCTTGTAAGCTAAAAACTCCCCTCCACTTGTTTCGGCGTGAGGGGCGTGTCATCCCCTACCCCTAAACACACACAACACACAAAAAAAATACTACATTACACTAATCCTTAGGAAGTTTTCTAGCCAAACAAAGCTTCTCAGAACCCTCAAAAACCACAATCTCCTCGGAGATATCCCTTTCGACCAGGAAACGGAAGCATCCGAAAACCAGGCCATAATATACATAACGGGCCTTCTTCCCAACATAAAAGAGTGGGAGAAGGGTCTTCGATCCACCACAGATCACAGTCACATATCCATATTCAAGCAAAAACCCTCAGAATACATAGACACAAACAAAACCACACCAAGAATACTCGCTACAACAAAGAAAACACACACAAAGAGCAATATCACCCTACCACGTCCATATCCAAAGGAGACACTTCATATTACGATCCTCCATCCCTCAATATCTGCAATCAAACCCACTCTCGCACACTAGACAGTATCTCACCAATACACACACCACCAACACGATCACACACACACCAACACCCACCAGAACACAATAAATAACATTCCCCCAACTCCAACCACCACAGCCCTTCCATAGTTACAGAATCGAGCGCATCCCCTCAGATATCTGCCAGCAGCGACCTTTCTACCGTCTCATCAAAGAACACAACCTCATCCCTGAATTGGACTCAATAAAAGTCCTTCCATCCCAAAAGGCAGCCTCATTGCCAACTACTTAACTCCTAGAAATCCACGACATCACGGCAAAACTCTGAAATATCACCCATGAAGATTCCATCTTTCTCACCTAACGCATAATACTTAGCAATTGCCAAAATCCGCATCCCATCCCTAAAAATTTTCAGATCTTTCATCTAGTCATAGCCGGCGTCGGAAAAAGCCCCTCCCTAAAAACAATCGAGGATAACCTATCCGAAATCAAATTTCCATACACAAAAGTAGTTAGTATAATAGCCCGTTCCACCAACCAACCTACCTCCTATATCAGAGTCTTCATGAACTCTGAATCCAAATTCACCGAAGCACTTTCGGGCAGTAATGTGATCGAGAGAGAGCGGTTAGTTTGCGAGGTCCCTAGATCTAGCAACTTCAATCCGATACGCTCGAAGTATTGCTCGAGATGCTACAAAAGCGGACATTTCAACAGCGAATGCCCCGAGAAATCATTTACTTGTCCATTTTGTGGACTCGAAGATAGGTCTTCTGCGTGTCCCACAGTATCTGATCTCAAGTGCCCGAACTGTAATGGTCCTCATCCCGCCTTCTCACCCAAATGCCCACATCGTAATACAAATCCCAATAATTACAATCAAACCCAACCAGTGTACACAGAGAAACAAATCCAGGTGTGAGAGGTTACAAACCATAAGCCGAGGAAAGCATGTGTAGATAATGGAGATGAACTATAATGTAAAGGAAAATGGAGGGGAATGATGATCTTGGTTAAGAAGTGTGGACGTTACTGTAGTATTGTAAATGATAAGAAAAGAGATTTTGATGTATGGCTTGGTTTAGATGGACCATGAAATTATCTGGGCATGTGAGTGTAAGAGGATGTATATGTGTGAGGGATTATACTGATTGTGTGGTTGTGATTAGTTTATAGAGGGGAAATAAAATTATCTGATCTGAATCTACTTATGAAGAGATGAAGTTTAAAAGTGCTGAAAAAAAGATGGGGAGTGATGGATAAGTTAAACGCTTTTAGAAAGAGTGGCTTGGTTTGGACTGAGAAAAATGAATAAATGGCAAAAGGAGAAAGATTAGTGGGGGTTGGGTGTAAGAGAACATGTAGAGGATATGGGTCATGGGAATAGTTGGCGATGGAGTTTGGACTTCTGTGCTTTTCTTTGCTAATTTCAAGGTCTTTATATAAGTCAAGTTTTAGAAAGTTTTTTGGGGAATATTGTGAATAAGAGATACGTCGTCTGGAATATCGAAAGTGTAGTTATGTTCTTTCAAATGTTGAGAGACAATGGAGTATTTTGTCGTTGTGTGCTCTAAAGAGCGTGAAGACAGTGATCTACAAATTCTTCCTATATAGGTAACATCACAATCTGAACATTTAAGTTTATAAACACCACTACGGTTAATATAATTGATGGGGTGTTAAAAATTAGATATACACTGGCCCACATTATTGGATACTTTAAAAGAAATGTGGATGTTGTCAACTGAACGTTTGATGAGATTTCGAATATCTCCAGAAAGACTTTCGTGATCATATGGTAGTAAAACGTAATTAGGTTTAGCGGTAAGGTCTCTGTGGAACGCAGTCACTTGTAGGTTTTTAGATGTCTTCTATGGATGAGTTTATTGATGATGTTGTGATCATATCCGTTATTGACTGCTATTTGTCTAAGCATATTAAATTCTTTGTTATAGTTCGACTAAGATAGTGGACTGGTTTCCAGGCAATATACGTAACTGTGGAAAGCTGCATATTTATATGACATGGGGTGATTTGAAGTGAAGGTAAAGATACCTTTTATAAATGAATTTTTTTTAAATAAAATTTTTTTTATTATTCCCAAAGGCGCATACGGCGACATCTAAGAATAAAGCAAAAAGTAAAAATCTGAAGATTTCTACTTGTTCGAAACCAAAACTCATATTCTCACCTAAATCTGTGAATGAAATTCAAACAGACGATGAATAAACCAACATGGGAAATCTAAGATTGCATTCCACATCATATCGATTCATCTAAGTAAAAACCTTTCATGAACTAAATTCTAACACTTAAAATAAGAATAACAAGAGAAAGTTAATATTTGATTTCACGTATAGTGCCCCTACAATTCGCTTATACGTATTTTGTCCTTTCAGGACTCATCAGGATTTTTACTTTTTGCTTTAAAATGATATAGATTCATTTTTATGAAAATATAACGGTAATAAATAGGAAAAAATTTCTGTCCACTCTATTACATTTTTCCTTCCTATCCACATATCTCCAATAAAGAGTGCTGATGCCGCAAAAAAAACGACAAAACACCAGGTCCCGACAACATACAGGGCGAGATCATAAAACTCCTATGCGAAACGGATGACCACTTCCTCAATTTTCTGACAGGCCTTTTTAACACCTTTTACGACAAAGGGGAGATTCCGAAGGAATGGCTTCGATCGACCTTTGTAGCCATACCTAAAACACCAAGTGCAAAACACTGTGATCAACACCGCTTAATAAGCTTGATAAATCACATTACCAAAGTTTTCACCAAAATCATACACAATAGAATATATAACAAATGTCTAAGCAAATATATCGGAGTCACAGTTCGGATTCCTAAGCGCATTGGGCACAAGAGAGGCGATCTTCAGTCTGCAAGTTTTAATTCAAAGATGCAGAGACATGCACAAGGACGTCCACTTGTGCTTCATCGACTTCTCCAAGGCGTTTGACAAGGTCAAACATGATAAACTCATGGAAATGCTCAGGAAGATGCATATTGATGGCAAGGATCTGCGCATAATAACCAGTCTCTATTGGAACCAAAGTGCTGAGATAAAGATGGACAACTTACACAGTGGGAAGATAGATATTAAAAAGGATGTACGACAGGGATGCGTCCTCTTGCCGCTCCTGTTCAATATATACTCTAAACAAATCTTCAGAGAAGCACTGGGAGAAGTTTCGGAGGGTATCAAAATAAACGAAGAGGTAATCAATAATATTAGATATGCTGACGACACAGTTATTATCGCAAATGACTGCAACGAGCTTCAAAGACTCATGCAAAGCATACACAGCAAGTCAAGAATATGGTTTAGAACTCAATACAACCAAAACTAAATGCATGCTCATCAGCAGAACACAACAACCTCCGATGCAATTGACATTAAACAACCGAAAAATAGAACAAGTGGAGACATACACTTACCTTGGAACCACAGTCAACACAAAATGGGACCAGTCAACAAAAATAAGATCACGAATTGAAAAAGCGCGAAACGCGTTCAACAATATGAAAAAGTGGTTCACAAGCAAAATCTCAATGGAACTAAAATTAAGACTGGTCAAGTGTTATGTCTTCCCGGTCTTGTTCTATGGAGCAGAGGCATGGACCACAACGGAAGCCACCCTGAAGAAACTAGAATCCTTTGAGCTGTGGATATATCGCCATATTCTTCGGATATCCTGGACAGACCACATCACTAACGTGGAAGTAATGCAAAGAATAGGCAAGAGCAAAGAAATAATCTTCACCGTAAAGAAACGGAAGCTTGAGTACTTCGGACATGTCATGAAGCATACTAAGTACCGGCTGCTACAGTTAATAGTCCAAGGAAGAATCGACATTAGGAGGGGACCGGGAAGAAGACGACACTCATAGATGCTTAACCTGCGACAATGGTTAGGACTAACATCGACCGAACTGTTCAGAGGTGCCGTAAACAAAGTCAAAATAGCCTTGTTGATAGCCAACGTCCGAAACGGATAGGGCAAAGGAAGAAGAAGAAGATGCCGCATTCTGTTGAAGCGAAATGTCAAAGAAGCTTTTTATGCGGTTATATCATTCTTTATTTTGTATTTAATATATGAAGAGCACAGGGGAAAACCCCCGTTAGTCAACTTTTTTAAGAAATGGGCTGATGACGCTATCCAGTGGCTTCAAACAAATAGTTTTTAAACATTTATTAACTTTGGTACAAAGCACCGTCGATCTACTAAAATCCACGTTAGAAAATATGCGGCACTGGGAAAAAACCCCGTCAGTCAATGCGCGTGTATGGAAGAACCCCGTGAGTCAAATAATATTGTAGTAATCCGATACCGGGATTTGTGTTGTACACTTGTCAGTCTGTTAGTTGTTGTTCAGCAACAAAGCTGTTTCTTTGTATTGTCGAGAGAGTATTATTTGTCAGTTTTTTGTGTATAATATCTTAGTAAGGATAAGGGTAGGTACATAAGGGGTGCTCTGCTTAGTGTTGGTAAATCTCCCACTGACTGTGGTAGAAAACATTCAACAAAACCCCACAAACTTTGACAAGAAACCAAACAAAACGTATTTACTTATTTGAAATGTCTTAAAGGGAGAAAAATCACACTATTCTTTAAAAGACACCAACAAAATTTACCTTCCTGCTGAGTTAAATATTTCAAAGCTACATACCATGTACTTAATTTACTATCCAGAACATAAAATTTTGTATGAATCATTTCGTGGGATTTTTGAGAACAACTTCAACCTTTCCTTTGGTTATCCCCGTAAGGACTTGTGCGGTACATGT
The DNA here is from genome assembly GCF_040954645.1 of Diabrotica undecimpunctata. NCBI lineage: Eukaryota > Metazoa > Arthropoda > Insecta > Coleoptera > Chrysomelidae > Diabrotica > Diabrotica undecimpunctata. The sequence goes on along the minus strand of NC_092811.1, from coordinate 83,617,052 downwards.
GATTCCTTTAAATCACAAATTTTAGCGCTTGAGGAGAAGCTTAAATCTGCCACTGAGAAAGAAGAAAGTCAGAATCTGCAAACAAAACAGACAGAAAGAGAGGTGTATATTAAGAGGAGTAAGCGTTTTTATACATTAAAAAAAATTTACCGAAAACGTTCCATGAAATCAATCACGATGGAATCTGTGACCATGGACTTTCAAAAACCTGCCGTGTCCTAACATTACGACTAATAATTTTTACTATCGGCACCAACTGAATTTTGTTAGTTTCAATATTCATGTACTTTCAACGCAGCAAGCAATTTTTTATGCGTATGATGAGTATGTGGCAAAAAAAGGCGCATATGATGTATGCTCCATGTTTCGGCATTTTGTTTTTAAAATTAAGTTAAGTTGATATTTCCGATAAGAGGGCACTCTTACATGGAATGCGATCGGAATATGAGCATTGTTAAACAAAAATCCTATACGGAGGTTACAGAAGACTGGAAGGAGGTTCTAAGGAATACTCGGGTAAAACCCTCTCCATTTACAGTGATTGATTGCAAAGCAGATGTAGTTTTTTAAAATTGGACTGCTTACCTATCATCACTTTATCCCCGAAAATGTCCATTTCCCACGAGATCGATTCGTATGTTAAAAATTTCGGCAACTGAAGGACGACTACTTTTTTTGGACGATATGCATCCTCAGTCCTTGAAAAAAAACCTCCTTGCAAAAAATCAAAAAAAAATCAAGGCGCAGCCACTGCAGTAATTACCCCGTTACAAAATTTGTACAATGGAAAACTTCCAATACAAGCTGCAAAATATCGCGACCTTCTTCATTTATCCCAGTATTTGGAAAACCCTGAAGCAAAGCTTTTTTTCAAAATTTATCTGCTGACGCTGTTCAACAGGAAGAAAATGATGACGAATACGCTGACGACCCCCTAATTGATGATGGAGAGAATTGACTTCAGACCGTTTTTTTAATAGTTTGTTAGGTTTTACTTTAATTTTTTAGTGCAAAAATATTAACAAAATTGTCAATAAATTAATTAAAACGTTTTCTATACGTTTATTGTTTATTTTTTACTCCAGAGTTAAAAAAACAATAAATGGTTGTTTTCTCGAAAATTACTTTTTATGACTGACGGGGTTTTTCCCCTGTGCCCTTCATATTTATTTGATGTTAGTCCACTATTTAGAACTTTATATTTCTACATCAGATATTTACACTTTCAAGCAGCCGTTTTCGATGACCTGCTTGATTATTTTGTTCTTTTATTATTAGTTTGCACTTTTTATTTCCTATATATCTCTTTCTGTCCCCCTTTCTCTTCTCCGCCCTTTTATTTTTATTCCTTTTCTTTCTTTAGTATTATGACCTAGATATTGCATTTTTTTTATATCGGTCTTATTACTACCTATTTAAAGTACTAATAACCTATGGCTTACCTGAAATGTCCAAAATATCGCAAATCTAATATTGTTACTCTTTTTGTCATCAAATTGTTTATCTCTTCCTATTTTGATTATTCTATATAACAAATAACCTGAGAGTCTCATTCCCCAAAGACATACATAAACTGTGACCATAAGCTGTCTACTATCATAGCTTCTCTGAAAAATATAAGAATAATTTACTTATTGACATAACAATATAAATGTATACACTTAAATTTTATTTAGCTGATTTCATGCGTCGAAATCGACGGTCACTATTATAGTTCATCAAAGTCATTTTTTAATGGCATAACGCAGGGCTTTATCTTGCCCTACAATAAGAAAAAGACTAAATTATCGGGAATATTGATTTAGAATAACTTGAAGATCTAGGACACCTTTTAGGATACCTACATTACCTGATTGATAGCGATTCTTATGCATATAATGGATACCGAAACATAGAAACTGATATCTCCATGTGCTTATCTTCGATAAAAGCATATGTGCTCTAGTCAATCGACTATCCAATTTCTGGAGAGGGCCATACCTTGATTTCGTTCAAGAAGTTATTTAATATATAAGTTTAACTTATACATATGTCACAAAAAATGAGAATTAATTTATACAGCGAAAATATTATCCAACCATTTTAAAACCACTTCCCAATAATATCAACAATTATCGATGAGCAAACTCAGGCTGGAAACCTAGGATGATCTAAACGTGAAAAGAAGACTGGGAAATATGTGTAAGAAACATCAAACTGGAGAATGTAAAGTGAGCCATAAACCAATTTGCTCCATTTAAATCACTAAGGGATTATATGGAATATTTGCTGCCCTACTACAAAAATGATTGGACATTTGATTACCCATCCGAACAAAGATCTTTAGAGTTAGCATAGCACTAGGTTATATACCAAAGACTTAAACAACTGTTAGGGTGATGTACATACAGAAAATATGAAGACAAGATAACACTCTACCTAAATCCTACTGGTCGATTTGTCTTACATTATTTCTGTTAAGGGCTATAGAAAAAATTCTCGATGGACATATTGAAGAGGAGCCATTGAGAAATCATCCTCTCAATGGCAACCAGCATGCCTATCAAGAAAAAAAATCAACAGAAGCAGTACTGGACGAGGTAGTTCAGAAAATCAGTCACGCCATTAATAATAGAGAGATTGCGTTAACCGCTTTTATAGATTGTAGCATTTCTATTTTCATTTCGTATGTATTAAAACACCGAAATATTTTCTCAATCATTTTGCGTCGTTAAGATTGATGATATAAACATTTCTGGTCTGTATGTAATAATTTTAATTGCATTCCTTTGATTGGGATGCCGCTTAATGTTACGCGTCAAGTAAATATCCACTTAGGTTGGTGAGAAAGTATTGCGGAGAAGAGAATTACATCACTCGGCGATAAGCCGTGGAAGCAGTTAGTTATTGTTTGAGTCCGGATTTTTCTTCAAATTCGTTATTGCTTTTTTGTATGTTCGTTATTCGTTTTTGTAATGAAAATATAGTGTAAAGTGATTTACTCTCGGTGGAATCGCTGCCAAAGTCAGTCGGTTTCATTGTTTAGTCCGGATTTTCTTCTAATTCGTTATTGTGTTATTCGTTGTTCGTTTTTATTATGGGAAAATGTGCAGATAGTAGCAGTGTGGAGTTTAAGTGGAAGTTAAGTTTTGATTTGAGATTCGGAAGAAATAGCTTGTGGGTGCAGTCTTCAAAGCCGGCAAATTTTTCAATTTGAAAGGTGAATTTTTACTCAAAATGCGATCTGGCAGTTCTTGTTGAGTTAATCACCGATTTGTTCGTGCTGTGTTTTATCTGAGAGATTTGTAAGACAGCGTTTCCGACCATTTGAGAGGTCTACATGGTTTAAAAAGAAATTGAGTGGCGGAGTTTTGAAGATTGCGGTTTGTTGTCATCCAGGATAATCCGAGGCCCCAATCCAGTGTCCAACTTTCAAAGAATTGTCTATTTGTGTTCCCTGGTCACTTCAGACCAATTTGCAGCTTAAGTGGGACTCAGTTGTCTGTTATTTTGCAGTGTTTTGGTTCAATTCCGACCCCAAAAACTTTCTTAAAGGAAATACATCAGCCAGTGATATCAGGTACATTTTTGTTAAAATTTTTCAGAGTAATAATAAACAACTAGCGGACCAACTCGACATCGAGTTTTTTAAATGAAATTTTTATTTTGCGATAAAAATATACCATATATACAATGACCGGAAGTAAAAATATTTTTATCAATAACTCAAAATCTATAAATGATAATTTCGTGAACTTACATTTTTAAACTCTACGTTGAATTCTCTATTGATTTGACTAATAAAAACGAAACCGGAAGTCAACCTCAAAACCGGAATGCAATTTTTAGTTCATCAAATGTCGACATGGGTATCATTTAGCAGTTAATTTTGCATGCTGATCACAAATCCGGTGTCAGATTTGCTCTATATTGACGTTTTATGCGCGTTTCGGGTCACTTCCGGTGTCGGATCGCAACCGGAAGTATATATTTAGATTTGTCTCGACGAGACCTTTCGATCCATATATACATTGTGGGGTCTAAAACTTAAAGTAAATTTTAACTTCCGGTCATCTCAAAACCGGTGAATTTTTTGTACCAAAAGTATATCTTGACAATCTCATACGTAATACTAATAATATTCTGAAAAAATATTTTAATTATCTAATATGTTATATTATTATTCATTAATAAAAAATTTGCTTTCATGACAAACTAAAATATTGTAAATAAATGAAATTATTAGTTTTATGGATTAGCTAATTGTCATATTAGTTTTATTTTAAATAAAGTTAACTATTATAATTAAAATTAATGTTTCAAAAAGGTTTAGTATTTTATTTCGACATATGTCGGTTAGTAGTTTCTTGTTCGGACATTTGGTACATAAAAATGAATTTAAATTTTTTGTTTGAAGGTTAACCTCAATGTAAGCTCCGTTAAAAATCTAGATATTTTCATTTTAATAATAATTTTAATTCCTACAAGTATCCCCAACGTCTGGAGCTTGTTGTAAATCGTTACAAATAGCGCCATTGTTTTGTTGATAAATTTTGCTAATATTATTTGTAATAACTGTTGATGTGAAGTCATAATAAATATGTAATTTTCCCTCAAAGAAGTTGTAAAATTATTTGATTTAAAAAGATTTTCACCTTTTAATATTTTTTTAGGAAAAAAAAGCATTTCTTTCCATCCAGCGAGAGGATTATTTTAAACAGCGTCCAAATTCAAATAGTTTAGGAACCTTCTTGTTTATGTGTTTCCCAGGAAATCTGATGATTTCCTGACAGATCGATATTACAAAGTTAGAGTTGGCGAATCTTTCTCACAGGACAGGTTAGTGGAAAGTGGAGTGCCTCAGGGTTCTGTCCTTGGACCTCTGTTTTTTACGGTTTATACCAGCGATGTTCCTTATTATGTCTCAAATAAAATATCGTTCTACGCTGATGACACAAAAATATATGCCAATCCAATCACAAGTCAGCTAACCCTCCAAATGGACTTGGACTCTATTTGAACTTGGTGTTCCCAATGGTTACTACCCTTAAATGTGGACAAATGTGTAGTGATTCGAATTGGTGAAAAAAGCCCACTTGTGCCATACTTTGTTAATGGGCAGCCATTAGATTCTGTGTTTTCGTAAAACGACCTTGTTGTTATCGTAAACAGCAGCCTAACTTGGTCCGAACATATTACCTCAATTTCTAAAGTGCGAACTCCAGACTGTATCTTATTTGGAGGTGTTTTTCGAGAGTTTCAATGCAATCATTCTGCAAACTTTACACTCTCTACGTAATACCCATACTTGAATACGCTGGACCAACGTGGTATTCTGATTTGGTTCGAGACAATACTTTGTTGGAAAACGTTCAAAGAAAAGCCACTCGAATTCCTTTGGACCGAGAAGACTGTAACGATGCTATGATCGTTTAACAGTTCGAACCGTGGGAGTGTCAATATTTGCGCATCCACTTCTACAACCTGACGGTGTAGTGGGATTCAAACGGCTATTTAAGGCGTGTGAATAGCGGAATTAGACAGTCTTGTAGCTAGCGCTCTAGGCTCCCTGACTCGCCGGTGTAGTGAACCAGCGAGACATTCTGGACAGAGATAGTTCCGTATTGAGGATCATACTCTGTCCCTAACCAAGCGGAACCCATCGGTATTGCGTATTGAGCATTACCGTGGATCTGCACAGAACCAACCGGGACAGAGATTTCCGTATTGAGGATCATACTCTGTCCTTAGCCAAGCGGAACCCGTCGGCATTGTGTATTGAACATTGCCGTGGGTCTGCACAGCTAAATATTTTGTTTGCGAGCATATACGGAGCTTTCTCTGAATTGAAGCGAAAGCGAGTATATTAGTAGTACTAATTAGTTTCTTTTCTTTTATAGACGTTTGCCGGGAAATTCATTATTCGCGGGACCCAGACGGAAACGTAGAATTCATTTTATTTTTGTTTTATAAGTATCCAACGTAGAATTCCTTTTTCTTTTAGTTTTTATTTATTGTATATATATACTTAATAGATTTATTTTTATTTCAAACCTGTGTTTTACTGAGTCTGTCGCCCCGAAAGAGCTACCCCATCACAAACTGGCGCCCGAGCAAAATTAATAAAATGCCGACAGATAAAGACACAGACTCAGTAACAGGTACGTCGTGGATAAACCGACTTTGCAAAGAGGAATTGCAGAGCGAGGCCGAAAAATACGGCTTAGATCCCAAGGGAACCGTCGACGAATTGAGAACACGACTCAGAACCTATTTTAAAAATCGCGAGGAAGCTACAGGAACAATCCCAAAAGAAAAAACTTCCAAGGGAACAGAATCCGACACACTGGCCCAGGAAATTTCGGGCATCCGAAGACAATTACAGGAATTAACAATAACGAAACAAATGGGGCAACCAGAATTGCTAAATCAAGTACGAAAGTGGAACACACACTTCGACAAGAAACATTCGGATGCAATAGAATTCTTAGAGAGGATAGACGAATTAAGCTTGGCCTACGAGATCGATAAACAAGATCTACTAAGAGCATTACCTGAATTATTAGGAGACCACGCTTTGTTATGGTACAGAAACAACAACAAAAATTGAAAGTCATGGACAGATTTCAGCGAAGATTTTAAAAAAGCTTTCTATCCCAGGGGATATTTGCTACAACTAGAAGAGGAAATCCGAAACAGAAGACAGAGACAGAACGAACCAGTAGATAGATATATCACGGAGATTCAAACATTAATCAGACGAGAAGGCTCTTTTTCCAAAAACCAAGAACTCGAAAGGATATACAAAAATTTGTTACCAGAATATAAGCTTTATGCTCGCCGCTGGGATTTCGGAAACTTAGCCGAATTACAGGATTTAGCCCAAGAATACGAAGCTCTAGAAGACGAAAAGACCCGAGCAAATCAGATTTGCCGTGGAAACTGGAGACGCACGGAGCAAGCAGAGTACGATGCGAAAACGGCATGCTTTAGATGCAAGATGCCAGGTCACAGCCGTAAAAACTGCAAAAACCCATGGAAAAAGTTTTGTTCGCGTTGCGGCAGAGAAGGTGTTTACAGCAGCGACTGCTGTTTCAGGCGTCAGGGAAACGAATTACAGACTGGAGAACAAGGAGTCGTCCCAGTCTGTAAAACAAGATTCGACTCCATTCGTTTTCGCCGTTACACAGCCAGCAAGCAATGACATTCGACTGTTCGCATCACTAAAAATAGGGCAAAGAACATACAGAGCGCTCATCGATACAGGAACTACTAAAAATTACGTCGGGGATAGAATAGCTCAGATATACAAGGACTCTCTAGATAGCTACAGCGGGAGAACAAGACTAGCAAATGGAGCGTCAATGGAGCTTAACCAGAAGTTAACAATTGAATGCGAGATCGATAAGTTACAAACCCGACAAACATTCATAGTAATGCCAGGGTTGACGGAAGATGCCCTACTAGGAGTGGAATTCCTCAGGAACCATTCTATCGAACTTAAATTCGATAAACATACGACCAAACAATACATACAACATCAAGAAGAGACATGTAACACTTTAAAAGACTCCACTCAAAATACGGAGTTAGAAAGGTTCCTAAGAAAAGAACTAAGGGAGTTTGAGAACATAACAGGACCCACGAACTTAATAAGACACGAAATAAAATTGAAGAAAAAGTGCGATCCAGTCAAGCAGCCTTATAGGCGGCACAATCCCGCAATGCTACAGATCATCAACCAAGAAGTGGACAAGATGTTAAAAGAAGGAACCATCGAACCCTCCACAAGTGGTTGGAGTTCACCGATTGTATTAGTTAGGAAAAAGGATAACTCGTACAGATTTTGCATTGACTTTAGAAAAGTCAACGAACTATCAGATAAGGACGCATATCCGTTACCCAGAATATCGAAAATTCTGGATAGACTTAAGGAAGCAAATTTTATATCGACCCTCGATTTGAAACAGGGATATTTTCAAATACCCCTAGAAGAAACAAGCCGCCCAGTGACAGCATTCAGCGTACCCGGAAAAGGCCATTTTCAGTTCAAAACCACCCCATTCGGACTGCATTCCGCAGGAGCCACTTTCCAACGCCTACTGGATAAGGTAATACCTCCCGATATGGAATTCGCGTTTGCCTACTTGGATGATATCGTAGTAATATCTAAAACGCTCCAAGAGCATTTAAATCACCTACATGAAGTTTTCCGAAGACTGAAAGAAGCCAGATTACAGCTGAACTTCGAGAAATGCACGTTTTGCCAGTCAGAACTCAGATACTTAGGACATGTGGTTGGAGCAGAAGGAATAAAAACCGACCCGGAGAAAACCAACGCTATAACCGGACTTACAGCACCGAGAAATGTGCGTCAACTCCGCCGGTTCCTAGGAATAACATCATGGTACCGCCGATTCATAGAGAACTATTCGACAATAGCAGGACCGCTAAACATGCTTCTGAAGAAGAAGATAAGATGGAAATGGACCGATAAGCAGGAAAACGCGTTTGAAGAGCTAAAATCAAAACTTACATCGGCCCCAGTATTAGCATGCCCCGATTTTTCGAAAACATTTTACCTGCAAACAGATGCGTCGAACTGTGGACTTGGAGTTGCACTAACACAGAAATACGACGGCCAGGATAAAGTAATTGCATATGCTAGTCGAACCCTCACACCAGCCGAGACAAAATATTCCACAACGGAAAAAGAATGTCTATCCATCGTGTACGGGATAAAGCAAATGAGGCCGTATATAGAAGGATACAATTTTAAGGTCATATCAGACCATCAGTCCCTCAAATGGCTGAAGAACCTTAAAAACCCGTCAGGTCGGTTAGCCAGGTGGAGTTTAGAACTGCAACAGTACGATTTCGAGGTAATATATAGAAAGGGAGTCCTCAACAAGGTAGCAGATGCTTTGTCACGACAACCACAAGAAAACCAGAGCGAAGAACCAGAGTCGGAATTATTAGCATCAGAACTGGAATCATGCAGTTGGTACGATAATTTATATAGGAATGTACTCCAGAACCCAGACGATTTCCCGGATTTACAAATATCAAACGGGAAATTATATAAACACGTTTGGAGCAGCCGTAATTTAGCCGACCCAGAGTTTAATAACCCATGGAAATTATGCGTACCAAGATATAAAAGGAAAGATATTTTGGAGGAAAATCATGACTCGACCACAGCAGGCCACTTAGGAATTGCAAAAACAATTTGCCGAATAGCGCAAAAGTACTATTGGCCTAAGATGTTTAAACAAATTGCAGACTACGTTAGAGCCTGTACGAAGTGCCTCCAATATAAACCGTCTCAAATGCAACCAGCCGGGAAAATGCAACCGTCCACTGTAGAAAAGCCTTGGCATACTGTCTCAGTTGATTTAATGGGACCATTCCCAAGATCTGCAAAAGGAAACATTTTCTTAATAGTCGTGCAAGACCGGTTTACCAAATGGGTCGTCGCCCAGCCAATAAGAGCAGCATCTACGAACTCAATCATCGACACTCTACGATCTAAAGTAGTCATGCAATTCGGTATCCCGAAGAAAATCATCTCGGACAACGGCGCGCAATTTACAAGCGGAAATTTTAAGGCGTTCCTAAAGTCCTATAACATAAATCACATTCTAACACCGCCGTACTCACCTCAGTGCAATCCAGTAGAACGAACGAACAAAGTACTGAAAACGATGATAGCTACTTACGTGGAGGATAACCATAAAGACTGGGACAAATTCATACCAGAATTCTGCTACGCCATAAATTCGTCAAGACACGATTCAACAGGATTTTCACCAGCGCTTCTTAATTTCGGAAGGGAATTAGACATAACAGAGGCGACAAATGGACAAGATATACAGGGGTATGCAGAAAACTTAAACAAGTTAGAAGCGTTAAGAGAACTAGCGAAAGTGCACATGGAACACGCTTTCGAGGACCAAAAGAAACATTACGATCTAAGACGAAGAGACTGGCAGCCGCATCCAGGAGATCGAGTCATGAAAAAGGAACACCATCTATCATCAGCTAGTGCAGCTTTCACCAGCAAACTAGCGCCGAAGTACTCAGGACCATACATAGTAACGTCAGTGATATCACCAGTAATAGTAAAACTGAAATTGGCCGATAATAGTAGCCGCAAGCTGATGACGGCGCATGTAAAAGATTTAAAACCGTGGGGAGGAAGATTGTAATAAAGATACCGAGAGGGATAGATGGCATCACGAGGCTGTAGACACCATATACACAAAAAAAAGGTATGTTACTTTTTTTTTTTCAAAGAGAAGGGGGTGTAACGATGCTATGATCGTTTAACAGTTCGAACCGTGGGAGTGTCAATATTTGCGCATCCACTTCTACAACCTGACGGTGTAGTGGGATTCAAACGGCTATTTAAGGCGTGTGAATAGCGGAATTAGACAGTCTTGTAGCTAGCGCTCTAGGCTCCCTGACTCGCCGGTGTAGTGAACCAGCGAGACATTCTGGACAGAGATAGTTCCGTATTGAGGATCATACTCTGTCCCTAACCAAGCGGAACCCATCGGTATTGCGTATTGAGCATTACCGTGGATCTGCACAGAACCAACCGGGACAGAGATTTCCGTATTGAGGATCATACTCTGTCCTTAGCCAAGCGGAACCCGTCGGCATTGTGTATTGAACATTGCCGTGGGTCTGCACAGCTAAATATTTTGTTTGCGAGCATATACGGAGCTTTCTCTGAATTGAAGCGAAAGCGAGTATATTAGTAGTACTAATTAGTTTCTTTTCTTTTATAGACGTTTGCCGGGAAATTCATTATTCGCGGGACCCAGACGGAAACGTAGAATTCATTTTATTTTTGTTTTATAAGTATCCAACGTAGAATTCCTTTTTCTTTTAGTTTTTATTTATTGTATATATATACTTAATAGATTTATTTTTATTTCAAACCTGTGTTTTACTGAGTCTGTCGCCCCGAAAGAGCTACCCCATCACAAGACCTTCTTATGCAGAAAGGCTTAGTATGGTTAACCTAACTTCCTTAGAACTTCGCTTCAACGTGGAGACTTAATCACAACATTTAGAATACTAAAATTCAATTTTGGAAATCTCGATGAAGTATTTACCATAAATCAAGATGAACGCCTCAGAAGTCATCAGTTTAAAATAAAGACAGAAAATTTTTCTACAAGATCAAGATAGAACTTTCTATCAAATAAGTTTTGAGTGCTGGAATAACCTTAATGATAACATTGTCTCTGCTCCCTCGACCAACTCGTTCAAAAACAGACTTGACCGTTTTATATTATAGTTAAAATATTTGTTAAACTGTTTGTTCGGGCTGTTAGGCCGTTGTCTTATGAGATTAGTTCTCGACGTTTCGCCAACACTAGGGGTTGGCATCTTCTGGAGATGTTACTGCTTCGCTTGTAACCTGAAAATGACGGTGCGTTGTACTACGGAGGCAATATTTTTCCTCCGTAGTACAACGGACGGTACAATTTTAAATATTATATGTGGCTTTCATAGTAAGCTTTTGCTAAAAGCTACAATATTTACACACTCCAACGGCCCAGATAACAGAAAACAATTTATTTAATTGTTTAGTTCTTCGCCACCAAATAGGTGACACCTCTGTGCTCTAACCACTGAAAGGTCAAAGATTATGGAGACATTAGTTGGACTTTTCAATTTGAGTCGGAATCAGCTCGAACGACTAACGAAGTAGAGATACTGAAATAACTGTTGTGACTTAGAGTTTGACCAATTTGTTCTCCAATGCCATGATATATGGCTTTTATTTCATCTGAGTAATAGCAAGCTTTTACTAAAAGCTACTAATATGTATGTATATACTAAATTTATTTACTCTTTCTCAATATCTTATATATTTCAGCCACGTCTTAAGGTACGTTCAGACCTGACATTTGAAATGGATGAAATTTGTATCAGATATAAACTTTTATTATGTAAATGTAAACAGTGAAAGAGTTATATTAGTGTTGTATTAGTTAGTTCGAAATTGAAACTATCAGACACTTATTGCAAAAAGTTGGATGCTGCTCTACTTTTGACACTTGTGTCATGATAAAAGATCGGCGATGAAGAAGATTGATTGAGATCTAATGTGGAACAATTAATTAATTTGTATCAGTGTAAACTTATGAAATATAAATTACGGGATGTTTCAAGTGCAATTTATGAGGACATATTAAAGAAATATTATGCCTATAAGAAAATGGCAGAATAATTTAGTACTATAGTGGGTCGTTCCCACACGAACCAGTCGTTCTTTTACACTAATTGCTTTTCTGACTTTGGTATCTCGCTTTGAAATAATGGGACCAATTTTACAAACAAGTCTTTCGAAATCAGTAGGCTTTATTTTATTAAAAAATTTGAAACTGTGCTGGATCCTCAATAGAGATAGACAAAAGCTTAATGGAGGGAAGTAAATCGATAGGGTCACTAAATTCATTACTGAAATCATAAAATGTGTCAAGAATAGCTAAACTGCAAGTCTACCAGACAGTAATCAGACCCACAGTGATGTATGCCAGTGAAATGTGGATTATAAGCCAGCAGGAAAAAAATAAAGTAGATATCTGGAAAAGAAAGGTGCTCAGAAAAATCTTCGGAGGAATAAAGACGGCAGAGCATATTTGGAGAAGACGAGCGAATAAAAAAATAATAAGGATGTATGGAAAACCAGCAATTACGGCAAAAATAAGAGTCCAAAGAGCTAGAAGGCTTGGTCACATTATACGAATGCCAGAAAATCGAAATGTTCAAACAATATTGAAGGAGGGAAAAAGGAAGAGCACGTCCGAGGAAGAAGTGGTTGGAAGCAGTAAAGCAAGACTTGTTACTAATAGGCGTGAGAAATTGGAGATAGAAAGCAAGGGGCCGAAAGAAATAGAGGGAAATAACCAAGTTTTTAGAAGCCAGGGGCCTACAAGGCTTGTAGCGCTGTTATATATATATATATATATATATATATATATATATATATATATATATATATATATATATATAAATATATATATATATATATATATATATATATATATATATATATATATATATATATATATATATATATTTAGGGATTCTACAGTATTCACTGCCTTCCCTCGCTCAACCGTTTCCATCTCTCTCTGTTGTTCCATTCTCCATCGTTTAGTCCTCTCTTACTCATGGCGTCGTCTACTTCGTTCCTCCAGGATTTTCGGGGTCGTCCTCTTTTCCTCCTTCCTATGGGGCTCCATTCGGTTATTCTTTTTATCCATCTGCTGTCGCTAGCTCTTCTTACATGTCCATACCACTTTAGCCTTTTTTGTTCTATATATGTTAGTATGTCTGTTTCTATTGATGTTCTTTGCTTTATTTCGTCATTACTTCTCCTATCCATTCTTGTTACTCTGCAGCATCTTCGCAGGCATTCCATCTCTGTTGCTATTATCTTACTGCTGTTTTTCTTGTTTATGATCCAATTTTCGGCCCCATATGTCATAATACTTCGCACTAATGTTTTATAAATCTGCGTTTTTGTCTTCATATTTAGGTGTCTATCCCACCATACTGAGTTAAGTTGTCGGATTGCTGTTCTTGTTTGTCCTAATCTTTGTGTAATTTCTTCCTCTGTTGTTGCCTTTTTCGTGATTATAAACCCCAGGTATTTGAATTTATCCTTTCCTTTGATTGTTACGTTGTCATCAATCTGTAGATCTTCTATGTCTTCTTCACTTGTAGATAGGTACTCTGTTTTCGCGAGGTTAATATCTAGGCCAGCCTTGGTATATTCTTCTTGTAGTTTCTTCATCATGTAGCTGCGGTCGTCTTGGTCTTGTGCAATCACTACTTGATCGTCTGCAAAACTTAACGTATATAGGTATTCGTTCCGTACCGGTACTCCCATGCCTTCGCATTTTCTTTTCCATGTAGTTAAGGCTTTCTCTAAGTATATTTTGAATAGGGTTGGAGATGTGGAACAACCCTGCAGGAGCCCTTTTGTTGTGGTGAAGTCTCCTATGATTCTTGTTCCCATTTTAATGGACACTTTATTTTCTTTTATTTTTTCAATATATATATATATATATATATATATATATATATATATATATATTTAATTTAAAATTAGTTTTTGTTGGGGTAAATATAATATATATATATATATATATATATATATATATAATATATATATATATATATATATATATATATATATATATATATATATATATATATATATATTTATCATCCTCATCGTAAGTGGCGCGACGATCCGTTGTTGATCTTAGCCTGCTCACAAAGAAGTCGCTACTCCTGTCGATTCCTGGCAACTTCCTTCTGACCTTTAGAATCTGTAGATATTCTTCCACATCATCAATCCATCTTCTTTATCGTTATCCTCTGCATATTGTGCCCTCTGGTTTTGAAAATGTTATTCTCTTTATGTAATAGCCCACCCATAGCCCATTTTCATTTACAGCCCCAAAAATCTTCCTAAGAACTTTTCTGGATGTTGGGAAAAAACTCTCACCTATCGATTGACAACAAGCTGCTGATATACAATACAATAATAAAACCCATTTGGACATATGGCTCACAGCTCTGGGGTTCAGCTAGCAAATCTAATATCATGATAATACAAAGATTCCAATCCAAAACTCTGAGAACAATCGCTAATGCACCTTGGTATATCCAGAATGATGCAATACATAGAGATCTTCAGGTACTAACAGTGTCTGAAGAGTGCAAAAAAACTTCTGAACAATATCAAAACAGGTTGCGGGTGCATCCTAATACCCTGGCACACAATCTTCTCAACAACCAACAAGCGAAGAGATTGAAGCGACATGACCCCTTGGACCTACCTCACCTATCCTGACAGAGCCTACAGCAGTGGGAGTTACGCCTTCAACAGCACCCAGCCATTGTGATCAGTCCCGCTTTTAGTGCTCGCGTATCAGTGTATGTGCGCATCCTACCGGTAAAAAGCCAATTTGCGTCGTGATGATTTGGTCACTGGACCTTACATCTCTCTGTCATGTAAAGACAAAAAATTTTACTTATTGTTTTCACTGCAAAACAGATTGTAAAAATCTTAAATGTTAATAAAAAAAAAAGAACTTTTCTCTCAAAAATACCAAGAAATCATTCATCATTTTGAGATAAGGTCCACGTTTCAGGTTCATATATCAAAACCGGTCTTATTAAGGTCTTGTATATATTAAGCTTTACCACACGTTTTATATTTTTATTTTTTAAATGTTTCTGGAGACCGGGAACAGTTCTGTTTGCTATTGCTATGCGTCTTTTTATTTCGTCGCTTGTCGTATTTGTTGCGTTTACTAGCGATCCAAGATATGTGAATATGATATCAATATAAAATAAACCCTTTGCACAGAAATACGATACAGTATATAAGTGTCACGCAATGCAAGTGGCAAGCTTCATGAGCCAAAGCGCACGAGTTCGAATCTCAGCACCAACAACGACATTTTTATTTCTAAAAATGATATGAGCCGTTCACCGTGCTTCGGAGGACACGTTAAGCCGTCGGTCCCTCTGGGCTAAAGTGTGCATCGACACTAGCTGCTTTAAACAGTGCAGCAAAAAGATGCAAATAGCGCTGGAACCTTTTCGAAAGGATCTCCCTGGCAAAAATACCATACGATATTCTTATAGTGTTTTTTTCCGCAAAATATAAATATCTGTTTATATATAAACGGATCATACATTTATCTTAGATTTCTAATTTCTGGACATGATATAAATTGCTAGTAATTTCCCTTATATTATCCCAATCTCGTCGCAAAAACTAAGTGCGGTTCGCATGGAACTAGTTCCAGCTGCCTGGAATCAGTCCATCGACGACTGGAACTGTATTTTTGTGATTACTTGAAATGACACCAGTTTTACACAAAAGAAATATGCTTCTAAATTAATAAACGAATAATAATACTTACCCTTTCTCCTTGTCCCAATAAAAAAGTTAACACAGCCAAAATAATAAAATTTATCCCACCGGCAAAATCAGTTACTTTATCCATTTGAAACGTGGCTGCTATAATAAAAAATATTATCTGCATGGTCACTGTCACAATGGCGCTTATAGCGAAATGATCCTGATCTAAAATTTCAACAGCCATTGTTTTTGATTTTTTTGTACACTTCCTTTTGTCCTAAAAATTAATTAATTTAAATGATTTATCTGTTTTGACAGTTATATTATAGCGTATTTTATTATTTTTTAATTTTTTATGTTAATATTTTAACATAAATATATAAAGTTTCTATGAGTTTACGAATTATAGGGCCATGTAAACTAAATACGAATTTTCTTGAAAACGTTGCCGCTCTTCACGGCAGCAATAGTACGAACAACATGCAATCAGAGATTCTTAACAATTCCGTCACAAAATCAGATTTTTAATATATATTAAAAGAACTGGAATCTTAATAATTACATGGATAGTAGACAACTTCTTTTTAATGACTGCTTTAATGAATAATGGGATTTTAATATGTTCATAATTACACACAACCAAACTTATATGAAATCACCATGTATTTCAAACCATTATTTATTTCTTTTGAAAAAACTTTTTATTGTTGCGAAGAATAAAGGTTTTTAATGAAAACAAACAAACCAATATAAAATAAGGTAACACAGCCGGCACGGTAATACGGTATAGACTATGTGTTTCAGTTGTAAATTGAACGAAAATAAATAAACTAACTTTCGCTTTCAAAAATTAAAATATGCGTTATGTGGGCTTAATGGATATTCAAAGGGGAATTATTGGTCTTGTGGAGCATGGAATGTCTCAGAGAGACATAGCTGCAGTGATAGAAGTAACACGGGACGTTGTGTCAAAAACCTATGTTAGGTATCAAGAGTTAATAACGCTTAAAAATAGACCAAGATAAAGTCTCCAAAAAGTAACTACGATCGTTTTATTGTCCAAGTAGCTAGAAGAGACCCAACAATTTTTCACCCACAACTCCAAAAGAAGCTTTTGGAAGGTACAGATGTAAGTGTTTTAGTTAAAACAATAAGAAGAAGACTTCGTGCCTAAGTATTATACAGCAGTCGACAGTTACGGGTTCCCGAGTTAACCAGGCAGCACAAGATTGATCGCCTAAATTGGTGTCTTTCAAAACTGGAGCATTGGAAATTGTCAAAATGTGCTATTTTCAGACGAAACCAGGATTTATGTAAAATCATATGACCGATGAATTCGTGAACTTAGAGGACAAGAAAGACAAGCAAGAACGGAAGCAGCCATTTCTATTCACAGATATAAAGGAGGAAGTGTAATGTTCTGATGAAGTTATATGGTCGGTGAAAAATAACTTTTAATTTCCATTCAACCAACTTTAATAGCTCGCAGGTATGTTGATTTGATTCTAGAATCTGTAGTTAGAATCTCATAAAGTGCAGTGAGAAAAAATAAAATTTTCATGCCTGATAATGTACCTCCACATATCAACAGAGTAACTACAGACTTCTTTGAAGTAGAAGATTATCACTATTATGTAGTGGCCTATTGCCCGCCCGACCTTAACCGTATGGAGCATTTGTGGGATATACGTAAAAAAAGAATATGACTTCGCCGTAAGTCTGCTCTTGAAAGAAGGAAACAACATACCACAATAAAATATTAACAATTTGTTTAGGAGCATGCTCACGCGAATTGGATTTGCAAAATGCCTCGGGTTAGTAACACCGACTATTAAAAAACATAAATAAATAAAAACAATTTAAACATAATTCCTTGTACTGTATGTTGTAAGATATTTCGGATTTAATCTTCTAGTTATAGTTGTGTATGGGGTCGGACTTATACTGATACATTGTATCAAAATTACGGCAATCCCTCAAAGTAAAAGAAAAATACATATAAGTAATACTTTTATATTAAAATATATTAACATAGTAAAAAATACAAAAAAAAAATAATTTTAAGCTTAACTATGGTCTAAGTACATTTAAATCACTATCATCGCTATCGATTAAATCTAGAACTACTCTATTTATAATATTTTGGAACTGTAAGTATTTTTCTTCTAATTTTTTGACATGCTCTATACATTTTTTACAATTATCTGCTGGAATTCTTTACATATTAGCAGTTGATTGTAATGTGTTTCCTTTATCTTTGAAATTCCATTCTTGCTATTACACAATACACAGTGAGAACTTTAATAATTCCCCTATTAGCATATTTTTGTCTAGATTCTTCGAAGCATCACTTTCTAGTTGGGATTGTCTCTCTAAGAATTTGTAAATTGCAATTAGCCTTAAGTACGTCTGATATGTGATTGCTGCTACACCGAACTGCTAAAATTACCTATTTATTTGGTGAGTTTCTGAATGTGACTGTCTTCTGTCTTTGATTTTTAATTTGTTCAAGTAGTTTCGACTATGTAGTGGCCACCGTTGTAAACTACCTATCAGATTCGATCTGTGAGAGTAAATTTCATCTATCTAGATAATTGCTAACTCCGCAAGAGGCAGTTGTGTGGTGGATTGAGTAGTTTCACAGCTGTCACCGTGGATCTCAATCCCAAATAAAGAGGATTGAAATGGATTTAAAAACCTTGTAATATATGACCTCTTCTATATCGGAGTATCTAAAGACAAAAGAGTACAACAAGGAATAGCTATCCTCACTCATAAGCGCTTAAAGAAAGGATAAACCAATTATAAAAATGAACTCAAAAATGCATGGATATATTGTTACCATCATGGGTTAAGTTAGGTTAGGTAAGCATCGTAGGGGTGTACGGCACTAATGATGACGCTGTGGTCAATAAGACTAAGGAATGCTATACTTACATAAAAGACTGTATACATGAAGCAGAGAAAGAATTTTTTTATCTGTACAGAAAAAAGCAGACCAACACCAAATTGGTGTGACAAAGAAATTCAGAAGGCTATAGAAGAAAAAAGATCAAAATATACAAAATACTTAAATACTAAAACAAGATATGATCAAATTAGATGGGTACAAAGAATCTCAAGCAAAATTTAGAAAAATGATCATCATCATCATTATTTTCCATCTGTTTCGATTTTGTGCCTCTTGTATCCAATTCCGATGGCACCGTTTTAGATCGTTAGTCCAACTTATTGGTGGATGACCTCTGCTTCGATAGGCATCATTCATTCCAATATTTGCTTTTTGCATCTGTTATCTGTCACTCGAATCACGTTACCTGGACATTTTAACGTCAAGATCGTAAAAAATCTCACCAATAATATAACAAAAATAAAAAAAATTACTTTAAAATACCACTTACTTATGAAAGGCCAGAATTCCAAGAAACAAACATCAATTATTTTATCCAAAAATCTTATTCGCCTATCCGAATAAAAATCTCAGAAATTAAAAATATCTTTCTTTAGTCTTGGCCCCCTGTTAAGAGTATAGTGGTCCATAAACTGTCTTAACGGGAACAAACTTTCAAAAAAATTGAGGAAATTGTCACATGTACCAACTATTTATAAAAAGGAAAGTAAAGAAGATTGTCAGAACTATTGAGGAATTGCAGTATCAGGTACGATGAGCAGGATATATGTTAAATTTTTAAAAAACAAGATTGAAGCAGAATATAGGAACTTGGAAGCAGAAGAACAGGTTTATGAACAGAATGCAGGTTTTAGAAAAGGAAGATCCACTGTTGGTCACCTTTTTACTATTACCCAAACAGTACAAAAGAAAAGGGAAAAATCAAGAAATGATTGACCCTCTGTAAAGAGTGTAGTGGTCCATAAACTGTCTTAACAGGAACAAACTTTCAAAAAAATGGAGAAAATTGTCACATGTAGCAACTATTCATAAAAAGGGAAGTAAAGAAGATTGTCAGAACTATCGAGGTATTGCAGTATCAGTTACGATGAGCAGAATATATGTTAAATTTTTGAAAAACAAGATTGAAGCAGAATATAGGAACTTGGAAGCAGAATAACAGGTTTATGAACAGGAAGCAGGTTTTAGAAAAGGAAAATCCACTGTTGGTCACCTTTTTACTATTACCCAAACAGTGCAAAAGAAAAGGGAAAAATCAAGAAATATACATTTTAGCTGTCAATTTGAAGAAAGCCTATGACCGTGGTCCTCAAACAACGTTATGGGAAGTGTGAGAAATTACGAAAATTAGTGTTACACTAATAACTCTGTGAAAGAGTTATACAGAAACACAATTATAAAGGTGAAAATGATAAATGGTTTGTCAAATGGATTTAAGATCAACAAAGGTCTAAGATAGGGATGTTGCCCCTCATCGACTCTTTTTAGAATATATTTGGAATATGCCTTAAAACTCTGGAAGAGGAAGTGTATAAATATGGGAATTTCATGATGATTAAGTGGTATTAACCCAAGAACTTGAGGATCTAGAATATGACCCGCAAATTAATTGAAGAATACAAAAAATGAAGCCTGTAGATAAATATAAACAAAACTAAATATATGTGTGTAGGAGGAAGAAAATAAGATATGATACTTAATGATGAAGAATGAATATAATATAACCAAAACTACAAATATTTAACAAATGAAAAGACTGATATGTTTTTGTACACAATTATGACAAATGAAAAGTTGGAAAAAGCAAAGTATTTTTGATGTGTGTAAACAATTTTTATTCCTTGCTGAGCTTTTTTGACTTGACTATTTCACTATACTATTTTTAACTGATAAAACGTCATAGCAATGCTACGTTTCCTACTGACAAAACTCCGACTCCAAAATTATGACAGACCCGACACGAAGGTATCTGGTAATTCTATTGTTGTCAGTTTGACAAACATAATTGAGGCGTAATAAATTTTGGACAGATATAATGAATCCAGTCGAAAAATCAAGATGCCAGTAAGGTGAACAAATTAAAAAATTGGTTTCGTTGCGTGATTGAACACGCAGAAGTGCAGAAGCTATATTTGGAAATTTTACGCTTGAAAGATGTACTACCATAACGGAACTAGCAAAAATTCTCGAGCATTATGCCTTTAACAAGAAAAAGGCAATGGCGAAGACTATAAAGAGTCGTCTGTAAAGTCAATGTGGAATACTACGACAAAAATGGGACAAGAAAAATATTTTACAAGGTACGGCATAAAAATCGACCCTTTCACAGATATATCTTTCAAATGTTCAAGATTGACCAGAGATACCAAGCGGAGGCAGCTTCAAATTGTTCAAGAAAAAATAAAACTCAGTTCAAAAGCATTATCCACCGAAGAACTATTAAAAATCATTCAAAGCTACAACGGAGGAAGCCCCCGATGGAGCAGAAAAAAAGTTTTTTCACCTTTGCTCATTCGAACTTGCTTGGAGAGGCAATGAGGCCGGAAACTGCAAGATTCACTTATTCCAGAATTAATTTCGTGTCATGGGAGAATTAACGGGCCGAATTGAATACAACAGCATTTTTTCCAAAACAAATCAAGGCGATTGGAAAAGTTTGGCTAGCAGCAAATGGCTGGTAAGAAATTCATCAAACGAAAATTTATGCACAGTTAGATTATTTTCGAAATTAATGAAAAAAAGGGGACCAAAGATTTTATCCGACAGACTCTTTCTTACCGTTCACCCTAACTGAAAGGAGGGATCTTAGTTCAAAAGCTGTCCACTTGGAATCAACACCGTATCCAAGTGGACAAAAATGTCTGCTGAAAAAATTGGAATAGACACAAATAAACATAAAATAACAAACCATTCTCATCGATCTTTAGCTGTGTCAGCCTTGTTTAAGCAAGGTGTTTCTGAACAGGAGTTAATTAAATTAACGGGTCACTCAAATGCAAGCTCTCTAAAACCGTATCTGCAGCTGGATTCAAGTCACCTCCAGAAGTTGGTAGAAAATCTCAGAACAACAAATAAAGCTGGACCTTCGAATTCCCAAATGCTACCGTTCAATAATACACAAAATCATGTTTTGGTAGAAAAGAATGGGCAAATTACTATAGCTTATAATAATTGTACGTTCAATATTGTTAACAAATAAATTAAGATTGTGTTTCGTTGATATGGTGCATTCATTGTTTTGTGAAATAGTCTTGTAATATCATTCGAGAGAAAATTATTTACCGGCAAAATTTTCTTCTGGTTTTATTTAAGTTTGTTACCTTTCGGCAATTTTCGCTTATGAAATTTCAACAAAATCACTCGACTGACGTCTCGTGATTTAACTGTCAAAATTTAATTCTGATGAAAATTGCCAGGCACAACTTTCATACCAGTCGAGAATATTTCCGGCAAAATTTTCTCTCTTATGATATATACCAAAAAAAAATAAAAAAAAAAATTGTTCACACTCTTCAAAAATACTTTCCTTTTCCATCTTTTGATTTTACAAATATTTAGTCATGAAATAGACAGACAAAAGAAGGAAATATGTAAGCAAGAAAAGTTATAAAAATGATGAACACGGTTCTATTGGACAAAAATATCTTCCGAGAAAATCAAAGAAAGATATGCCAGACCATTATACAAAGTATTGTCACATATGATCCCGAGTTTGATCAGTAAAAATTAAACCATCCTTTTTCCACGATTCGTCATTTTGAACAGTACATGCACCTGTTTATCACCACGTGCAATAACAAACTAACCTAATTTACGTCGAGGCAATGTGTATGAGCGGTAAAATTGCAAGATCGGATATCGAATCGGAACATTTCGACTACACTTTGGATCGACACAAGTGCAAACGGCTGGGCCAAAGCAGACACCGGTGCCTGCTTCGCCGTCCTGTAGGGCCAAAGCAGACACCTGTGTCTGCTGTGTCAACCTGTATGGCCGAAGCAGACACCGGTGTCTGCTCGATTTTTCTCAAAAACTAACAAAAAAAAACAAAAAATGTTTCGCGCGGAAGTCATAAGATACAAAAAAACTAAAAGAAAATGACAAAAAACGGTGTTGGTCCACGGGGAAGTTTTGGCTTTTATGCATCGGCGCTCAACCTGCTAGAGGAGGTCACCTGGAAAATCACTTTGAGAAAAAGTTACCAATTATCTGCAGATTTATGAACGTTGAAAACACAATCATTGACCACATATAATATAAACAACTGAAGTGGTATGTTAACGTTCTGGAACTGGGAGAAGATCGATTACCAAAGCAGATACTAGACTGGACACTACAAAGAAGACGTGGAAGAGGTGAACCACGAATAATTTAGAGAGAGGGTAGCGACAATGGAATGAAAGAAAGAAGGTTAAATATGGACAAATGCCAAAACAGAAAGCAGGGGAGAATGGAAAGAACGGAAGACGACGCACGACGTAAAACGTTACAAACAGTTATTATAAATTTATATAATTGCCAATGTAATGTATTGAAGACTTGTCAATGTTTATATAATTTATCTACTTCCCAAAGGTCGACATACACACTTTTACAAATATAATGGTTATGTCTCACATGACATGCATAGGCGTCTCCCTAGAGAGGACGAGGCAAGTGTAAAATTGGTGAATCTACGACAAAAGGACGCGGAAAACAGGACGCGAGACCAAAAACGCGGAAAAAAGGACGCGCCAAAAAAAGAACGCGCGAAAAAAGGACGCGTGAAAAAAAGGACGCATATTATTAATGAATTACTATAAATAGTTTATTTTAATTGACATTAGCCATTACCCCCTTTTTATCCCCATATGTTATTACAGAAAATGATTCTACCTAACCTAAAATCGGTTACAGTAAGAGTAAAAAGTGAAAAATAATTATATGAAAAAAACTTTTCATATAATTATTTTTCACATTTTATCGAGGCTTAGGACTAAAATATCTTAAGTAAAATAATAAATACTAATATAATGTTGATTCAAGATTTCTGGTATTGAAACAGGTTAGATTCCATATTATCAGAATTATGTATGGGATTAGAAAAACCCAAGTACCAGCCCAGGAAGGGGTCTAATGAGGGTTTAACGCGAACCGGAAGGTTGGTAAATTCCGCAGGTAATGTTAAGAATGTAAATAGAAACGATTAGTAAGAAAATAAAACTTTCTAATTGTTTGATAATTGTTTTTAAGAAATGAATATTACAAAAGGTCCGATATAACAAAACATCATTAACCAAATTGTTTATATAGGGGAAACTTGTCGCGGTTGGTAATTTATTCTGTTCTTAACAAGAAAACATTTTACAAATTGATATCAGTCTGTTAAGATGGTGTTAGCGTTTGTGAAAAGCCAAAAAGGCAACAACTTGTTACTTTATAATGGATTTCTCCATAAAAAAGAGCGAGTGATTGGTAAAAAGACAATTTGGAAGTGTGCTACTTATAATAAGTGCAAATGTACAGGAAGAGTGCATACCGTTGTGGATGAAATTACAAAATCCACAGAACATAATCACGTTGCAGAC
The DNA here is from genome assembly GCF_040954645.1 of Diabrotica undecimpunctata. Taxonomy (NCBI): domain Eukaryota; kingdom Metazoa; phylum Arthropoda; class Insecta; order Coleoptera; family Chrysomelidae; genus Diabrotica; species Diabrotica undecimpunctata. The sequence continues at coordinate 83,592,688 of NC_092811.1, read as the reverse complement.
ACGGCAAAGATTGAAGCAAAAGAAGCTTGTAACCGGATGAAAGAAGTTGCACAACAACTGGAACACTCCACCCAAGGTGTAGTAAGTGAAATTTCTCAAGGACTTTCCTTAGCTGCTACGGCACAACTTCCATCAGTGTCTTCGTTAAAAAAAACTGTGCAAAGAGTTCGGAACGAGCTAGGAGGTACGCCCGCAAATCCGAGAAATTTAGAAGAACTTGTGCTTCCTGAAGAATATAAAACAACTACAGGGGGTGAGCTATTTCTATTATTTGATAGCGGGCCAGAAGAAGAACGTATTTTGTTATTTTCAACACAAAGAAATTTAAGATTTAGGGAACAATGCGATCATTGGTATGCCGATGGAACATTTAACTCAGCACCACCATTGTTTTCTCAAATATACACAATTCATGGAGTGCGATACAGTAATGTAATCCCGACTGTATTTTCACTTCTAACGAACAAAACACAAGAGACTTATACACGTGTTTTTCAGCAACTAAAGGTGTTGAATCCGGCCTTGCGCCCTCTAACAATAATGATGGACTTTGAAAGAGCGGCAATGAATGCTGCACAAACTGAGTTCCCAAATGTGAGAATCCGCGGATGTTTTTTTCATTTCTCGCAGTGTATGTGGCGCCATATTCAAAGTGCCGGATTGCAACGTAGATATATTGAGAAATCTGACTTCGTCCTTCACCTAAGACAATTGACAGCTCTTGCGTTTGTTCCAGACAACCATGTAGTCAGAGTGTACGAGGAGTTGCTCAATAGCGATTTTTATACACAAAATGAAGAACTACTAGTGCCGCTGATTAATTACTTTGAAGACACTTGGATAGGGAGATTAGCTAGAAGAGGAAATCGAAGACAACCCCTTTTTCCAGCAAATGTATGGAATTGTTACGATTTGGCAGACCAAGATATACCTCGAACTAATAATGCTGTCGAAGGATGGCACAACAGCTTCTTTCTTCTCTTCTCAATAGTGCACATCCGAATATTTGGAAATTTATTAATTCTCTAAAAAAAGAATATGATTTATATGTTTTGAAAATAGAGCAGTACATTTCGGGCAATATACCTCCACGCAAAAGAAAATATCAAGATACAGCAAACAGGATAAGGGCTATTGTTGCCGATTATGCTGACAGGCCAACTTTAGAATATTTGAGAGGCATTGCTCACAATTTTCAGTTGCAAACATAAAAAAAATACAAAAAAATTAATATAAAAATAAAACAAAAAAAATAAAATGACAAAAAAATTCCAAAAAAAGCAAAAAATTAAAAAAAAATAAAAAAAAACTTGTAAACGCGCCAGCTTCTGCTGCCAGTCCTAAGCCTGGATAAAGTGTGAAGGCAAGTTTTTTTCATATAAATATTTTTCACTTTTTACTTTTACCGTAACCGATTTTAGGTTAGGTAGAATCATTTTCTGTAATTATATATAGGGGATAAACGGGGGTAATTGCTATTGTCAATTAAAATAAACTATTTATAGTATTTTATTAATAATATGCGTCCTTTTTTCCACGCGTCCTTTTTTTCATGCGTCCTTTTTTCCACGCGTCCTTTTTTCGCGCGTCCTTTTTTATGCGTCCTTTTTTCCGCGTCCTTTTGTCGGTATACCAAAATTGGTGAATAAGCAATATAGAAAAATACAAAGTTGTAACTTAATCTTGATTTTGAATGCAACCACTCTGTTTCTACATTATAGCTGGGACGAAAAAACCACATAAACTTAACAAAACTTTAATGAAAATTTTTGATTGAAATTGATTGATTTTGATTGAAATCTGCTATTATTTTATTTACCTAATATTTTTTAAATCTGAAAGCAACAGCAACCTCCCCTGAATTCGTAGAACCAAATATTTTGATGGCCTTATGAGTTCTGGAAATACATTTAGCTCAAACCGGAAGTATTTCCAAGAACAACTAATAAGTCCAAATATGCAATTTAACGAATTTTAGATTCTTTGAACTTTGAGCACAAGCTTTGCTCTAGGATTCATTATTCATTTCAGTTTTTCAGTCATTCTTTAGCTTTAGTAGATGTAGAAGTAATAAGTTGCAAGAGTGATCCCCGAATTTTGATATTTGTACGAGTGTGTCTTTAGTGTATTTGTTTTACGATGGATATTCGGAAATTTTTTCCACTTGGTAAGCTATAACTAGTACATTTAGATACTAGATTAGTTATGCTATTGATTAGTCTTGACTATCATTTTTAAAAGGAATTTTTATTATTGAATATGTTCGTATGACACTTAAATATAAACAAAGATGTGTGTTTTGTTTTTGATATTGTTATATTAAGGTTTTTTGAAGAAAATTAAATTTTTAATCGAATAGGCTAATAGGCATTTTTTGAAGTATAAAAATATTATTTTTTCTAATATATATTTTTTTAATCTTTGCCTATAATTTTTTGGATTGCAGTCACATTGGTTCATGCAAAAAACACTGACGTCTTTTATCTTTTGAAAAGTTTTGACTAAAAACAAATTTCGAAATTTGGTTAAATAGGGAATTTTTAGAAAATTTGATGGATAGTGTACTCAGAATTAATTTACATTATTTGGTTTGCGAGAAAATTAAAAGGAAAATATTTTTTTAAGAAACTTTTTAAACTAATATTTTTTTGATAGTTTTTTATTACCACGTTTCGGTTAGATGGAACTATAATCAAGTTTTTTATTTCCTATAAGCGTCATATTGGATTTTGTATGGCGTCAATTTATTTTTAGATCTCTAATGATAACGAATGTCCAATACATGTGGAAAAATACTTATAGGTTATTGAGAAAAACTAAACAAAATGAAAATTTTTTTCTTGACATGACCTTAAAACTATTTTCTTGATTTTCTTGAAGCAATGTCTATACCCATTTTGAGTCACAAAAAAGTCATGCACAAAAATTAAAACAAAATTAAATATTTTAATTTTTTGTTTTTTGAACAAGTTTTGGAAAAAAATAATATTTTGGGCTGCAAAAAATTAATATTTTGCTCCCCCATACCCAGAAATGCAGATACTGTTCTTAAAAATGCCAACCTAAATTTAATAGAACTCAGAAATTTTTTCATGTTGGTAGGTACCTATACCATACTTATCACACATATATTCAATCATAAAAATTTCGTTTCGATTTTCTTCCTTATTATTTTAAATTTTTCATTGTGAACAATTGCCTAAACTAAAGAATGGGGAGTAGGTAAGAAAACATGAAGATATTGGGGTACCAGCATTTTTCTATGTTTTTAGGCTCGCAAGGCCAGAAAAGAAAAAACAATCCAAGCTCTCCGGCGCCTAATTGCAGAGATGAATGCGATTATAAAATAAGCAAACTGGATTTTCCATGAACTAGTTCAGATGTTCCTACAGGGCCGGCCTTGGGAAATAAGAAAGACAAAGAAGTATTAGATACCGAGTTACCATCCTTAGAGACTGATGACCACATTTATGATATTGGCAGATACGTGGTAAGTGTATCTACGCTGTCAGTTAAAGAAAAGATGAATTTGCTGAAAGAAATTTGGGTGATGTCTACAGATTATGATTTTGTGAGAGATGCTGTACATTAAAAAAAAAAAAGATTTAACCATGAATGGTTGGACTTATATAGTCCGTAGCTAGTATATTCAAAGCGCTTGAAAGGAGTCTTTTGTAAATTCTGTGTCGTCTTTCCTCCACTGAAACGGACAATCAAAGAGACATTGGGGTCATTTATGATAAGGGCCTTTAATAAATAAAAAGATGTCCACACATGTTCCAAAGATCATGCAAAAAATCAAACCCATAATAAGGCTAGCAAGGCTGCGCAAGCTGTTTTAACAGCGAAACCAGTTGCCATTCAGTTCAACGAGTTTGCGAGCAAAATAATAGAAATTACCAAAACAATAGAAAAGTCTTGATTTAAATTGCCTTAAATTAGAACTGAGATAATCCTTAAGCCACCATGAAATAGATGGAATAAATGCAGAGCTAGAAGTATGTGTAGAACATTGAAATAAAAAACGCTTTAATAATGAGTTAGACAACTTCAACACCCTTGAAATTTTTGAACTGTTTCGAACGTCCACTACTTTTTATCCGTTAACAAAAAAATTGCTAGAAATTGTAGTAACATTGCCTTGCACTACGTGTACAGTTGAGAGGTCGTTCAGAAGTATTCGAAGAATAAAAACATGGTTGCGGAGTAAAATGGTTGAAAATCGCCTTAATGGGTTAGTTCTACTTGCATTGATGAATGAGCATTCATCGGAAACAAATATTACCAAAAAAAGAAGAGTTTGTAGAGAAAGTTTTACAAGAATTTACAATTCATCCGCGTAAATTGTTGTTTAAATAATAGTGTTTAGGAACAGACAATTTATCTTGCTTCACAAATCGAAGGCCTATCCAGAAGGAATTAAACTTGTTAAATTTGCATTACGGTTTTGTAAAAAGCATTAAAAAAATTTTTAAATATTTAAATTATATTTAGTTTGCTTCATTTTTGTATGAAAGCGTTAAGTTATAATTTTGGCTCCAAAAACGTTATTTTAAAAACTTTTCTGGGGGAAACCCCTTCTCCCTCTCCTTCTCAGTGAAGACTCTCAATTTACGTCTATATTTATTATTGCTTATCTAACCAATTTTTTTATTTCTCAGATAACAGATAGACGACATAAAATATATTTTCTGTTGCCATCGACAGCCTTCATGAAACCTTAATATAAAAGGGCTACCAAGCCACTAGTTACCACTATATTACAGCTAAATTCTAGGCTATAATATGGGAGGAGACACGATCACACATATTCTAACAATCACTTTTTAAAACTTCTGAAAGAATTTGTAAAACATCTGTTAAAAAAAATAAAAAGCACGTCAAGCCTAGTTGGTAATTCTAATTATCCCAAAATAATACGCACAGTTTATAGTTCGAGGGCAAGACTAGAGGCCGAAAATTGAGAATATGATCTTGAGGGGTATAAAATACTGAATCTTGAATTTTTTTAGTTCATTTTTTTTTCAATAAAATATATTTTGGGCAATTTTTAAATGTTAATGCCTTTAAGTTGCAACTAAAAGTTGTGTATAATGCTTCAATCTCAGATGGAAGCATTAAGATTCCAATTGCTTTCATCTTTCTATGTTATGGGCTAATCTTATCCACTGTTGCCGGCCGCTGCACTTATGTCGTATATACCTCCCTACAGATCTTCCTTATATAAAAAACAAATTTTCGCCATTTTTTTATTTATTTCAGACAATTCTGCCGCACTAGAAACATTCAATTTAAAACCCAGTGTTTTTAATAGGATGGGGTACTTCTACACCACGAGGGAATACTTAGAACTGCTTCTAATGATGATTTTTTTGAGATCTTATCTCCTTATCCTTCTCATCCACCTGAACTAGCAACTTTTGATGTTTACGTATAAGGTATGCTAAAACAACCTTTTTTTTTTGATGAGGGTGGAAATGTTCTAAAATACCATACCATTACTCGGCGTGTGTTGGATTCAGGGCAGAGAAAAACATCTGAGCCCATTTCCCCCTGTGTAGAGGAGGTCCTGCAAACGGATGCCTTTCTGTTGCCCTGCCTACCAACTAAAACCACCCATTCTTCGTCAAGACACCTCCGTACGTGTTCAGTTAGCGAACGAAACTTAGAGATGCCTTGCGCTGCCTGAATTGATAATGAAGATTTATTGCTGGTTCTTAGCTAGGAGCGGTAAGGAACCAGAAGAAAAATGTATGTAAAATAGTGACATAGCCTTGCCGATGGTATTACCTAAGAGCGGTAAGAAACCAGGGGGAGAGTATATGGAATGTATGGGTATACAAGGTAACAATAAGGTATAAGAATACTAGGTATTGGGTAATACTAGGTAACGATAAGTAAGTATACATATGTATGTAATAAACAAGTGTATTACACACATATGCACATACATACATACGTACATACACATACACACCTACGTACACATAAATACACATATCTACATATTAATACATAATATACAATGATAACTAGTTAAATGGAGGTGGATTGCCTCAGATCACTCTCATCCTGTCTCAGTTTCTTTCTCTATCATGGACTTTCTCTTCATACTTTTTGTTACTTGGTCTATAAGAAATTCAAAGTTCTCTCTGCTTTCCATAGCGACACGTATCAAGTTGTCAGAGGATATCTCTCCTAGCTTTGTTTGCACTATATGTTGTTCCGACGCAAACACCTTGCACCCAAAGATACAATGCTCCGCATCACATATGACATAATTATCATCGCTGGTTTTTCGTATACGATACGTGTAAGACCTGAAAGATCCATGTCCGGTCAGGAACTGCATAAAATAAAAATTTACTCGTTTGAACTTACATTTGTACCACTCTATCACATTGGGTATTCGTTTTTTGGTCCATTGTGCCTTGTCTATCTGTGCCTCCCATTCTGCTTGCCATTCTGTTAGTAATTGTTCTCTAATGGCGGCTCTGACCTGAGGTAGGTGGCCGTTTCGAGAGTTATAGAGCGTCTGCCGTTCTTTAGCTAGGAGGTGAATAGGGAGCGTGCCCGCTATTACCTGTAGGGCCATCGTTGAAGTAGTCCTGTACGCACTTGTAACTTTTAATAGAGGCTTTCGCTGGGCTCTGGTTATCATGTCTCTGTACTTTTTGTAATTTAGTACGTCTGCCTAGAAGGGGGTTTCCAATAGGAGAGTCGACTGTACCACTTGCAGGTACATTCTTCGTTTTTGGGTGCTTGGGCCTCCTATATTCGGCATGATTCTTTGTAGGGCTGCCGTTCTTTCTTCCGCCTTCTGGACTACATTTGTCAGGTGTTTTGTGAACCTTATGCCTGTGTCGATGTATATACCTAGGTATTTTGCATAATGTGTAGGCATTATAATAGTACTACCAATTGCTAAAACAACCTGTTTTTACGGGAAAACCACCGGCAACTATTAATGAAATCCCTGAAAAATGTTGTTATTTTTTAGAAGAAATCGAGAGCCTAAACGTAACAGCTTATTTTTAGGCTATTGCTATAATTTTTTATTTATCTTTAATAAAAGTTTAGTTTTTAGTGCCCTTTGTTTTTGCGCATACTGTACTCATCTGTCTTAAAACTTATATAACCACCTCCGTATCTATTACACATCTTTTATTCAGGGCCGTCAGTGAAAATAACATTATAATATTAAAAAGAGGCCGATTCTATTCAGAGACATTGCATTTTCACATAGTTTTCGTTCAACATTACTTTAAGTAGTGTGAGTTTACATGTTTATTTTTGTAGGGTTATTATTAGGTCGGTTGTTACCAGCTGGATAGGTAATGTGATTCTGTTTAAGTTCATGTGGAGAAATAGAGAGGAAGTTATCCATCGGGCTGTTATTTTAAGTGCACTGTATATTTAACCACACCACACGATTTTCAATCATAAAAGATGTCAACGTTGATGTCTCCTTTTATTTGCGACAGAACTGTTAATTTTAAACGATTAAAACATTTAAAACAAATCAAATTATTATATATATATATATATATATATATATATATATATATATATATATATATATATATATGTATATATATATATATATATATGTATATATATATGTATATATATATATGTATATATATATATATGTATATATATATATATATATATATATATATATATATATATATATATATATAAAACACACAATGCATTAAGAGTTTTTTCTAAATTTATACAAACATTAAAAAGTCACAAAAATGTCACAGTATGTTAACAAGAAAACAATATAATAATTCTTGTTAACATACTGTGACATTTTTCAGACTTTTTAATGTTTGTATAAATTTAGAAAAAACTCTTAATGTGTTTTTTACTGTATTTTTATTGTAATTTTTAAAAAGTTCTAACACCTAAACCTATGCATTAGACATTGTTTGATATCTTTATATGACTTTACAAGCATTAGAACTGAAGAAGTGCAGAAATACTGCACGAAATGTTTTCTATTAAAAGAATGAAATAGTTTTTTCATTTTTATTTCTCCTTGACCGATATCCCCACTTGCATTGTGTGTTTTAAATTTAGACGGTCGTACTCCTTTCAATATATATATATATATATATATATATATATATATATATATATATATATATATATATATATATATATATATATATATATATATATATATTTATATAATATAAAATTAGTTTTTCTTGGGTTTAGGTTCAATAAATTATATTACATGTTGAACTAGATTTTATTTTCCATAGAAATCAACGTTTCAACTGTTTATTAAAACCACGGACAATATGTTTTAATTAAACAAAGGAGAGACCATTAAGTTTTCTAGATATGCGGGTATGGAACTCATTAGCCCGTACGGTACATAGTAGATAGTTAAAATCTACCTTTGTATTAAGATTCTCAAAAATAGATAAGAAGGTGATTAGTTGTAGAAAGTAGAATAAGGATACGGAATTTTATTTCTTTCTTGGAACTCCATAAAGACAAAAAGATACGTAAATTTGAAAATTTGTTTAGATTAAGGAGAGGGATAGTTTTGGGTACATAATGCGACATGATTGAAAGTTGGTTTTGATTGGATGGAATATTAATTGTGGTGGTAACGATTTGGAAGTAGGAGAATTAATGAGGAGAGTGGAGCAGTGTGTTTTGTTCGATCGAAAGGAGAAGTCCAGTTTTGAGTGCAGTGTACTAAAAAAGAAAAAGGCCGGTTTGTGTTTGAAAAGTTACAAGCATCATCAAAAAAATCGTGTAATAGAACAAGTCGAGAGATGATATAAATTCTTGAGTCTAAAGTATCTAGTATTGTGTTAAGTGATTCAAAAATTTGAAAGATTGCATCAGGAGAAAGCCGGAACGAGTACGGTACGAAACAGTGAAAGGCAAGGAGAACAAAATTTAGCAGAGGAGCAGAGACATTCTTGGAGGACGTGGACGAGTTTTCCTTTGATCGAAATACCAGCAAGTAAGGAAACGTGTTATGGGTGAAGACAGTGTATAATCATCAGCAAAGGTCAGTCGTTTTCTGTTATGATATGAATGTATTATTTTTCGTGTTAAATACCACTGGGCATATGGAACTACATATTTCACTATTATAAAATCATCAAATTTCAATCAGTTTTGTTTATTATAAATCATTATAGTTGACTTTTTTTATGATACAATAATATTGATAAATAAAAATTGTTTTTATATCAAGAAAATTGAACATCATTTCTAAATGAAATCCATATGTGTATTATTTTGATTCTCTTTTGTCTATCCCTATAAGGAAACCACTGAGAAATATTTGAAGTCACAAAAGTAAGTATTGATAGGATCATTGAGCCCTGAGATTTATATTTTATTTATGTTTTGATTTGTTTAATTAATGAAAGAATTAATTTATTAATTAATTGAAGTAGATTACCTCTATAAACATCAATAGAGTCAAAGTAGATCATAATAATATAATATAATATAATATAATATATATATAATATATATACATATATAAATATATATATATATATTATATATATATATTATATATATATATATATAATATATATATATATATATATATATATATATATATAATATATATATATATATATATATATATATATCTCCGAAAAGTTTTCGCGGTTAGTACAATTAAACCTAGAGCTAAGATTAATATACTATTACAGGAATTAATATTAAACTTAACAGTCTTCCGACATCCTCTTCGATGTCTTCTTCAGGGCTTCTGAGGTCTCAGTCTACCGAGCCCCCAGACACTGCTACACTGATCAATAATCAATGCATTACTGGTGCTGGGAACAGAGGACGGGTCATTTATACCATCGATGGTAACGTGGCTTGGGTGGAGGTTGGCGTCTGGGCCAGAGCAAGGATTGGCGCGGGACTTGGCCAACCATATGGTGGAATATAGTGAATAGTGAAAATAGCAGGACACATTCGCTGGCTTTCCGTGTTTGAGTTTGTATCTTCCCTACAGACGTACTCCGTCTGGCTCACGGAGACAAGAATACAGCCGGGGCAAGTTAACCCTGCCTGTCGTAAGAGGCCACTAATGAGTGGAGATCCTTCGTTCGAGGTGTTGGGTTTGTAGAAATGCACACAGGGCGCTTCGGCATTACGGTCACCGGTCTACACTTCTAGTGTTCGAGACGAGCCTCTCGTGCGACCACTCTGCTCTCATTCCACAGAACCAAGGTTAGGTTGCACGTGCTGCGTCCCTGATACAGTATTTCCCCATTAAGAGCGTGGTGTTACGGCACGTACCTACTTGGTTAAAGTACAACAATAAAAGCAATAATAAAACTGAGGAGAAAATAAAAAAATATGAATTTACAACAAGAAGAAAACCGAGACGAAAATAAAAAAATGATGAAAGTACAGCAATAAAATAAAAAGAAACGAGAACAATAATAAAGGAACAAGAAAAAGTTTTTGAAACTAGAAAATAGAATGAAAGAATATGAAGAGCATATAAACAGCTGCTTAAATAAAATGAAAGAAGATAAAAATAAGATATTTGAAGAAACAGACAGGAAAATAGAAACCCAGAAACAGGAGATAGAAAAGAAATTGGAAATGGGAGAAAGCTTTGCAAGATAACACGCAGAAAACAAGAAGAGTAATCGAGAAGAAAGTGGTAGAAATAGGAACCAAAAATGTTTCTGGAAAAATCGATATATTATCATGCAAACTGCTAGTGGCATTAAGATCAAATTTGGTGTGGACGTCACAAAACAGCATCTCGTACCTTTCGATAAAAAACTCAAATATTAATTAAAATTTATTGAAATTTTTGAAGACTGCAAAGAAATAATAAGAACCAATTAAAAGAAAGAGCAAATATATGGTTCGTAAGCAAAGATAACAATATTCCCTTGTGAATAGATTTTAAGGGAAAAAATTTTAATTAGAGAAACACAAAACAGATAGAAATTAACCACGAGCTGCAAAATGGAAAATATCATAAAAAATTATGCATTCCTGAGGAAAGGTATGCAATTCAATTATTCAATAATTCACAACATTTACAATATAATTATACACCAGAACATTTGGTAGAATTAATAGCACGTCATTTTGATTAAATTATGAAAGATCATGTAACACAACAAAACTATAATGATATCGACATTCTATGCCAATTTCTACAATTGCGGGAAGCACGAAGAAAAAAGAAAGAAGAGAAGAAGTCTCGAAATGAGTTAAAAAACACCATATGCTAATATATACCAATATATCAATTCTATAGACCACAAGGACAGTTTACCAGTAATTATGAACAGAATAGATTCAGGGACAATCATGAATACAACAGACAAAATAGACATGAGAACAGATTTAGTCCCAATCGACCGGCAGTAAATATAAGAAAAGTTGGGCGGGAATTCCTGGAAATTATATCATATGACTTATTTTTCGAGGATCACGTCAACGGATTTTTTTTTTGACAACGGATTGCTGAAATTATTTTAAGTAGTACCATTGAATATATGTGAGGGAATTTAAAAATGAAAGGAAAAGAGCGAGAAGGTGGCCTCCACGATCTCCAATATAAGAAGATATAAATGAGAGAATTAGAAATGAATGTATGACACTAAACAGAAATGTGTAAGTGTATAAATGCGTAACTAGTGTAAGTCGTCGCTCTTTTGAAGATGGCTTGCAAATATTTTTTTTTGTGTTTTGTTAAGTAAATATTGTGTTTTAAATTTAATGTTATTTGTATATTAAACGCCATGTCACTTATAATTACTTAGGTATATTGATATCTTTTCACGGCCAAACTGATAAAATTTTACCTAATTTTTGTTTCAATTAATGTTTGGCACAAAAAATGACGAATAACTCACAAATTAAAGCAGTTAGATATAGATAATGCATAACAAATAATAAAGTATCATAAACATAACATTTTATTGCAATATTAAAATACAGGGTGTTCTATTTAAGAAAGCTCACTTCAAGTTTCAACCCACCCTTTATATCAATATTATATATTTCGCTATATTATAAAGTTTAAACAAAATTAGACTATACTAAAAAGCTTTTAAACATAAATATATTTTTTAAAATCAAATCTCTACAATTCTACAAGGTGTTAGTTTTGCTACGTAACTAATAAAAAAACGTAATTATCTTTTAAATTACCCTGTATAACACTGTCAAAACTTATATTGAAAAAAAAAACGAGAACATAGAGGAATCCAAAAATGTAAAAATATATAGGATGTTCCAATAAAAAAAATTTGTTTCACCCCATTAACAAGGGTGGCCCTGTACTTTTGAAAATATTTTTAGAGTATGGTCCTATCTGTGCTCCATCTTTAACCTAAATTTTTTTTCTATCTCTTACGACAAATACGTAATTGATTGGGCTTCCTCACACTAATAACGTACACTATATATATATGTATATATATATATATATATATATATATATATATATATATATATATATATATATATATAGAATGAACCAGAAGTATTTAATTTAACGTTTACTTCCTTATATATATATATATATATATATATATATATATATATATATATATATATATATATATATATATATATATATATATATATATATATATATATATATATATATATATATAGTCCCTTCCCATATTAGTTGGCCCATATATGAAATTAATTAATATGGAATTTTTATTAATGTTTATTAAAAATATTACCCTTATGATTTTTTTTTTATTTTTTTTTTTCAATAAGAAAAACATTTTTTGCCTAATCGTGGCTTTTCATTCACTTACGTCAAGATATAGTTAATTTTTTCATAATTACTTTAAAACTAGAGGTAGTGATGAAAAAATGACATCAAAAAAATTGTCAATTATGAGCCCTAACAACTAAATAGGATACGAAGTACTCAAAAACAAGACAGTAAATGAGACAGTCGGTATAAAAGTGAACGGGAGTTTAATAAATAACAACATTAGGTATGCCGACGATACAGTCATAATAGCCGACAACTTGGAAAAATTCATGAAAATTAGCAAGAACAACAATACAAACGACATATTAACGGTAGGCGGCCAGCAGATTGAGAGAGTAAAAAGATATGGGAACGATACTTGGGAACGATAATAACAGAAAATAACGATTATACTGCAGAAATAAGAGTTAGAATTGAAAAAGCACGTGTCAACTTCGTGAAAATGAAAAAGATTTTATGCAGCAAAGATCTGACATTGGCACTCAGAATAAGGCTAATTAAATGCTATGTACACAGTGTACTCTACCATGGAGCTGAATCATGGACATTAAACCGGAATACAATAAACCGACTTAACGCGTTTGAAATGTGGACATTTAGAATGTCTGAATACAGAAGTGTTAAGGAGAATAGGCAGAGAGAGGGAAATCTAAAATACAATAAAAGAAAGGAAATTGCAATATCTCGGACATGTGATGAGAGGCAAAAGATACAACATCTTGAGACCCATAATTTAAGGAAAAGTATAGGGTAGGAGAAGCGTAGGAAGAAGATGCGTTTCTTGGTTGAAGAACCTGAGAGAGTGGTTTGGTTGCAGCTCAAGGCAATTGTTCAGAGCAGCTGCCTCGAAGGTCAGAATAGCCATGATGATTGCCAACCTTCGTCGCGGAGATGGCACTTAAAGAAGAAAAACAACTAAATGTTCGGACAAACGAAAATTTATTGAAAACTTTCATCTTCACAACTTTGCTTATTACACCAAAGAACGAGATCAACAATGCACTAAAATCTATCATTAATAACAAAATATTAAAATAGTTCCTATAATAAAATAGAAGGCAATCCTATCTGGTATTGTTTTTACTAAGGAATTACACATGTCAGGGTCGAAACTATCCCACAATTCACCCAATTTACTCTTCAAATCGGCGACGGTTCTCTGAGGATCAATACACAATTTCTGTTTTATCTTCTCAATAACATTAAGGTCTGGACTGTTCGAAGGCCATGGGATTCAGTTCTGATAACTCATTTTCGAAAGTCTCCTACGTAAACATCAAATTTCGATTCGTCACTGAATATGACTCTAGCCCACTTATCAACGGTCCATGAAATTTTCATGTTGTTCAATTGAAGCGGTTGCTTAAAGTTTTCGTAGACCGTTGATGGCCGGTCCCGATTTATATTAACTGACGAATGTAAGTTTGATATTTGCACGGGAGACTTTCGAAAACGGTTTATCAAAACTAAAAATGAATAATTCCATACAGATTGCCTCTAAAGAACTGTGAAGTGTCCCAAAGGAATTATGATTTGGGGGTGCGTGTGATCAGCTGGTGTAGGAAGATATGAGGTGGTGAAAAGCACAATTAAAGTAACAAGAAATTTTAAAAAATAGTCTTTTACCAAGTGATCACGATCTCTAGCAGGACTTGAATTTTATATTCCAGCAAGACGGTGCTGCATGCCATACAGCGAAAACGAGTAAAAAATGTTTTGAATACAATAACATTAACGTCCTCTCATGGCTTTTGAACAGTCTAGACCTTAATGTAATTGAGACATTATGGCATAACATAAAACAAAAATTGCGTAATAATAACCAGAGAAACGTTGCCGATTTGAAGAATAAATTAGATAACTGATGGGATAGTTCCAACTCTTACTTGTGTAGATCCTTAGTACGAACAATGCCAGACAGGATTGCCGCGGTTTTAAAGGCGCATGGCGATGTAACCCAATATTAGAATAGTAATTTCTTGAATTGTCCGAACATTTAGTTGTCACGACGTTATGCAATATTTTCGTTTATTTTGCCGATAACGCTGCAATTCAAAGTTTATAGAGACCGAGCCATTTCAATATTTTGTTATTAAAGATAGAGTTTAATGTATTATTTCAATAAATTTGCGTTTATCCAAACATTTAGTTGTTAAAGCTCGTAATCTCAAATGTATTTTGTGTTAGCGATGAGAAAATGTGTTCAATCATCAGTATATTTTTTAATTCTGAAAAATTCAATTCGGAAAACGCGAATATGTTTCAGTTGTATGGTTTAGTGGGAGAATTATAGTCAGAAGATACAAAACTATAGATTCGGTCGTCACAAAACCTAGAAATGTCAAAATTAATAAAATATCTGAAGCACTTCGAAGGGCGTTAAGACCAATTATTAGTGAAAAATCGCCACGCAACTTATCTAGAGTTAAGTGTTTTGTGAAATGACGTGCAGAGAATCCCACAAATTGGGATTTAGTTGGTACAAAGTAAGTTATATAGTTAACTAAATCAGTACGAAATATTTTTAAAAAAATTTATTTTGATTCAGGTTGAAGAATAGTCACTTTTAACATTACAACAGAATCAAAATAGGTTAAAATGGTCAAAAAAGCATAAAGATTACATTCACGATGAGATGCAATAAAATGTAGTGATGAGTCCAGAGTAAAAGCACAAAATAAATAATAATCAGAATGACCTCTCTCAGATGCACGTGATCGCCGTATTTAAAACGGACAACACAGGCTCGGATTAAGAAATTTGTGACAAGCTACGACAGAACCGTAATTTAAATTTGAAGAGGTTAATAATTTAGAAATGCTCAGGAAGATGCATATTGATGGCAAGGATCTGCGCATAATAACCAGTCTCTATTGGAACCAAAGTGCTGAGATAAAGATGGCAACTTACACAGTGGGAAGATAGATATTAAAAAGGGTGTACGACAGGGATGCGTCCTCTCGCCACTCCTGTTCAATATATACTCTGAACAAATCTTCAGAGAAGCACTGGGAGAAGTTTCGGAGGGTATCAAAGTAAACGGAGAGGTAATCAATAATATTAGATATGCTGACGACACAGTTATTATCGCAAATGACTGCAACGAGCTTCAAAAACTCATGCAAAGCATACACACAGCAAGTCAAGAATATGGTTTAGAACTCAATACAACCAAAACTAAATGCATGCTCATCAGCAGAACACAACAACCTCCGATGCAATTGACATTAAACAACCGAAAAATAGAACAAGTGGAGACATACACATACCTTGGAACCACAGTCAACACAAAATGGGACCAGTCAACAAAAAATAACATCACGAATTGAAAAAGCGCGAAACGCGTTCAACAATATGAAAAAGTGGTTCACAAGCAAAATCTCAATGGAACTAAAATTAAGACTGGTCAAGTGTTATGTCTTCCCGGTCTTATTCTATGGAGCAGAGGCATGGACCACAACGGAAGTCACCCTGAAGAAACTAGAATCCTTTGAGCTGTGGATATATCGCCGTATTCTTCGGATATCCTGGACAGACCACATCACTAACGTGGAAGTAATGCAGAAAATAGGCAAAAGAAAAGAAATAATCTTCACCGTAAAGAAACGGAAGCTTGAGTACTTCGGACATGTCATGAGGCATACTAAGTACCGGCTGCTACAGTTAATAGTCCAAGGAAGAATCGACAGTAGGAGGGGGCCGGGAAGAAGACGACACTCATGGATGCATAACCTGCGACAATGGTTCGGACTAACATCGACCGAACTGTTCAGAGGTGCCGTAAACAAAATTTTGTTAATAGCCAACGTCCGAAACGGATAGGGCAAAGGAAGAAGAAGAAGAAGAATAATTTAGTAAATTTGAAATAATTTAATCTATTTAAATAATAAAATAAATTATACCGGGTTAATTTTTCTATTCTTGGATTAACATATTATACTTGGAATGTACTGAATTAAAATATAGGATAAAAAAAAGAACATTTTCAGAAAGTTATATACAATACTAGAAAAAGATACATACATATGATGGATTAGGAATATTTCCATAATGAACATAGTCCAAATATTTTTGATAGTGTGAAGTGAACACCTAAAGGCGGCTACAGACACACATGCAAGCTTGTCCAGCATGCTTCTTCAATCTTTTTGTACAAGCACGCTTAAGTGTTTGTAGGGAAATATGGTGCAAGCTTTGTGATTGTACAAGCGGCTTGAGGATTGAAAGGATCTTAATTATGCATGCTTGAATTAAGCGCGCTCGCGCCAGCAAAACGGTACGTATGTACCCAAGATTTTCACGCTTGAACAAGTTGGCGTCCGTTGTGTTGCTTTGTGAGGTAGCATTTGAGTAATTTTCGTCATGACCAGTGATCTCAAAAAGGTTAACCGTGATTTAGTGGAAGAGTTTATTCA
The DNA here is from genome assembly GCF_040954645.1 of Diabrotica undecimpunctata. Taxonomy (NCBI): domain Eukaryota; kingdom Metazoa; phylum Arthropoda; class Insecta; order Coleoptera; family Chrysomelidae; genus Diabrotica; species Diabrotica undecimpunctata. Next base: position 83,575,498 of record NC_092811.1, on the reverse strand, counting down.
AGAATAGCAAAATCAGCCATATCTTTGGCACATTAAATCCAAAGATTATCATAACAAAGCCAAAGAGGGGTACAGCATAAAAAATATTATAAGAAAAATATAGGTTAATTGACGTTAATGCCGACAAGGTTGCAGTTTTAAAAAAAAAATAAACTCTTTCCAGACTAATTATAAAAGAGAAAATAAAAAAGTTGAAAATGCGGATCACTCTGGAATGGATGCAGATGAACGTTATGAGCCCACACTTTCTAGTGACTAGTCTAGTCTAAGTCTAGTAAGCTAATGTGAAAATAGGTATTTCTTTTCATCAACTATTGTTTACACTACACGGTACTCTTTTTTATTCGTGATTTTATTTTTTTTTTACAAGAACAAAAGCGGCCAAAGCGAACGTATCATCGTCCGAGCTCGACATATTTTATTAAGCTACCTCCATCTTTATTAAGCATACTTGTACGTGTGGTGCTAAAGGCAAATTGTGCATACTTGTACAAAAAGATTGAACCAGCATGCTGGACAAGCTTGCAGTTGTGTCTGTAGTCGCCTTAAGATGCAAACTTGCGGTTACACGACATAGGACGCAGTGGCGGCCGGTCAGGGTCGGCAGGGTCGGCAGTGCCGACCCACACCTTTATAGATATTATAGATTTTTTTAATATTTAATTTAATCAGTATTTCAATAATTAATTGTGGCAGGTAATCAGTTGATGTCATTTGTTTTTGTGAAATAAAAAAATATCTGTGAGATAATGAGATAATAAAGACTAAATTTTATTCATGGTTTTTAAAAGAATTCGACCAATTCGACCAGACTAAATTTTATTCATGGTTTTTAAAAGAATTCGTCCAATCTGAGCGTTAAGTGACCCTGCGTAGACACTTTTCGAATTGATGATCCGATATCGGAGACATCCATCCGCCTGTGGATTCTTAAAAAGGCACGTTTTGCGTTTTCGGCGAGCCGATCCCAACCTTGACGATTTACTTGTAAAAATCAACGGAATATTAGTTGATTAGCAACCAAATATACATTTCTTTCCATATGAACTTAATTACCAAGTACGGCAAAATTAAATTTGCCGATGCTTCATTTAGATTGGTGATTGGTCGCGAACTGTACATTGCGAGCGCGGGATGAAATGTTATTTCATATAAGAACGTAAGTAGTAAAGTGAAGTGATATTCAGTGCACGAACTAGCCTTTCTTTATGTGATTTATTTTTATTTTCTAAAGTAATACTGTGATACGTTACGTCTGCCGTAAATAGTTAAAGGTTAAAGGGTTTGACATAGAAGTTTTTTTTAAATTAAAGTGTAAACAAATTCAGGTAAATTAACCTAAAAAATGCAAGCCATGGGAGAAACTGTAAGTATTGATAAGTCTGATATTGTAAATTATATTTTGCATAATGGGTTTTCATCTATTCCATACGAAGAACAAATTGTTATTAAAAATAAGGGGCGTCCTTTGCCTAAAATGTCCCGGCTTATAAATATTAGTGCGAGTAAGGGAAGTAATAGATCATTTTCAGATAATTGGTACAGCAAGTACTCATGGCTTACCGGGAGTGAAATAAAAAACAAACTTTTCTGTTGGCCTTACATTTTATTTTCGACAAATCCGGGGCAAACATCAAAATCCGTGGTGTGAATCTGGTTACGATAATTTAAAGGAATTATTTAGGGCTTTACATAAACATGATATTTCGAAAGATCATACTTACAGCAACATTAAATTAGATTTATTTGGAAAACAAAATATCTATGTTTCATTAGATAATGCCCAACGTGAAAATGCTATTAAACATAACGAAATTGTAAAAAATAATCACGCAGTTTTACGTCGTTTAATTGATATTGTAATTTTTTTAAGATTTTCAGGAATTATCTTTTAGGGGACACAATGAATCGGTGCATTCGTTAAATCAAGGTAATTATAGGTAATTATAGAGAACTAATAAAAATGTTTAAGAAATCCGATTTGGAATTTTCTAATTTACTTTCTGATTCGAAGACATTTAGCGGTGTATCTAAAACAATCCAGAATGAATTAATAGAATCAATTAGTTACATTTTGAGTAACGTTATTGAATCTGAGATTCAGGAAACCATTTGCTTTTCACTAGAAGTAGATGAAACTACCGACATATCATGTCATTCACAATTATCAATTGTTGTTCGATACGCGTTACGTGGTAATATCTATGAGAGGTTTTTAGGTTTTACAGACGTGAGTAAAAGCCATAAGGCAGAATATATTTTTGGTGTTTTAAAGGACAGATTAAAATTTTTTGATATCAAAAATAAATTGGTAGGACAAACTTATGACGGCGCTGCCGTAATGTCTGGTGAATTAAATGGTCTCCAGGCAAAAGTTAAAACTATTGCACCGCAAGCTTTATTTACTCACTGTCATGCGCGTAGAATGAATTTAGTTTTGCAGGATACATGTAAAAAAATTAAAGAATGTCGTCTTTTTTGCCAGTTTAAGCGGATTTGCTTCATTTTTCTCAAGCTTACCTAAACGGACTAATGTTTTAGAACGGTTTGTTTCGAAAAAAATGCCAACAGTTTGTCAGACGCGATGGAATTTTCAATCTCGGTTAGTTTTCACTGTAGCAGATTTTCGTGAACAGCTTTTGGAAGTTTTTGATTTTATTATTGAATGCGACGATTTTCAAAGTGATGATATCTCGATCCGTGAACCAATCGGTTTGAAAACTTTATTAAATGATTATTCTTTTAACATACTTTTAAATATTTTTAAGAAAGTGTTTACCCAAACCGATTTGATATTCAATGTTGTTCAAAATCATTTTAACTGACATTATTCATTCCAAAAATAGAATAACAAGACTGGTGCAAAATCTCAGAGATTTTCGTAATGATAGTAATTTCCAGTATATACGCAGTGAAGTTTTGGACTCGCTTGATATTTCCGAACCCCCAAAAAAAAGACAAAGGCATGACACAGAAACAGATATCGAAAAACGAGTATATTTTGAAATTTTGGATACTATTATTATGCAAATAGATACTCGTTTTTCGAATTTTGAAGATTTGCAAATTTTTGACCTCTTTGACGATTCAAAATTTAAAAGTTACGCCAAAGAATTTCCAAGATATTTATTAGACAGGTTAATTAAAAATTATCCATCATTCTTTAATAAAATAAAATTAGAAAATGAATTAAAAGTTTTATATGCTGATCTAAATATTTTCGGAAGATGGGATAAGTTACAAGATATGTATAATTTTATATACTGCAATTCATTACAACAAACTGTTACCGAAATTAATAAATTATTGTCATTAATTCTCTCATTACCACCAATGTCTGCCTCAAATGAACGAGATTTCTCTTGCCTCAAAAGAATCAAAACTTATTGTCGAAATACCATGAAACAAGAGAGAATGTCAAGCTTGTCTCAAATGTCAATAAAAAAAAACTTTTAAAATCTCTCCAAAACTCTAATAAATTTTACGATGACGGTATAACCCATTTTGCTACTTCCAAACAACGTAGACTTGAGTTAATTTATAAACATGTTTAGGTTCTAAATTTATAGGAAAAAACAAAAAAAAAATAAAAAACAAGACGGTATACCTATCTGAGGAGACAAAAAATACCTTGCCGACCTTGTCTCTCAAGCCACGAGCCGCCACTGATAGGACGATGCTCTTCTGTTAAATATAATTGCACTGACATGCTTTTAAATTGGAAATACAAATATAAGTAATTCTTAGCTTTAAAATCAATAAACAGCTGATAATAGAATTTATATATTGAGTGGAAAATTACTAGAAATAAAAAACAAATGTTTTTATATGCCTTTTAAAAATTGTAAAACTACATTTTCGAAATGAAATGAAAGTTTTTTTACTTTTTCAAAGTATCCAGGAAGGTGAGAAAAATAACAATTAGTATTTATGTATTCAGATGTTAGAAGTTAAAATATACATTTAAAACAATTTCAAGTTTAAGAATTACAGCGAATACTCATTTTTAATAAAATAAAGTTATTACAAGTTAAAATACAGTATAAAATAACAGTTATGGCAAAAAAGTAAGTTGACTGACTTTCAAAGAATAATTTGTAAGCTTTCGGTGTTGGATGTCTATACTTTCATTGTTTAGGTCACAATTTTCCGCAGCTGCTGCCTTTACCACTTCAACATATCTCAATTCCTGATCATTAACAAAGATTACGCAAACTTCACCAATACTGTCTCACCGGTATCCAAGAAAACAACGTCTTTGAAATAATACCAAACATCTGAGAAATGAGAATTACCGCTAAAAGCTCCAAGTTTGTAAACTGGAAGATCAACTGGCAACAATGAGGAAAGAAGTTTGTTCAAATATTTTATTTGAAGAATATAAGAAAACTACTTTCAGATTTTGTACATCTAGAGACTGTTCTCTTAAAATCCGTCAACGAATTGAAGCAACAATTGCAAGTAATATGGGATTTAATTACACCATAATTTTGCCTGAACTTGATTAAAACTATGCATTGCAGAATTTTGGATGTAACTAAAAATAAAGGGGACCTCAGTCACTGCAAAATTTTCAAATTTTTTTTGTTAACATTACGTATTGTATGCACTTTGTTAATTTGTTGTTATTTTGTTAAATTAATTGTTATTATACAAAAATATATATTTTCTATAATTATAGTAATCCAAAAATACTGTTTGATATATATATATATATATATATATATATATATATATATATATATATATATATATATATATACCGTGGAGGTAAACAATCGTAACTCCAATTTTTGCCGAAATGGAGTTAAGACGCTCTTGTTGTCAGGTTTTCATAGCATCTGGTGGAAAAGAATCATACATCCAGCATTATTAGTTGCCTAGATATGTCGTTTAAAAACAACCGCAACTACATTAGTCAGTTGAGGTAAACAGTAGTATATCCATAGGTACGTGCGTACACGATAGTATGCTTTGGAATGCGGTAGTGGTAAACAACCGTAGCTCCAGTTCTACATTAAATGATATTTAGTTGAGGGTGTTACCACGTGTTACTATTGTTATTATTTTACTTTATTGCTTCTACTGACGTTAGAATTAACATGACTTCTAATGAAAACAAACATTTACGTCAATTAATTAGTGCAAGGGTGTCTAAAATTATGAACCTGAATTAAATAACGGATAAAATGTACAAATTATATTTGGCAAAATGTTAATAAAGATGATGAAGTTTCCAAAGCAGAAACTGCCAAGATGTAGCTTTATAAAAAAAATTTCAATACTGAATTTAACCTGGGATTCAAAACTCCCTCAGTTGATACATGCGATTAATTTAGTCAACAACTCAAACAAGGTGATCAAGATGAAGCAACGGCTGCTGTTCGTCAGAAATATGAAGATCATCTTCACGACACTGATATGAGGTATACTGAAAAGAACGACAAAATAACAAGTAAGTTACCAGTTGATAGAACCAAAGTGATTATGATCGACATATACAAAAAGTCTTCCAACCCCTTACCTGACAAATAATCAAAGCTTTAATTCTACTACACTAAACCTGACAATTTATGATTCCACCACAAACAAGGCTTACTGCATGGTGTGAGACGAATCGAAAGCTGGAAGGGGTGGACATGAAATTGCTTCAGCATTATTGAAGTGCAGTGAAATTGTTCTTGCAAATTCTACGGTAGAACATTTAATTATTTGGTCGGACAATTGTCACAGTGATGTTCACTTACCTATGGCAACTAAAAATATGTCCAAATTTGAAAACAATAGACCACAAGTTTTTGTTGAGAGCGCATACCCACATGGAGACAGACCATGTTCATGGTTTAATTGAAAGGACGTTAAAAAAACAAGTAACTATGGAAATCGTTACGCCTTGGGACTGGCAGCAAATAATCCGCTCTACAGGTGTAACTGTGATGCAAATGGAGGTATCGGATTTCAAAAATTTCGAAATATTGTATGCCAAACCTCACTCACCATGTATTGGTAAAAAACGGAATAATGAAAAACAAGAGTTCCTTATTACAACTGTGGTGCAGTTTCAAATTCACGCTGCGTCGTCGTTAACTATTTTTTATAAAACAAACTTTACAAACCAATATTTTGTGAGTTTGAATGTACTAAGATCAGCCAGAACTCAAGTATCATTCCCTGATCAATTTCCTGCTATGCGTATGAATTGTAAAGGTATCACAAAAAAAAACAACATTTATTAAAGCTTTGCCAGTGGATCCCGGTGCAATTTCATAATTTCTACCAACAGTTGTCAATTTCAAAGCAGCAAACAGGTGACGGTGACAGCGACAACTAAAGTAAAAATATTTAGGTTTTATATTTTTTCTACTTAACGATTTTTTTTTTGTTTCAAACATTGTGATTTGGTTTTTGCATTTTTAAACACAGAATATAATATTTTTGTCATCACTTACGATTTTTATTTTGCATATTACCTGTTTGAAGATATAGAGGTAAAAAGTCGTAACTCCTAGTATCGTACACCAGGTAAATCATTTTTTAAAAATAATAATATTTAGTAATAGATTTCCATTTACGTAGTGTAATGTACCAATAATGTTGAATTCAATAATATGGAAGTACAAAATTTTTTATAGTTGTTTTGCGTTTTCCTGCAACAAATGTATACATTATGGATATACGACTGTTTACCTCCACGGTACAGATATATATATATATATATATATATATATATATATATATATATATATATATATATATATATATATATAATTAATATTTCTTGGATTTATTAGATTTAGGTTCAATAAGTAATAATAAATTTGGAACTAGATTTTATTGTCCATTGAAATCAACGTTTCGGAAGGAAAGCTTTACCTTTGTCAAGATTCTAAAATGTACAAGATTAGTAACAAAAAGTTATTGTTATTGTAATTTTTTTTATATATTTTACAATATCAGAAAATTGGCCGGGATATTAATGAAACACTCTATTGACTTTTTGTCTAGCTTTCGGAATGGTTTTATTCCTTTTTCAAGACACTGTAATAAGAAATAAATGTAAATATTTATAAAATATCACAATTCTTCAGTGCAACTTACTAGTCGTTGAGATTATTTGTAAAAGCATAGACACTCAACATTAATAACACAAATATAAAATATAAAATAATGGACAAAAATACATTCTAAAATTCTTTTAAATTTAGGTACAGATAGTAAAACTTAGTTTTACTCTGTATATATCTGTATATATATATATATATATATATATATATATATATATATATATATATATATATATATATACGTATAATTTCCATAAGAGATCTAAAAAATTGGAAAATACAAATTTTATGAAAAATTAAAAGTAGAAAATATTAAAAAAAAACTTTGAAGATTTAATTAAAATCGATATGTTGTAACAGAACTAATACCAGTTGTAAAAGTAAACAGAAATAACATCCGACTTAAAAATTAAGAGACCATTATAAATTTCTCTTCAACTATGTAAGTTAATTGCAACCCTATTACCCATTTATCTACCTCTCGCCCAACTTTCAAAGTGTGAAATCAGGACCTTGTAAAATAATGAGATAACTAAGTACAAGGTCACAGCATCCTTCAGATCGATACTCTCTCGAACAGCACCAACAATCAAGCACTTGGAAATTTTGACACAAAACCATGCATAAATTCTAAATAAAACTGTTAAATATTTCTTAAAATTTAAGTGTTTTAATCCACAAATACTCGATTTCTTCTCAAAAATTGTGTGACAAGATTACTACTTATCTACTTGTGCTTGTTGCATATTCCATAAGTAGCACAATTCGCTAACTCGAAAAGAGTTCACTAAAAAATCGAACTAAGACAGCTATGATTTATCGTACACGCCGCTACGAACAGTCTGTAATTATTCTAAAGTAGTATTGATTGCCTTAGCCAAATCTGAAATTGAGTAAAAAAACTTACAAAACATTGTGCGAGGAATCTGGAACGACGCCCAGCGTCGGTTTTCTCTGTTTGACGGCGGCGAGCGTACTGAAAAGTCGGGAGAATGGGAGCGGTTATGCGGCGATACAATATTTCGAGAACGGTTCGGGGAGAAATGCACCTGGAACATTAAATCTATAGTATAACGATAAGAGATTATAGGTACCTTCTGTAGCTGGCACGAAAGGGACGAGTTTAAATGATATTTATAGCTTTTGTTTAAACAAAATTATAGGTACAATTATTTTACTGAATTACTACATGGAAAAAGTAAAGATAAGAATCTAATCGAATATTATGTTAATTTCACAGAAAATATCACTGATTAGCTATCGCGATCATTAACTCCATAACAATACAATAATTTATACATAAAGAAATTAAACTAATTAATTCAACTGTTCATTTGTTTAGCACAAAAATGCTGCCACTAGTTACACATAGTTCAAAACCTAAGCAAATTTCATAAACTTGCTGAAAGTTATGTTAAAAAATTCAAGGTTGTCTGCATGAAGATTTGCAATATATGGTACTCTAGACTTGTATGAATTAAAACCAACATTGGTCCGCCTAAAGGGCTGATGAAGTGATCTTGTGTTCCTAACTGGAACTTCCACCAACATTTTAGAAATCAATGAAATGCAATCAATCATACAATTAATGATTTTTTTTTTATTTAATTAATGGCTTTGGATAACTTGATCCATTCAGCCACGACAATGTATTACTACTTGAATTTGTTAATGATGTATTGATCTATTGCATTTTTAACAAAATAGTACTTCGCATAGAGGTAAATTAAAAATATAATGTAAACATCAGTATCACAAGAATCAGTAGATTGATAAAAAACCATACATTTATTCATTCCATTCAATGCCTTAACCAACTTAAAGTGAATATTTAAAACCAACAAGGGATTACATAATATAGAGATACTTTTCACACTAAAGTGACTTTCATAGCGACTTTATTACAACACAAGACAGGCAACGGTTAGGAGGTAACTATATAACATAAGGATAGACAGAGGGAACAAAGCTAGATTTATACATTCACATTACACATTCCATCCTAAATTTTTCTTTTAGTCCTTTGTAAATATTCCCAAAAAATTTGGTTAAGCCTAATATTATAACGAGAGATATATAAAATAGAAGATTGACACTGAGGAAGAGGTATTTGTTCTTTTATCAGATTTTTCAATAGATACTTAATAGCAGTATCATTATATATGCACCCGAACATCCAATGATTCATATTGTCAGTGTTACCATTACAATCACAAAGTTCTGTTTCACTTAAATTAAATCTATGAAGATAGGCTTTCACAGTAGCATGATTAACAAGACATCTAACAAACATTGAATATACTCTTCTATTGGTATGACCTTTTGCAGCAAAAGGCGCAGTAGGTAAAACAGGGTGAATTTTTGTGTAAAGGTTGTTACTTCTGTTACAAAAAGCATTCCATTCAATTTCCCAGTTTTCTTTTAATTCTTGTTTACGCAGCGAGAATAAATCACTTCTATTGAGCCAGCTAATTTCTAATCCTTTTGAAACCGCTTCTTTAGCAAAATAGTCTGCTTTGGTGTTAGCCGGGATACCAGCATGTCCTTTTACCCAAATGAAAGAGACTGAATTATTTCTTCTAAGTAGCTTTAGTTGATTTTCTAAAATTTTGACGATAATACTGTTTTTGTATAAATGCTTATGAGAATTATCTAAAGCAGACAACGCAGATTTTGAATCCCACATAATTACGATATATACCGCACAACCAACTTCCAAAATGGATTTTGATCCATTTGTGAAAATCCTATATGGCTTATCAAATTTGGCAAGTTGTTTCTGAAGTTGAATGGCGTTGTTAACATCAAAAGTAGGGAAATAAACTTTGGTTTGGGAATAAAGAATATTGAAATTAGATTAAAAGAAATTAGTTAATTAATGATTTTAAAAAATAATTTTAGGTCTGCGTGGTCTCTTCGCACTTTTATTTTTTTATTTATTTATTTATTTACGGATATACCATTTCTACAAAAATATAACGTCAACCTGTACAAAGCATAGTTGCGTTAAAAAAACAAACTAAAATTAAAATGAAATTAAACTAAATTAAAGTATAAACTTAATTTATTCTTCTTCTTCTTCTTCTGCCACTTCCATCGGAGATTGGAAATCATCAAAGCTATTCTGACTTTGTTTACAGCTGACCTAAAGGGTTCATTAGTGGTACAGCCAAACCACTCTCTCAAATTACGCAACCGTGACGTTCTTCTACGGCTGGATTCCGTTTTCCTTCTATTTTTCCTTGCATAATATTTTTAAGTACTGCGTATTTATGTCCTCTCATCAGGTGACCCAAATTTCGAGTTTCTTCCTTTAATCGTTTTTTTATTATAACTAATAAATTAACAATCAGAATAAAACAATGTATTCTATAAGTTAATGTGATGAGTTTAGGTCCTGTCCCTTGGTTCTGGCGTGATGTGGTCCCCTCCAGTGAGAGAATCACGGGTCCATGTTACTGGCCTGTTGGCCAACGTTGCTTTAGTCTTCTGATTACTCGATTTTCTTTTGCTGGTATACTTCTTTCACTGTTGAGATATTGAGATCCTCATAGATTCTTTGGTTGGTTACATACCAGGGTGCATCAACAATTGCTCTTAAGATTTTTGATTGGCATCTTTCCATAATAGCAATATTAGATTTACTACTACAGCCCCATAGCTCTATGCCATATGTCCCATATTGGTTTGATAACTGTTTTATAAATTAGAATTTTATTATTTATTGACAGCTTGGAGTTTTTTCCAATTAACCAATTGATTTCTTTTTGTCTTAGTTGTATTTGTTTCTTTTTTGGTGATGTGTTCTTTCCAACACAGGGTTTGGTCCAGGTGTAACCCTAGGTATTTGGTTGTTTTAGTCCTGGGTATTTCCTCATTGTTGATATATATTGGTGGTGGTGTTCTCGTCGTAAAGTAAAAGTTAGTGGGTTGACTTGTTTTCATTTATTTTTATTTTCCATTGTTTTAGCCAGTTTTCAGGCTCCTACAAATAGTCTTGAAGTTGTTGTGTAGCTATGTTAATGTGTTTGTGACTTGTAAGTGCTACTGTGTCATCTGCAAATGTGCCAATTGTTACGTTATGTGATGTTGGTAGATCAGACGTATATAATATATATAATAAAGGTCCCAGGACGCTTCCCTGTGGAATTCTCGCCTTAATGGGATGCGTTTTGGGATATTTCTCCATTTACATTTGTTCTAAACTGTCGGTTTTCCAAGTATGATGTAAGTATTCGAAAGAATGGTGGTAATATTTGTTGAATTTTATAAAGAAGTCCTTTATGCCAAACCTTATCAAAAGCTTGACGTACATCTAGTTGATACCATTGGGCAATATTCCTTTTCTTCTAATGCGGAATTGATTTTATGGGTTATTCAGTGGCATTGCTGGATAGTTGAGTGTTTTCGTCGAAATCCAAACTGATAATTTGGTATCCAATCTGCTCCTGTAAAGTCTGGATCTATTCTTTTTATTAAAAGTTTTTCTAGTAATTTGGAGATTGTTGATAACAGACTGATAGGTCGATAGGATGAGACTTCACTTGGATCCTTTCCTGGTTTTGGAATAATAGTATTTCTGCAATTTTTAGATTTTAGGCCAATAATTACATCTTAATATTGCATTAAATATATATGTAAGGATTACTATACCCTTTTTTGTAATTCTTTTAGCATTTTTGGTGTTATTAGGTCAATTCCTGGTGACTTTTTGATATTTAGTCTTAAGATTTCTTCTTAAGTTCTTTGGGTGTTGTTAAATTTATTGGATTTACTGATGGTTGTTCTGAGTTTAAATAATTAATAATTTCTTGATCTTCTTCATTTTTGTGTGGTTGGAATACTGTTGCTAAATGTTCAGCAAATAATTCTGATTTTCTTTATCGCTTCTTGCACATTTGGTTCTGTGTGTCTGTGGTTTTTCGTACTGGTGGGGATATTGCTTGAGGTTTTAAGGATGATTTTATTGGATTTCCATATTGAATGGTCTGGGTTCCGACTTTGTTGCCATTTGGCTCTTGCTCTTCTTTTTTCAGCAATGAGCTTTTTAATTTCTAATGGAATATTTATTCTTTTCTCGATTTTATTTTTATCTGCATCGTTCGGTGTTCCTTCTTTTGCAGCGTTTTGCAATAAAGTTATAAGGTTGTTTGTAGCTGCTTCTATTTCTGAAGGGCTTTTTAGTCTTACATTTAGTTTAATGTTTTTATCCAGTATTTTTCGGTAAAGGTTCCAATCTGTTCTAGGCCCATGCAGTTTTGGAGTAGGTTGTTTGTTAATAACGCATGTGCTAATTGTTGCAATAATTGGTGAATGATCTGAAGATAGATCATATCTTGGAACTATGTCCATAAAAAGGTGTTAGATATTCCTTTTATGATGCAAAAAATCTAAGAGGTCTGGTCTTTTTTTGGGGTCCGTTGGCCAGTACGTTGGTGTTCCGGTTGATAAATATTAGTATTTATTTTCTTGCATTAAGCTATAGAGCTCTCTCCCCTTTGTTGTTATTAATCTTGATCCCCAGTAAGTGTGTTTACTATTAAAGTCACCAGCTGCGATAAATTTTGGACCTAGAGTATTGAAGAAGGATCCGAAATCGTTTTTTTTTAATATTGTGCTTTGGAGTGCAATATACTGCTGCTATTGTTATTTCATAAGGTAATGAGGCACACTTTAATTACTGTAGCTTGGATACAGTCTGTTATATAACTTTCCATCATGAAATGTTTAATTGATTGTTTGATCAAGATTGCTGTACCTCCCATGGGCTGTCTTGTCTGGGTGGTTAGTATGGTACGTTAGATAATGAGTTATTTTAAAATACGATTTGTCTGTAAAATGTGTCTCACTTATTAATAATATATCTATAAAATTTTGTTGTAGAAATATTATCACCTCGTCCTTATGATTCAGCAGGCCATTGGCGTTCCATTCAGCTATTCGTAAAAAGAATTTTATTTGCATACGAGTTTACTTAGCATGTTTATTACATGCTGTTTTGTTGCAAGATTTGATTAAACATGGCTTTGAATTCTTCTAAAAAACTTCATAAGAATAGTGTTTGAATCTTGGTTATCTGAAGGAGCAGCAGGAGGTTGTCTATTACTCGCTGCATTAGCATAGCTTACATTTGGTCTTACTGTATTGGGTATAAAGTTTCTGTTACGTGCTTGCGACATATTTTGGTGATGATTATATGTAGTTTGTGCTATATTTTTATTTCTATTTAAATTACGATAATATTCGCATCCTTTATAGTTAGCTGGGTGATCTCCTCCACATAAAGCACACGTAGCTGGTGTGTTCTTGTTCTTTTTTACAGCTGTTTGTACTGTGCTGCCCTCCACATTTCACACAGACATATGGTCTATTGCAATATGTTTTTGAATGGCCATATAATTGACATCTCATACATTGGATGATATTTTTGTTTTTTATGGGTGGTTCAATTTGTATATTGCAGTGTTGTAATTTCTGAATTTATCTTGGTTATTGTCTGATGGTTCAAGGTCAACAAAGAACATATTTACGGCTCTTTTGTAATCCTATGTTTAGCATTAATGAATGTTTCTTACCTTATGACCCAGTTTTGTCAGTTCTTCTTTGATATCTTCTGTTGCATGTGAATAGTGAAGGTATTTAATTACGACTCTATAGGCCCTTTCTTCCTTTGGTTGATATGTGTGATGAATAATGTTGTTCTCTCTCATATATCTTTGATAATTTTCTGTATATTTCTGGATCGCTACAAATTATTTTTGACTGTATTATTTGCCATAGTCCTGGTTTCGTATTGTTCAGCTTCAGCTATTTCTGTAAATTTTTTCCTCATTTCTGGAGGTCGCTTACACCGTAAACAAATATTGGTGGTGGTTTAGGTTTTCTTGGCGCTGTTTCATGTTGATTGGTTTCATTTTCTTGGGTATCCGTTAGTGTATTATATTTGTTCGATAGGATAATGGTATCATCTTCTTTGTCTGTTTCTACATTTGATCTGATTTTTCTGCGTTTTGTAGTTTTAACTACTTGCCATGAGTTTTTTGTTGACACATTTGCACTTTCTGGTTCGTCATCGCTTGTTGATGACATTCTGTAGTATTGCTGGCTATTTCTGTTATTTATATTGCTGTTGTGTGCGCGTTTTGTTGATTTATATATTGTTCTTGATTGGGCGGAAATATCATATTCGTCGAAGAATTGGTGGTTGGTTTGATTTATTTCATATTGTACATACCTGGTGTTTGTGATGAGATTTGTGGATAACCCTGTATATTGTTGATTTGTGATTGACCCTGTGTGTTGTTTGGAATCTGCATTTGTGGGTTACAATTCATTTGCTTGCAAAAGGGTTTCCTGGCTTAATTTATTAATCATACTCAAAACTTTAATTGATTGCCTAAATGTTCTTCCTTCTTCTTTTTATATAGGACATGGCTCTGTCTGTTTTTCAATTTGCCTCCAGTAAGTTGTCGTTCCATCGTTTTCGTGGTCTTCCTACTGATCATCTTCCTATTGGGAAACTGTCTCTTGCCGTCTTTACTACTCTATTTTGTTATTTGTGATTCGGCTTATATGATCGCTCCATTCTACTCTTCTATTTCTTACCCAGTTTTTGATGTTCTCCACCTTGCATCTACGTCGTATATCTGTACTTCTAGCTCTGTCCCATAGTATCTTACCATCAATTTTTCTAACGTTTGTCAATATTGGTCTGATGACTGTTCTGTAAATTCTGCCTTTCCATTTCTTTCCCTATATTTTTATGGCTCCATATTGTTCATTCATGCAGCCTGTGGCTCTGTTTGCTCTATTCACTTGATCTTTCACTTCAGTTTCGAGCTTTCTGTTAGATAATGTGATGCGTAGATATTTAAACCCCATCACTTGTTCTATTATCTGACCTTCCAGTTACAATTTACATCTTAGTAAATTTGCTGTTGTTACCATGCATTTTGTCTTTTTTGGGGAAATTAATTACTATTTAACTGGGAATAAGCCACAATTAAAGGTTAAAATACGTTTATTGACGTTTCAATTTCCACTTCGGAAATCGTTCTCAAAATACAAACATTAGTAAATTAAACAAATTTTGTTTTTTGTTACTTAGTGAAAAATTCTTCTATTAATTTAATTTTATCTGACTCATCTATATTGACAATTCAGACATACATTATACATTTTAAAGTAGACGACTTTAAAATGATATTGCCAATATTGTTGAGTTGCGTTCCTGGGACGACTTTACTTATAAGATAGTTCATTCGATTACATGAAATCAACTTTAACTTGAGAATATCCGTCAGAAAAGATCATAACATGTAATTCGTCTTTAAAAAGACAAATACATGCCATGATGACAGTAAAATTCTCCTGTTAGTGATTCCATAGTAAATTATGAGGGAAAAACCAGGAAAAAAACCTCATAATACTATCCCGACATGGTAAGTATTTGATCTTGCATTTATTTACCTTCAATAAATACCAAATTCCGATTTTATATGTTTGTTATTTAAAAAATATAAATGATGTATTCTCTATATGTTACTGACTTACCAATACTGGTATTTTCTTTTTAATAACTTCCTCTTTCAATATGGGTAACCAGATCCTACTACATTCTGCCGAGGAATTCGCGACACAATTGGTCTCATTTAGCATAATTAGAGCCGCTTCTTTGATTTTTCTCTTTTTACCATCCGTTTCTTTTAGGACTATATTTGAATCATTCCATTGAACCCTATGTTCATTATCCCATGCATGTTTACATATTTGAGATCTATCAAATTCTCTATTTTTATCGGTAAGATAGTTTCTATTTTTAATATAGGATTGATGTTCACATATAGTGAACCACCAATTATGTACAGTCAACTTAGTTAATTATATACAAAAAAAATAAATGCCCTGGTTATACGCAACTGATCCTTGATGATCTAAATTTACCAATAATAAGATATAGGAAAAATTGTAATGATTGACCTAAAAAGGTAATTTACTTGCCTCAGAGATACAACTCTGTACTTTGGCTTTCAATTGAAGGTTGTAATAAAGTAATGAGGACAATATCCTGAAGGGATAAATGTCCAAAGGTTTGAAAATATAATAATAATAAAGTCTTAATAAATAACTCTCTGATTAGATGTGTACACATAAAATCGCACAAACTGAGTTAAATGGGAGGATTTAAAACCTCGACCTGGACGTGACTTTTAATTTTAATGCTTATATATTTTATAATTTTTAGAAAAAAATGACGGGTCTTTATTATTAAATGAAACAGTATGATTTAAGATTGGAAACAAAATATTATAAACAAAATTATTAACAATTAATGAATACAAAAAAAAAATATAAAAAATGAACAATGTTCCACACTCTAAATAAGGGAGGTCTTTCGGGCTGGTATCCTGAAGTGGTCCGAGAGTAGTCTTAGAGAGCTCTGGACCTCTGATGGAACAGACGGGCAAATGGGCAAATTCAAAAACGCAAATTCTTTTCCGTCTTGTAAAAAAAATCCCCAAAAATAAATAAAAAAAAAATCCTCGATCCTGGATTTAACTTCTTGGGGTAGGCGACTAGAAGTGGCTTATAAATCAACGGGTATACACTACGAAACAACTAAAAACTGTATATATTCTTCCTTCCAACGAAATTAATATTCTTAAAACAAATTTAGCCTTCTTCTGTCGCCTACCCTTTTTTTTGTTAAACGATGTTGTCTACCAAAAGGTTAAAACCAGAATCAGCGCTAATTGCTAGCCGGATGATCATGTTGCCCTACATCATCGTAGGTGTCGCTGTTTAAGCCAACTTATAAATTCAAAATTCAGAAAAGCATTAAGAGGATTGGGATTTTAAAATTGTATTTAAAAATGTTTACGGATTATTAAAGTAATGGACTCATTACACTCCCCTCTTACTCAGAGAAAAAAAAAAAATTTGAAACGAAAAAATTTTTTTTTTATTGCATACCTAACAAAAATCATAGGATAGGTATGAACCGTGCGTCATGTCAATAGCTCAAACAGACGCTTAGCTATTGGTTAGCCAAGGTTTCCGTCATTGTAGTACAAGCAAAGGATATAAGCCAATCTAAAATTTAAATTTTTAGCCATGACACTTGTTTGCCAAATGTAGCTAAAATACACTAACTTAAAACTAACTTCCAAACAATCTACATCGACTCGCAAGATTACAAGTAACCACAGATTATGAATAATGTAGAAAGAAGGAGACATCTAAAGATATCCAAATATTACTAAGTGACTTACAAGTCATATCCTATCAATAGTACATAAACTACATTAAGCTTCCATGTAGCCTAAAATAGTCGTAAAGACAAATACTCATATATCTCAAAATAATGTGAAATCGGACACTGATTCCAAAATTGACTATTCGGTGTACAACAGATTTATAGTAGAATATCCAAAAATAATCAATCAAGCAGAGGTGTGGACCGATTCACAATTTATAAGTAACAATAAAAAAAATCACAACATATATACTAATTATTTAAGTATTGAATTGGACACTAAATCCGAAATTGATCAACCAGTGGACAACAGATTTATAGAATAGCATATCCAAAGATATAATCAACCAGGCAAATGAGTCACCAATCTCTTACTCTAACCAAATAATCCAAAAAGTAACAATAAGAAAAATGCCAAATATATATGGACCAGGTTAAGTGTTGAATTGGGTACTAAATCCAAAATCGATCAACCAGTGGACAACAGATTTATAGAATAGCATATCCAAAGGTATAATCGACCAGGCAAATGGGTAACCAATTCACACTATAATCAAATAATCTAAATAAATTAGGTCAACATATACCCACATCCGGTAATATGTGCCTAGACCACAATATTCATAGACTAAATCATTGAATCTAAATCAACATCAAACAAATTAACTCATGCTGATATTCACTAACTATAGCAGGTAGCTACAACAGATTTATAAGAATATCAGACATAAGTGAGTTACAAGGCATTTAGTAAGCCAATAATAACTACTTAACATATCCAAAAAGTAATAGTTAAAGAAGTAAGTAATCAAGTAAATAATAAGTAAGTAATCAACAAACAAAATATCAAGAACGAACAGGCCAATTTCTGTAGAAACTGCAAATTACTAATTCGTTCTGACATTACTACAAAAGAACAAGATATGTTCTAATTCTAAATCCAAAATCAATAAGTGAATGTAACTGTAAACGGTCATTTGTTGACTAAAGTATAAATTACTAATTTCAGAAAGCAATCTAACTATGCTAGCCATAAAGGTAGCAATGTCAAAAATATCTTAACATAAGTGAGTCTAAGAAATCAGCTAAAGGAAATCTTTTGTAATTACAATTGAACATAGTCTGGAAAGACTCAAGATTAAAACTAAAATGTTCAAATTAGAATTCAAATTGAAGATGGTTAACTTATTATGAACGAAACATCTTACTGCCCAGTTATATACAAAACTTGTCGTGAAAATGGTGAATTCCGAAACTCATCGAACAACTGAGGCCTCCAATTGAACAACAACTTCGAACCCACGTATTCAATCAAGTATGCATGGGCAGAATAGTCCATATGATATAAGAGTATACAAAAACCTACAAATTAAGTATATAAATAATTCCTAGTAACTGATTTTAGAATCCTTCCATATAGTACATGAAGATATTAATTAAAATAAAGCATGACTATGACCAATAAAGTGACTAAATCTATACACAAAAAAAAATCACAACATTCTTTCCAATATGGCAACCCAAATAACAAAAGATGATAATCAAATTAACAAACAAAATATATAATAGTAGTATTTAATATAGTTCCATACCAGTAAAAAGTAAACAAAGATAAGTGTACCTAATAATGCAGTCACACTATTATCCTAATACGCTGATCAGCTTAAGTCACTAACTTCCTAATGTCCTAATCAGCTTAAGATGGAATACTGGTAGTTCTGTTATGACATTGTGAAGACACACTCAACTTCTAATACGGTGATTAGCTTGGGTCACTAATTACCTTATATGGTCACGAGTAGTTCGGTGATGACACAAAAACACAGCGGAACGAGAGATAATAATTTAGTGTGATTTAATTATGACCATTGTGAACGAGTTTGATTTAATTTAATAAAATAGCTATATTTACGTAAATACGTGTTTTAACTATTTTAATAGACGATACTATTTTAATAGACGATATCAGAAGTGTGTTAAAGAACCTACGGTAGAATTTAGTGAACTGTTTTTAATGATAAGTGATTTTTAATGTTAAGTGTCCAAAATGCCGAAAAGGAAAAAGTCCAAGCGAAATAGTAGTTCCAGTAGTGAAACCACAACTATTTCGTCCACCGATTCTTCGCCGAGAAGGTAGTCAAGGTTTTTACTAGTCGATATGGAAGAGAAATTTTAATAAATCATACACGTAAAATGTATTAAAGACACTTATCACCTTTTTACTGAATATGGTTTGCAGTAGTAGAAATATATTGTTGTCCGGCATAATAATATATGTGGGCTTACTTTGTTTTACATGCAACAGAACTTTAATTTTATGGAAGTAAGTAGCGATATATTGTTTTATTTGAAAACGAAAAGTTGATTAGGTGTAACTTATTTGTTTATTACACAAATTATCTGCTGAATGGTAAGTCGTATTATTTATTTGGTTTTACCTGTATGTAGAGCGGAAAAAGCTGAGAATTTTGGTATACTTAACTCAATATTTTAAAATTTGTCATTTACCTGGTTTTCGCAGTATACCGACGATATTTCAAGCGATTTCTAAGCTTAAAAGTACCTCTAAAACATGGTACGCTAGTTTTATTGAAAATGAAGTTGCATGGTCTCAATTTTCTTGGGCAGAATGGAGATCAGTGTTAGAAAATACTTTTCAAAGTACACGAAATACTTATGATCTTTTTATGGACCTAGCCCATCATAAACTAACAGAAAGTTCTTCATTATATGAATTTTATTTTGAACATTTAGCAAAAATTAATAAACTTAAAGTAAATTTTTCCAAGTCAGATAAGATTTCTTTAATAATTGGTGCTATTAGAGACGAACATATTAAATCTGCTATTGAAGTTGCTCAAATCAAAGATGTCAATTTATTGGCAGTTTATTTAAGAAATAAGCTTTATCACAAAAGTCCAGAAAAATTGCCTGATTTAACAAATCCAATTGTTTTTTTCCAAATCAAAATTTGTACATAATAACAAATTTGTTAATAACAAATTTAACAAGAATAAACCTTGTATGTGCTATGGAATTCAGGGTCATTTAAAAAAAGATTGTCACCACAGAAACCAAATATGCAGGTTTTTTTTTTTAAAATTAAAGGTCATATTGAACAATACTGTTTTAAAAAGAACAAAGAATGTCAAGAGACAAAAGTAAATAAAACGAACAAAAATTTAGAAAAAAATAAATCTGTTAAACAAATACAGTTTGATTCATTCGAAAATAAATTTAATAAAATTATTTTCTTAAATGAGCACAGCCATACTGCATTCATTGATTTTGGCAGCGATTGTTCGCTAATTTCAAAAGAATTGGCAGATAAGTTTAAATTAGAAATAAAATCATTAACTAAAGATGTAAAACTTTCTGGATTTTTGGGAAATTCTTTATCAGTTGAATATTATGTATTTTCTAAAAGAAAAATCGATTTTGTAGAATTAAATATTATGTTTGTGAATGTCATGGATAAAGATTGGGTTAATGACCTTCTAATAGGAAGAAATTTTACAGAAGATGTAAATATTATGTAATATAGGATAGATAATAGTTTAACATTTAAATATAAGAAAGACTTAGATAAACAAATAAGTACAGGAAATATATCTAAACACGAGTAAATTATGTTGGAAAATATTTTGCTAAATCACGAGGACTGTTTTTATACAAATTTGAAAGCTCTAAAAAAATCGCATTCTGTTGTTATGAGAATCTATATTACAAGTTCAGATGTAGTTAAGCTTCGTCCCTACAGAACACCTGCAGCTGACAAAGAAATTTTACAAAAAACAATACAAGAATTATTGGATGCAAATATTATTCGAAAGAGTAATTCATCGTTCGCAAGCCCTTCTTTTCTTATTGATAAAAAAAAGATGTAAATTGGACATGGACATAAGAAGAAACAAAAATTGTTAAAGAAATAAAGAAAGTTATAGTCTCAGAACCAATTTTAACAATATTTAATCCGAAACATGACATAATAGTTTACACGGATGCAAGTAGAGAAGGATTTGGAGGCATAATAACTCAAATTGTTGATGGTCGTGAAAAGTCAATTGCCTATTTTAGCAAGCAAACCACAAAAGAAGAAAAGAAATATCATTCTTTTGAATTAGAGCTTTTGGCTATTGTCAAAACCCTAGAAAGGTATAGATAATATTTAGCAGGAAGATCTTTTACTGTAATAACAGACTGCAATTCCGTTAAAAATGCATTAGTAAAACAAACAATAATCCCAAGAACAGCAAGATGGGTTTTGTGTTTACAAAATTTTTGTTTTGAAATAAAACATAAATCAGGAGTACAACTACAACATGTAGATGCCTTAAGTAGGAACTTTGAAAGAACTGAAGCAGGGGAAAGTCTTGAAATTAAAGTGATGCTCATCAAAGAAGACGACTATCTAAGAGAAGCACAGGATACAGATACGGAAATAAATAAAAAAAGATTATTCTTTTGTCAGGAGATCAGGAAAATCATAAGGATACTTTCAAGAAATATGATTTAAGAGGAAACAAAGTTTATAAAATAGCGGAATATGGTAGAAGATGGTATGTGCCTAAAGATTGTCGTTGGCAAATTGTCAAAATGAATCATGACGATATTGGACATTTTGCGTTGGATAAAACAATTAAAAGAATAAAAAACGGTATTGGTTTCCACGAATGCGAAGATTTATTAAGAAATACATTTCGGCTTGTCTTGCCTGTTTATACCATAAATAACCGGGAGGAAAAAAGCCTGGCTATCTACATTCCATTCGAAAATATGCTAGACCGTTTCATACACTCCATGCCGATCATTTAGGGCCATTTGTGTTAACGAAATCTCAAAATAAATACGTCTTGGTTTTGATTGATGCCTTTTCTAAAATTGTGTTTGTTGAAGCTGTCCCAGATACATCAAGTAAATATGTTATTCGTGCTTTAGAAGAAATTTTTAAAATATTTGGTAACACCAAACGAATGATATCAGATGCAGGATCAGCTTTTGTTTCAAAAGAATTTTTGAATTATATGGCAGAGAGAGGAATTAGAGTGTTTACAACTGCCGTAGGAATGGCAAGAGGCAACGGCCAAGTAGAAAGGGCAAATAAAACATTACTGGATACCATGGCCACAATGGGTGCAAAATTTGAGTCCGATATGTGGGATAAAAATTTAAAAAACATTCAACAAGGAATAAACGAGACAAAACACCGAATAACTAAATCTTCTCCCAGTGAAGTGTTTTTCGGGTACAAATTAAGAGTTGATGGAGACAAATACATAGATGATAATGATATGGACATTATTGATGTAACGTTATTGAGAAAGGATGTAGCTAAACGATTAGAAGAAAACAGAATCAAACAGAATAACGAATTTAATAAAAAAAGATGCTCTCCAGTGAAATATGCTGTTGGTGACCTGGTATTGACAAAAGTTACAAGTTTTCCAGCAAACAATGAAAGTAAGAAGCTTTTAGAAAAGTATAGAGGGCCATTCAGGATTGTTGAGGTTCTACCAAATGATAGATATCGTGTAACAGAAGATGTACATTCATCAAGAAAAAGGCGTCCTTATGAAGGAGTTGTTGGTGGAGAAAACATCAAGAGATTTAAGATTCAAAGATCTTAAAATTATTCAGGTTAGTTACATGATAGTGTAGTCATTTTGTAGAATGACAAAGATATTCTATTGTTTAAAAGGAATTTGTTTGAATAGCTGGAACTAAAAAAAAAATATATTTTAATTGTCATTCTGAAAAATGACAACAAAGTGTTTCAATGATCTGAATGGGTTTATTTGAGTAGTTCTGACTATTTGAAGCAAATTTATTTTATTCGTCATTCTGAAAAATGACAAATAAATGTTCTAATGTTCTGAATGGATTTTCAGTTCGTCATTCTGAAAAATGACAAATAAATGTTTTAATGTTCTGAATGGATTTTCAGTTCGTCATTCTGCAAAGTGACAAATAAATGTTCTAATGTTCTGAATGGATTTTCAGTTCGTCATTCTGAAAAATGACAAATAAATGTTTTAATGTTCTGAATGGATTTTCAGTTCGTCATTCTGCAAAATGACAAATAAATGTTTTAATGTTCTGAATGGATGTTCAGTTCGTCATTCTGCAAAATGACAAATAAATGTTCTAATGTTCTGAATGGATTTTCAGTTCGTCATTCTGAAAAATGACAAATAAATGTTATAGTGTTCTGAATGGATTTTCAGTTCGTCATTCTGAAAAATGACAAATAAATGTTCTAATGTTCTGAATGGATTTTCAGTTCGTCATTCTGAAAAATGACAAATAAATGTTCTAATGTTCTGAATGGATTTTCAGTTCGTCATTCTGAAAAATGACAAATAAATGTTATAGTGTTCTGAATGGATTTTCAGTTCGTCATTCTGAAAAATGACAAATAAATGTTTTAATGTTCTGAATGGATATTCAGTTCACCATTCTGCAAAATGACACCCAAATATTTTAATGTCTTGAATGAGTTTGTTTGAATAGCCGTAGCTATTCGAAACAAATTTATTCACATTGTCATTCTGAAAAATGACAGCCATATGTTTTAATGTTTAAAAATGAGCTTGTATGGATAGTTGTAGCTATCTGAAACGAATTGATTTAGACTATGTCATTCTGCAGAATGATGGAGCCTTTCTATAAATTGGCATTCTTAATAATAAAGAACATATTATTTTTTTTTAATAGGTGTTGTACGATCGAGGACGGTCGTGACGTCAGGATGGTCGAATGCAGTCACACTATTATCCTAATACGCTGATCAGCTTAAGTCACTAACTTCCTAATGTCCTAATCAGCTTAAGATGGAATACTGGTAGTTCTGTTATGACATTGTGAAGACACACTCAACTTCTAATACGGTGATTAGCTTGGGTCACTAATTACCTTATATGGTCACGAGTAGTTCGGTGATGACACAAAAACACAGCGGAACGAGAGATAATAATTTAGTGTGATTTAATTATGACCATTGTGAACGAGTTTGATTTAATTTAATAAAATAGCTATATTTACGTAAATACGTGTTTTAACTATTTTAATAGACGATACTATTTTAATAGACGATAATAATAAGAATGAAAAGGGTTAATAATTTAACTTATATAACCAAATAATAGGCAAGGAATAAGCTGTACATATACAATGTCTGGTAATTAGTAATAAAGTTCCAAGAAAATACCAAATCGTAATCAAAACCGAGCCAGAACAATAATAGTCACAATGGTAGATTAACTTTATTAGACAAACTCAAGTTAATATTCATCTGAGGAAGAGGATGCTATGTCATCCACTGTATTATCTGGAAGTAAATCCTTTATATGAAATTGACCAATTCGTCTATTTGTCGAATTGTCTTTTAATTCATATACTAAAGGAGAAATTACTCGAACGACAGTACAGGGAATATATTTCTGGCAGAACTTAGCAGAAATGGCATCACCCTTACTTGATTTTACAAAATTTCGCTTCAATACTCGATCGCCAATAAAGAATCGCATGTCTCGTTTCCTCAAATTATACCGACTCTGATTTCTAAGGTAAGAAGCTTTCAACTTCTTCCTAATGTCAGCGAAGATTGGAGGTAAATTTTGGAGATCATCCATACGATGAAGTTTTTCCGAAACTTGAGGAAGGGTTGCTGAATTCTCAAAAATTAATCCAAAATAATCACCTGACAAAGGAACATGCCTACCAAAATTAACATAAGCTGGAGAACATTGAGTAACTTCATGAACAGAAGTTTGAATGGCTTGAGCGACTGAATGAATATACTGATCCCAAGCTCTATGATCAGTGTAGGTATAAGATCGAAGAGCAGTCACAATGCTGCGATTTACCCGTTCAGTATGATTAGCTTGCGGATGATAAGATGCATTATAGAAAATCTTTTGGACCTTTTATTTATTCAAAAGATCTTTAAAGGCTTTTGAAATGAATTGTGGATCATTGTCACACGAAACTATTTGCGGAGTACCAAAAAGCAAGAAAACTTAATCCTCTAAGAATTTCAAAATGGCTGGAGTTGTAGCCTTTCGAAGAGGACAAACTAAAGGAAATTTGGTGAAGTAATCTACAACAACCAAACAATACGTATTACCTAAATAACTACGTGGATACGGTCCAATAAGATCTAAAGATATCATTTGCCAAGGCAAATTAATGTTCCTAAATGAACCCATTAATCCAGCTTGAGGTAGGTTACTCGGCTTGCATGTTGCACAAACTCTACATCTCGAAATGTATTTCTTAACTGAGTTGCGCAAACCAGGCCAGTAATATAGCTCAGCTATCTTACTAAAAGTTTTGTAGAAACCAAAGTGACCTGATGTCACATCATCATGAAAGGTTTTCAACACTTCATCCCTATTAGCTGTTGGGACTACTATTTTCCAATCAGACATATTCGATAAAGATTCGACAGGACTGATAACGTGTTTATAAAGGATATTATTTTCCACCTTGAAATCAGGATATCTACTAGGTTCTTGGGTGACATTATGAATCATCTTACGATACCAATTATCTGGAAATAAAGTGGACAGATCTAAAAGATTGATATCGAACGTTCGTGACAACGCGTCTGCAACCACAACACCATTGGCTTTGCGATGCACAATACTATAATCAAAAACAGAAAGCCTACAAATCCAACGGGACAAACGCTGTGACGGATTTTTCATAGAATGTAACCATAATAAAGAACTATGATCTGTAATGATAGTAAACTTACGACCTTCAAGATAGTATCGAAAGGCATCAAGACCATGAATAATTGCAAGAAGTTCTCTTTCTGTGGTGGAATAATTTTTCTGTGCTTTATTAAGCTTTTTGCTAGTATAAGCTATTGGATGTTCCGAACCATCCTTTATCTGAAATAGTACACCACCTGAAGCAATGTTGGAACAATCTGTCATTAGGTAAAAATGCTCTTTAAAATTCGGAGACGTCATGACAGGAGCACTAGTAAGAGCTTCTTTTATACGCCGGAAAGCATCATCGGCTTCTGAAGTCCATGTAATAGTTTGGCCTTTTTTCCTATTTTTCAGCAAATCTGTAAGTGGAGACAACAAAGTAGAATAAGACGGAACAAACCGACGATAATATCCACACATTCCCAATATCCTACGGACTTGGGTGGTAGTCTTAGGTATAGGAAAGTCCTTAATGGCTATAACTTTATCAGGATCTGTCCTTAAACCTTTACTATCAACTACATATCCTAAAAATTTAAGACTAGGACGACAAAACTGTCACTTATCTAAATTAATAGTCAAGTTAGCCTCATTGAGACGTAAAAACAACTTATCTAAAATTTCCATATGAAGTGAAAAATCGGGAGTGACAACCAAAATGTCATCCAAATAATAAAAAACATAGGGCTCTAATTGAGGACCAATGACTAAATCCATCAAACGACACATTGTCTGAGGAGCTGAAACAAGACCGAAAGGCATAGTGACAAACTGGAATAATCCTTTCCCACTGACTGCAAAAGCTGTATACTTTTTACTTTCTTCACTTAAAGGTATTTGAAGAAAAGCTTTAGATAGGTCGATAGAAGAAATGTACTTAGCATTCTGAAGTTTACTTAAAATGACATCTATTCGGGGAATAGGATAAGCATCCCTATTTGAAGTAATACTATTCAACTTTCGACCACCGAAGCAGACCCTAAAAGATCCATCTTTTTTCTTTGTTAACCACAATGGACTAGAGTAAGAAGACGTGGAGGGTTCAATGATTTTCAACTCTAACATGGAATCGATTTTCTTCTCCAAGTCAACTTGCCATGCCTGAGGAAAAGGATACTGATATTTTCTAAAAGGTGTGGTATCTCTTACCTCAATAGTATGAGATATTAATGAGGTACGACCTAACTTGTCTTTTGATGAAAGAGATACAAATTTAGAGATCATATTCTATAATTGTCTTTGTTCGAGACAAGATAGACTCGAAAAGTCCTGAATAGTACTAAGTACAGACAGATTAAATTGAGAAACAGAAAAAAAAAATTAGAACAATTTAGTGTGCTATTAAGAGCATTTAAGAAATCCATACCTAAAATTATAGAATTCTGGACTGAGGGAATAATATAGAACGTAATTTGCTTACATAAATCTGCTACTGTGATTTCAGTTTCAAATTTGCCTGTAATAGACTGAACTGTACCATCTGCAGTAGATACTTGCAGAGAAGAAATGGGCATAATAGAAATTTCAGCATTTTTCAGTAAAGCTAATGAATGTGAACCTATCACAGAAATGTTTGAGCCACTATCTAAAAGAGCTAAATAAGATTGTCCTAAAATATTAATAGGAAGATAAGGTCTATTATCATTATGTTTCTTCACTAATAATGAATTCAAATCAAAAAAACCATTACCTGATTGGTCAAAAATTTTAAATGGTACCAAACTTAATTTATTATCTTTACCAACACAATCAGAGGATGCAATAGGCAAACAAGAAGAATCAGAAATATAAGAATCCTCCTGGCCTGTTGTAGACTCTGGTATACATACTGGAACTACTACACTACTACTATCATATTTAACACTAAAATTTGGGGAAGATAATCTATGCGAATCAAATGCTTTAGATTGGGAAGTTACTTTTTTGAGTGATCTTGTGTGGTGTGTGTTGGTTTTTTCGTGTAAACCCCTTTTCCTTTTCGACTGAAAGATGGGTTTGAATGATTGGACGTGGTTGGAACAGTTGCTTTGTCTGATGGATTGGTTTGGCTCCCTGATGGGGGTGTGGACGGAGAAACGCTCAGGGGACGGACCTCCGATCGTTCGTTTCCCGAACACTTAACGCAATTACGTTTAAGAGTATTTTCTCTACCACAACCATGGCAGAAGATACAGGTACGAGGGGTACCGCAATCATAAAAACTATGACCAGACTCACGACAATTCCAACAAACTACAGAACTCAATGCGGAAATATTACGTTCATGGCCTTTGGATTGCCAAGAACGGTGTTTGGAAGTATATAGGTGACGTGAAGAGTTAAAAGAAGAGGGTCGAGAAGTAGAAAGAAGGTGAGAAGACCAAGATAAAGTTTCTTCTAAACGTTTACACTTCTCCGTAATATCAGCTATACTAGTGATCTCTACAAGGGCCAACTGCTGATGATAGAATGGCAATAGACATTTCAGGATGATCTTAATCTTTGCAGAATCTGTCAGAGGTGTTTCAAGGCGACTACACATACCTAAAATAGTATTAATGAACATCGTAACAGACTCGCCTGGCTTCTGTTTACGATTTTTAATTTGATCTAAAAGGTCGTCTTGAAAAGAATAAGGTAGAAAATCAGACTTAAGTTTCTGAGCTAAATCAGACCAATTTGAAAAATTATTGCGGTTATTCATAAACCACGTAAAAGCTGCACCTGAAAACAATTCTGCAGACGCTGCGAAGAGCTCATCTTCACTTACTCCTCTCGATACACGAAGACATTCCACTCGATCCAAAAAGGAAATAACTTGGTCATAATGACCTTCACCAGAAAATGTAATGCCCCATTTATGAACCTGAACAGGTTTGGGTTGTAGAAATGCATTTGCCGCTTGGACAGAAGAGATTGGAGTTGATGTTGCTATTGGACTCACTCGAGAATCAAGTTCGCCCTCTAGACTTAAGATTCGGACAGAGACAGAGCGTTGGAAGATTTGTTGTGCATCATCTGAGCAAGATAATAAATGCACACGACCTGAGATGTGAGCTAGACGTGATATTAGCCTGGAATATAGGCTATCTTGGACAGTCCCTCTAAAATCGGCTATCCTTTTCGCCAAATCATCCACAGTCTCTTCAATCTTCTGTTGTTGGACCCCAAAAGGAATATTTGAGGCGGAAATATGTCGGAAACTCCTGTTTCCTTCTTCCTGCCTTAAAGCTCCACGCAATATTTTGCGTTTCAGATCAACATTGGAAGACTCATCAATATTGATGTCCCTAATCCTTAACTCGTAATCCAATTCCTTCACCAACAAATGTTTTACCTTAAATGCAGACATTATGAAAACAAAAAAAAATAGATGAATAGATAGAATAGACAAAGGAAATAATGTACTAACACTCCACAAAATCAATCGAAGAATTAAGTTATTCAAAAAAATAAATATGTATAATTAAGTATTTAAAAAAAAATAAATAAAGTTAAACAAAATATTTAAAATTGGATCCCGAAAGTAACATACAATGATTTCAACAAATATATGGTCAACCAGCAATTAAATACAAAGAATACACCAAGATTGGCTAATATATATCACAATAGCAATATCTAAATTAATAAATTGTTATCACACAAAAATAGCAAATAACTAGTAAACCGTACACAATGATATCAACGTAGGTGAGGGTTTAAATATGAATGTAACTACAGCAATACAAGTATACCTTAAAATAGTTAATCCAATAAAGAAAGAAAAATTAATACATAAGTTAAAAAGAGCAACAAGAAAGAATCAAAAATAGTAAAGAATGTTATGCAATGAAAGGAAAATAACTATATAAGTTACGGTCTTAACTGAGAATAGGCACCACGTTGGGACCGCCAATGTAACAAAAATGTATGTGGACTTTCAGGTTTAGGACGCCAATGTAATTAAAGTGTGTAATGAAACACAAGTATTTGGGGTAAGGTATAAAATAACGTATACTTTAAAGCTGGCTAGCAGAAGGTGCCGGAGAGTGACTACTTGACACTCAAAGGAGGATTCAGCCAATTTGCATGCCCTACAGAGACCGTAGAATAAGAAAATGAATGACAAGGTAATAAACAATCTATAGGTATATAACTAAGGTAAATAAAAATGATTATAGAAGTTGCTCCAAAATGTGAGTGGGCGCCAGGAAAGTATTAACATAAACTTTCCAAGGTATCTTGTAAAGCTATTTGCTGAAATACAAAAAAAGGATACAGGTATGAATTGAAATATTTAGTTTTCACCAAAAATTTAATCCCTATCCAATATATACAATCTAAATTTACCCTAAAATACCCACCACCAATTATGTACAGTCAACTTAGTTAATTATATACAAAAAAAATAAATGCCCTGGTTATACGCAACTGATCCTTGATGATCTAAATTTACCAATAATAAGATATAGGAAAAATTGTAATGATTGACCTAAAAAGGTAATTTACTTGCCTCAGAGATACAACTCTGTACTTTGGCTTTCAATTGAAGGTTGTAATAAAGTAATGAGGACAATATCCTGAAGGGATAAATGTCCAAAGGTTTGAAAATATAATAATAATAAAGTCTTAATAAATAACTCTCTGATTAGATGTGTACACATAAAATCGCACAAACTGAGTTAAATGGGAGGATTTAAAACCTCGACCTGGACGTGACTTTTAATTTTAATGCTTATATATTTTATAATTTTTAGAAAAAAATGACGGGTCTTTATTATTAAATGAAACAGTATGATTTAAGATTGGAAACAAAATATTATAAACAAAATTATTAACAATTAATGAATACAAAAAAAAAATATAAAAAATGAACAATGTTCCACACTCTAAATAAGGGAGGTCTTTCGGGCTGGTATCCTGAAGTGGTCCGAGAGTAGTCTTAGAGAGCTCTGGACCTCTGATGGAACAGACGGGCAAATGGGCAAATTCAAAAACGCAAATTCTTTTCCGTCTTGTAAAAAAAATCCCCAAAAATAAATAAAAAAAAAATCCTCGATCCTGGATTTAACTTCTTGGGGTAGGCGACTAGAAGTGGCTTATAAATCAACGGGTATACACTACGAAACAACTAAAAACTGTATATATTCTTCCTTCCCAACGAAATTAATATTCTTAAAACAAATTTAGCCTTCTTCTGTCGCCTACCCTTTTTTTTGTTAAACGATGTTGTCTACCAAAAGGTTAAAACCAGAATCAGCGCTAATTGCTAGCCGGATGATCATGTTGCCCTACATCATCGTAGGTGTCGCTGTTTAAGCCAACTTATAAATTCAAAATTCAGAAAAGCATTAAGAGGATTGGGATTTTAAAATTGTATTTAAAAATGTTTACGGATTATTAAAGTAATGGACTCATTACACTCCCCTCTTACTCAGAGAAAAAAAAAAATTTGAAACGAAAAATTTTTTTTTTTATTGCATACCTAACAAAAATCATAGGATAGGTATGAACCGTGCGTCATGTCAATAGCTCAAACAGACGCTTAGCTATTGGTTAGCCAAGGTTTCCGTCATTGTAGTACAAGCAAAGGATATAAGCCAATCTAAAATTTAAATTTTTAGCCATGACACTTGTTTGCCAAATGTAGCTAAAATACACTAACTTAAAACTAACTTCCAAACAATCTACATCGACTCGCAAGATTACAAGTAACCACAGATTATGAATAATGTAGAAAGAAGGAGACATCTAAAGATATCCAAATATTACTAAGTGACTTACAAGTCATATCCTATCAATAGTACATAAACTACATTAAGCTTCCATGTAGCCTAAAATAGTCGTAAAGACAAATAGTCTACCAAAAGGTTAAAACCAGAATCAGCGCTAATTGCTAGCCGGATGATCATGTTACCCTACATGTATTGTAAAAAGGCTTTCTTTTCTTTACATTTTGTCTTCACTTCCTCTCTAAATCATGGTGTTTTCTTTTTTGGCATGTTAATGTTTGTTACTTTCCTCTCTCCAAGTGATTCTGTTGCTGCGTTAATTATGTTATTTTTGAGTTTTTCCCAGCTCTCCTCGATGTGATCGTTTTCTAATATTTCATTCCCAGCGATCTTCTCTGATATTCTTTTCCTGTATAAGTATTCCGTAGATTCCGTATTTAGTCCTTCGACTTTAATTTTTGTTTGTGTTGGCGCCGCTCTCTTGGGTGGGAATTATTTGAGGATGATTCTTATTTTACATAATACTAGGCTATGGTCGCTACCTACATCTGCTGAGTTGAGGCATCTTTCGTCGATTATTTTCGATGGATGTATATCTTTGTTGGTTATAACATATTCTATCATAGATTTTTTTCAACGGGTGTTATTAAATGTATATTTGTGTTGGTCTTTGTGGTCAAAAAATGTGTTGTTTATTCTTAGTTTGTTATTCGTGCAGAAATTTATCATCAGTCCTCCATATTCGTTTTTGACATCCTCGCTATGTCCTCGTTATGTTTTTGCTTAATTCCGAGTATTACGTATTGCCTATTTCAGCGTTAAAATCCCCCAACAATATCATCTTCTCTCTGACTTGATCTACTACTTGTTATAATTGGTCATAAAAGGCTTCCCTTGTTGTTTGAAGCTTGTTATTTTCTGGGACGTATACTCCGATGATGTTCAGGTCTTCCTTCTTCATTCTGATCTTTGCTGTTACTATTCTTTCTGATATGTATTGACACTCTTTGAGGTGATTTTAATACGTTTGGTGTATTAGTAAGGCTACACCTTCTTTGGCCCAATTTTCTTTTGCTATTCTACTGTAGATTAGTATGTATTCACCATTTTGATTGTCTTCCTTTCTTTTTTGTTTCCCGTAGAGCACAAATGTCTATTTCTTTCTCTTTCAGCAATTGGGTTATTTCTTGGTCCCTTGAGTTGAGCGATCTGATATTCCAAGTAGTAATTCTAATCTGGGTTTTGGATGTTTTTTGCTTGTCCATATTTCTTTTCGTAGTCGTCTTCATAGTATCAATCCCGTTCCGAGGCTGTACATTGTTTCTTTGAGCAGTATTTCCCAAATATTGTTGTAGGTATTCCAAATAACTCCAAACTATTGCTGTGTTCATTGGCAATTCTTGTAATTCGTTCATTTTGACCATAGTTTGTAGTATAAGACGGTATGTTGAAAATCTCAGTATTATGAGTTGTTCTAGTAATAACATTAAAACTTGTAAAGTTTAGCAACTCTGGATCTTTAACATATCCATTTATAATCTTATGAACTAAACATAAATCTGCTTTTAAACCTTGTATGATGTAGTGACGAAATATTTAGTGTTAAACGTATACCATCATATGTGTATTGTTACCTAACAAAACCAATCTTGTAAGCACATACCCCAAAAATTTATTTTGAACTCTCCCTACTGTAGACAAGTATAACATTTTTAAAGTTTGTACTGAAAACTGAATAACAATTTCTAAGAATAAATACCAACATATTTAAAGCTTTAGTTAAAGTTTTGTTAATATAATATTTAAAACTTAGTTTAAAATCAAACTTTACACCCAAATCTGTAGATAATATTACGTGCCTCTAAAGGCACCAAAAGTAATTTTAAAACATTTTTTTATATATAAGTATAGCATATTTACGTCACACCAACTAGCTAAGCTTTTAAAATCATTTTGTAACAAAGAGGCAATAACTAGGTTATTATATATACACTCATGGACAAAAATATCGAATATTTTGGAAATTTCTAATTTTTTTTTGTAGTCACTATTATTTCAAAATAATTTTAGATTACTGATAATACTCATATAGTAGGCTGATGTACTCAACTGGTTTGAAATATTTTGATGTTTATTTTGACGTTTATTCAGTGGTTAGTGTCATTCTTACATTTTATCATAAAAATCAATTTTCACGTAAAGGAAAAATCATACTAATTCGGTTATTTTTAGGTTAATTTATTAAGTTTAATTAAATATTGTTTTGATTTAACTAAATTTAAAACAAGTATCCCACCAATTCGGCACTGCGATGAAGTCCAAGTAGCACATACTGTAATTTTGTACGAGGAAGGATATACACAAAAAGGTATCGCACGACGTCTCAGCAGAACTGAAACTATAGTTTCAAATACTCTAAAAAGGTACCGCAAAACAGGAAATTTTGTACGAAGGCCTGGTCAAGGACGCCTAAGCTGCACAACCGTAATTGATGACCGTTTTTTGGTTCTTAATTCTACACGAAATCGTTCATTGACATCGATGCACCTCAGAAATGAGCTATTAAATGTTAGACAAGTTAATTTGAGTTCACAAACAGTTAGACGAAGATTAAAAAGAAGCAAACTTAGAGCCCAGACGCCCCGCCAAACTTCCACGTCTTCTCCAAAATTATAAAGCTCGTCGTTTGGATTTGCAAGAACACATATTTAGTGGAATATCGACCACTGGAAAATGTTCTTTTTACTGATGAGACCAGAATCATCCTATTATGGAAGCCATATGGTCAAAACTACGTCTACAGACAAGTTGGAGAATAATTCGCCAGCTGCAGTCTCCCCAGACCGTTAGTTTTGGAGTTGATGGCATTATTCTTTGGGAAGATATTAGTTGGGAGGTACGTACCGCACTTGTGGAAGTGATTGGACGGATGACTGGTGATTCTTACGTTTAAAACATCCTGCAAGATCATGTTTTGTCATATGTTGGTTACATTGAATATGAAAGATTAAAGATTCACGTTAATGCACGGTAATGCTCGACCACATGCCGCTGCCATGATCTGCCAGATATCGGGGCCGGACTCATACTAAAAGACTGTTCTTAAAAATGGCATTCATTTCTCAGAATGTCAATGCAATGAACAAAAGGAGTATCAAAGGAGTTTCTGAAATAAAACTGCAAACAAATGTCGAAATAGTTGCAGTGTCAGTCACCCACAAAATGAAAATCAATGTTTGCAATGTATACTTACCTCATCCTACTGATTTAGACATAACTGAACCAAGCAATGTTTTAAACCAAATTCCACACCCAAAAATAATATTAGGCGATTTTAACTGTCACAACAGTACTTGGGGAAGTAACAAAACCGACAAATGTGGCAATCTCCTAAATAATCTCATTGATAATTTAAATTTAGTTTTACTAAACACTGGCAAATCTACTAGGTTCAATTCATACAATGGTACATTTTCTGCCATAGATCTCTCTTTATGCAGTCCGTCGCTAGCTCCTTTATTATACTGGGACACATTGGGGTATTTATATGATAGTGATCACTTCCCTATCACGATAACCATAAACACTAATGATAAATCAACTTTTCCAATTCACCAGACATGGAAAATAAAGTCAGCTGACTGGAATTTATATCGAACACTGATAGAAGAACAAACAAACAAATCTAATTTAACCAATAACGCAAACCAAAATCTTGAAATATTTAATAACATTATTCACTACCTTAGGCAACATATGGAACAAAGTCCGCAGAATAAAAGGTACAAAATACTTTCGAGGTATAGATACTCTATCATATAATAACCAAACCCATTCAAACAAAGAAGATATTCCAGAAATACTAGCAGATATATATGAACTTCATTCTGGTGATTCTAATTACAGCCTATCCTTTCTAGAGCACAAAAAACTAACGGAGTCTTCAAATATACAAATCACAGAGAGCAGCAATCCAATAAACAAACCAGTAAGTCTTCAAGAATTAGAATTTTGTTTAAGTGCTAAAAATTCGTGTCCAGGACCTAATGATATCCACCATCTTTTCTTACGAAATCTTCCTCTGAATGCAAAGCTAATATTAGTTGATATTTTTAATAATATTTTTATTCATCATGACAGCAACTATAATTCCAATCCTTAAATATAATAAACCAAAAGACGATCCAAATTCCTATCGTCCAATATCACTTACGTGTTGTACCTGCAAACTTTTAGAAAAAATCCTTAATTATCGTCTTAAATGGTACCTAGAAAACAATAACCTAATAAGTATCAGACAAAGTGGATTTCGTACGGGTAGATCCACAACAGACAATCTAATAACACTTGAATCAAATATACATTAATCCTTTCTGCACAACCAAAAACTTATTGCCGTGTTTTTTGACATAAGAAAAGCGTTTGACACAACATGGAGACATCTTATATTAAAAACACTTCAAGAATGGGATGTTCAAGGGCACATGTTGTCCTTTATTAAAAATTTTCTAGAAACACGAACTTTTCGAGTTAGAACCAATGGATTTACATCTTCCAGACGAGTACTTCAAAACGGCACTCCACAAGGATCTACTCTAAGTCATACTCTTTTTCTAGTTGCAATAAATAGTATTATACATCAAATAAAACTACCTGTATTTACTGGCCTATATGCAGATGACTTAGTCATTTATCTAAGAACAAACAATGTAACTCTGGGAACACATATACTGCAAACTACCTACACACAATTGAAAGCTGGTCGCAAAACACGGGTTTTATATTCTCTAGTGAAAAGACACTTCATTTAATTTTTAGCAAAAGAAAAAATTATCCTAATGTTCAATTAACACTAAATGGAGTTGTCCTGAAACAAGCAGAAGAAATAAATTTCTTAGGACTTTCTTTTGAACGTAACTTAAACTGGGAAACCCACATCACCAATCTGCAACGTTCTTGCCAATCCAGAATTAATCTACTAAAGATGCTGTCAAATACTTCTTGGGGGGCAGATACAACAACCTTACTTACTCTATATAGATCACTAATACGAAGTAAACTAGACTACGGCTGTTTATGCTACGATACTGCTAACAAAACATCTTTAAAAAAGCTTGACTACATTCAAAATATGTGCTTGAGATTAGTTTTAGGTGCCACAAGAACTAGTGCATTAAGTAGCTTACAAGTTTTGGCTAATGAACTTTCCTTAAGCCAACGAAGGCAACTCCTATCACTAAATTACGTTGCCAGAATTTCAGCAAACAACAGCAACGTAACCTACTCAACAATACTCTGCAGAACAAATATATCGTCCGATCTTTACAGAAACATTACAATAAAAAAACTACCATTTCCCGAACGAATAAAACGTATTGGTCTTAATTTAGAACAGTTCAGTCTTACTATGCCTATGTAAATGTTTCTCCTTGGATGATTAAACCTCCAAAAATAGACACGTCTCTAAAAGAACTCCCGAAACATTCCACACATCCTTTCCTTATACAGCAAGCTTATAAAAATGTAATATCCAAATACCCAACAACCCATCAAATCTTCACTGATGCTTCCAAATGTCATGAAGGACATGCTGCAGCCTACATCTACGAAAACGTCAAGTCTACCATACGAATCCCAACAAATTGTTGTATAGGCCGTGAAAAAATGTTGTTCTATCAATGAAAGCAAATTTGTTATCATCACCGATTCAATGAGCGCATTACTTGAAATAAAACAGCTATATACAACTCACGCCATACTTTTCAAGATCAAAGAAGAGTTATCTTATCTACAGACTCAACAAAAAGATATTTCCTTTATCTGGGTACCTTCCCATATGGGAATAAGTGGTAATGAGGAAGTGGACTCTCTGGCAAGCAATGCAACCACCGACCAAAGTATTGCTATCATAAATCAAATGCCTTGGACTGATCACAAAGTAAATATCAAAGCCCACGTGTACAGAGCGTGGCAAACTACTTGGGATCACACGGCTAACAAACTCAAAGAATGTCTAAGTCAAGTAGGAACCAAACTCATCTTACCAAATAATAGAAAAGACCAAGTCATCATCAACCGAGTACGAATAGGACATACTTTCCTTACACACAAGCATATCTTCAACCAGGAGGCTGCTCCGATGTGTACCAAGTGCAACACTCAGTTGTCAGTGAAACATATAATTGTTGAGTGTCCAGAGTACCAGAACGAAAGACTCGCGTGTGCCCTTAGTGATAATTTAAAAAGTATACTAACGTCAAATTTACAGTCTTTAATAAGTTATCTTAAAATGACTAAACTATATACCAGATTGTAAAAAATATTTTTTTTATGTAACAATATGTATCTTACTGTTTGTGTATGTCCCCTCGCTAATAACCCTTAGTGGTTGATGCGGGTATATTTGTTTAAATAAAAAAAAAGTCTTTTAGTATAGTTGGACTCTGTAGCTAAAACTCTAACAGATTCATAATTAATTTTATGATGTTCTTTGTTGACATGTTCTGAAAGATCAGATCTTTCAGGATATAATCTGCTATCACTCCGATGACTAATTAAACGATTACCTAAACTGCGTGAGGTTTGTCCTACATATACTAAATTACATTACATGGAATTTGGTAGACAACGATAAAACAATCCTTAATGTCGTTCTTATCTTTAACTTTAGAAAATATAAATCTTAAAATTAATGAGATTTTAAAGGCTATTTTTAAGTTGGTGATATCTTGTATATTGTATATTTATACTTGCAGGGTGGTCAAAGATATCACCAACTTAAAAATAGCCTTTAAAATCTCATTAACTTCAAGATCTATATTTTCTAAAGTTAAAGATAAGAATGACATTAAGGATTGTTTCAACGTTGTCTACGGTGGAGAGAAAAAAGACAATGAAGGTGGTTACTTCATCTATTTGAAGACGTTTCGCTTTTTAATCAGAAAGCATCATTAGTTCACCTAAAAAGAACAATTTGAAAAACCAAACATCCATAGAAAAGTTATTATAAGTGTGTTACCTCAAAAAGATATGTAGCAGTCAATGATATTAAATATGTAAAGAAGCTTACGACAATGGACATATATAAGATTATGTTGTATAAACAATTAATTGAAACTAAATACAGTTTACACATTAACTCAAACTTAGTACAGCAAAAGACCATGTGGTAATTGTACATGTATATAAAAATTATGTAAAAAAACTTAAGTGAAAAACATTAATTTGCAGAGAACTAAAAAGATCATAAGATGCACTTCCAACAGTATATTATTAGTTAAATTTAATTTTAACTTTGGGTAACATTATTAAATATATATATATATATATATATATATATATATATATATATATATATATATATATATATATATATATATATATATATATCTGGAGGCTTCTATTTTCTTCACCATTTTTACCACTGTTTTTTTTTTTAATTCATCCCAGTTCGGTATTTTTAGTTTTTTTACATCGGTTTTAACATCTTCTAACCACTTCTTTTGTGGTCTTCCTCGTCTGCGCATTCCACCCGCTCCTCCTGTTTATACTTTTTTTGCATGTCTATTTGTGGACATTCTATAAACATGTCCCATCTAACGTGCTCTTTGTGCTTTTAATTTTTGTATATTGCTTGGTTGTAGAACTTCATTACTTCCTTATTTGTTCTTCTTCTCCATACGCTGTCATTATCCTTCGTCCATCCATATATCTTGCGTAATATCTTTCTTTCCCATCGTTTCAATTTCTGTGTGTTTTTCTGACTTAACTCCTAAGTTTTGCTGCCATATATAGCCGAAGATTACACAATAGTTTTGTAAATCCTGATTTTCGTATTCGTGGATATTAACTTAGATTTGATCATTCTGTTTATTGCTACTACAGTTATACGAGCCACTTCCCATATTAGTTGGCCGAACGTTAGATTGATAAGAAAATTAAATTTTAGAGAACAAAAATAAAAGCGCAGCATAAATTTTAGAATTTTTAATGCATCGAACAATATTTTTGAGTTTACTAATTATAGAAAAACGCGTAAAATATGTAATATTTGTTTACAATCCCATCGATAAAATGTTTATTTTTCCACACCTTTAGACGACATGCTGCCCCATATGATGACAGATGCAGGAAATTTGACTTTTCTCTTCAGAAAGTCGATATGGAAAGCTTCATTTTTCCTGTGAATGACGCGACTCCTAGTGTCTCCAACACACACTTCAAATCTGGACTCATCACTCCATCGTATAGAATCCCATTGCGACTGAGTCCAATCTCTATGTTCTTTTGACCATCGTAGTCCATTTTTCTTTTGTTGTAATGTTAAAAGTGGCGTTTCCTTAACCTAAAATAAAATGAAATTTATTAAAAACAATTCGTACTAATTTTTTCAACTATAAAACTTACTTTGTAAGTACCAAATCCTAATTTGTGGGCCTCTCGGTGACATGATCTAGAAACTTGTCTTCCAATAACGTCACTCCATAAAACGCTTACTCCATATAATTTGCTCGTCGATTTTTCACTATAATGCGTCTTAATGCCCTTCGATCTACTTCGGTTATTTTACT
The DNA here is from genome assembly GCF_040954645.1 of Diabrotica undecimpunctata. NCBI lineage: Eukaryota > Metazoa > Arthropoda > Insecta > Coleoptera > Chrysomelidae > Diabrotica > Diabrotica undecimpunctata. Next base: position 83,535,196 of record NC_092811.1, on the reverse strand, counting down.
TTTTCGTACATTTCTAGGTTTTGTGACGACCGAACCTGTAGTTTTGTATCTTCTGACTATATTTCTTACACTATACCATGACAATTGCAACATATTCGCGATTTCCGAATTGGATTTTCCAGAAATAAAAAATCTAATAATGATTGAACAAATTTTCTCATCGACAACTTTACCTAAACCCATTGTACAATCCGCAAACGGCAAAAAGCTTTCTTCTTCTTCTTCTTCGTTGGACTAGGATTACTCCTGTTTGTCTGCCTCTTATTCTGTTTCAGTCGTTGTTGACTGTACATTATCTTTCCACCTTTTTGGCGGCCTTCCAACGGGTCTTCTGCTATACGGCTTATTGTTTTTACAGATGTTCGCTAATCTATCTGGTCCCATTTGGTTTACATGTTCGTTCCAGTACTTTTTTTCTTGTTTTTATCCACCTGTTAATATTTTGAATTTTGCATTGTTCGCGTATACTTCTGTTGATTTGTCTGCCTCTTAATGATATGCCCGCTATTGATCTTAATACTTTCATTTCGATATTGTTAATGTGTTGTTTCGTCTTTCTTGTATCGGTTCTTGTCTCCGCTGCGTATGTTAGGATTGGTCTTACTGTTGACTTGTATACTTTCATTTTGCTTTCCGTGGTCAGATATTTGTTTCTTCATATGGTTTCTCGGAGGCAACCACTTACTCTTTCCGCTTTTGATGCTTGCCTTGTGGTCTCTGTTCTTATATACCTGTCACTAGTGATCTCTACTTCTAGGTAATTGAATTTCATTACTAGTTCAACAATTTTGCAGTCTATTTCTAGTTTGCATCTACGCGGTTCTTTACTGATCACTATACATTTAGTTTTTTCTACTGATATTCTCACATTAAGTTTGTTTGCTGTGATATTGAAGGTGTGGAGCTGCCTTGGTAGGTAATCTTCGTTATCAGCAATTAGTACTGCATCATCGGCATAGCGTAGTATCGGATTTTATGCGCTCCCATGTGGTATTTGTGTCGTTTTCTTACTTCGTGAATTATTTGATTCATCACCATATTGAATTACAATGGGCTGAGCGAGTCTCCTTGGAGGATTCCTCCTTTTAGTTCTATGCATTCTGTTTCCCCTGTTGGCATTATAACTCTGGTCTTGTTGTTCTTGTTAATTTCATTGATTGTCCTTATTATCTGATGGTCTATTTGTTCAGCTTGTAATAAATTTAAGATGTCATTTCGCTTCACCCTGTCAAAAGCACTTTTTAAATCTACAAAGCACATGTATGCTGGTTTTCCATATTTAATAGACTTCTCTATTATTTGTCTGATAATAAAAATTGCATCTACTGTGCTGCGGTTTTTCCGGAAGCCTTGTTGTTCATCTGCCATGTTCGCTTTTTCCTCGATTTTATCTTTTATGACTGCCGTTAACAATTTTAATGTACTATCATCAGACTAATGCCTCTATAATTTTCAGGATTTCTCGAGTCTCCCTTTTTAAGTATCGGTAGCAGGAGACTTTCCTTCCATTCTGCTGGTACTACTCCGGTATTTATTATATCGACGAATAATTTTAGGAGCCCTTTGCGTAGTGTTGTTCCTCCATATTTTAGCAGTTCATTGTTTATCTTATCAGGACCAGGTGCTTTTCTGTTTTTTAATTTTTTTATTCGTTCTTGTAGCTCTTCTTGTGATATTAGTACTCTATCGTGAGTTTCGTTAATGATTCTTTCTCTGTTCTCTTCTTCTCCTTCTCCATATAATTTTGTGAAATGCTCAGTCGATTGTTCCTCCGTAATGTTTTCTGTAAGTACAAATTCATTCATTTCTGTTTTTTGTCTCCTTATCATCTTCCATACCTTTTCTGGGATCCATAGAGGTCGTATTCCATATCTGTCTCCCAGTGTTCTTTTTTGATGTTATCTATTTCTTGGTTTACTCTATTCCTGATTCTCACGTAGTCTTCTCGTGCCTCCGGTGTCTTCACTCCTTTGTATGTTAGGAAAGCTTGTTTATTTTCATTTGCTAGTGCTTCCACCCTTTCGTCGTACCATGGAGTTTTGTATTCCCGTTTATTTCTGTTAACTTTTCTTTTACCTAAAGCTTCTTCCGCTGCTTGTAGGATACATTTTTTAATAATTATCCAGGTTTCTTCTATATTCTTTTTAGTCTCTAGGTTATGGCTGTTTAGCTTTTCTGTTAGTCTGTTTCTATATAAGTTTTGTGTCCCTTCTTCTTTTAAGCTTTCTATGTTTAACTTTTCTTCTACTTTTGTATTTCGCTTGCCTTGTGTGGTAATTGCTATATTTATTTTTCCTAGTACCAGGCCAGGTCGGATCCTACATTGGCGGAAGATAGAGTGCGCACATCTATTATATTCTTGGGGTATACTTATCTGCGTGTACTTGTCTGTTTGTTATAATGTAGTCAATCATAGATTTACGTCCTCTTGTATCTGACCAGGTGATCTTATGTTGTATTGGGTGGTCAAAGTATGTGGTGTTAATTCGGAGGATATTCATTAAACAAAGTTCTAGAAGTCTTTCTCCGTTGTCGTTGAGCGTTTCTTCGTTAAATCTTTGTGTAACTCCAGCCACAGGTATGTTGCCTACTCTGGCATTTAGGTCGCCGAGAATTATTGTTTTACTACCGGCTATTGTGGTGTCGAGTAGATCTTGGAGCTGTCCATAAAAAGCATCTTTATATTCCTTGTTTTTGCTGTTATCCGGTGCATATACGGGGATAATATTAAGTATCGTCTGGGGAAGTTTAAGGCAAACCAGCATCATGTGTTCGTTGATGTATCTTATTTCTTGAATATTGTTACTATATTTATTGTGCATTAAGGGGCCTACTCCAGCCTGAGCTCGTTTGCTTTTATCTACTCCGCTGTACAGGAATATAAATTTGTTTCTATTGGCACTTCCTTTCCCTTTCTTTTTTGTTTCGTTCAGGGCACATATATTAATTTTATGGAGCTCCAATTCCTGCACAACTTCCTGTTCCCGTTTGTTCCACGATGCGATGTTCCAAGTGCCAATTCGTAGATTATTTGGTCTCTTTGTCCTTTTTCTTCCGTGGTTCGTCATCTGTGTATCCGTCCAATTCCAAGGCTTATGTTTCGTTCTCTGAGCATTGATTTTTTTGACAGTAGGTAGGCTGCTAACCTTGCTCACCAACCCCCTTTTCGGAGGACCATTTCTCCCTTCCTCGTCAGCCCTGACCCTGCCTTCCATTGGGGTTGGTTACCCAATCTCCAGCAAGGTTGCTCAGGTTTTTCCAGGGTTCACCCGTGCAGCCCAAGCCGCACTCAGTGGAGGTAAGGATAGGGATTCAGTAGGAGAGGCTAGAGAATGCTAACTGGAAACACCATCTTATATTGCCCTTTACTACCCCTTTGAACCCCAAAAAGTTTTACAATACCACAAAATACATTTGACATTAACTGACAATATTATTGTTTTGATATCATTTTCTATAGCTACCTTTGGATTTAAGGTAATTATGAAAAAATCAACGTATGTTGACGTAAGTGAATCCATAGCCAGGGTTTAGTGATATTTTTTTTATTGTTGAAAATGAATAAAAACCATAAGGGTAATATTTTTAATAAATATTAATAAAAATGCTATATTATTTAATATGGGAACTTATAAAAACATGCAGAGTATAATTTGTTTATGGTAATCGACTCAAGCTGCAAATTCCATAAGTGGGCCAACTGATATGAGAAGGGGTTTGTACTTCCTTTATTAATTCTTTTTTCTATTTCAGTATCTTGTTAAGCTCTATTTGAAATCATCACTTCAAGGTATTCAAATCAATCCACTTTTTCGAAACAATATTTTCTACTTCCTTTACTTATTCTTAGGTTATCTTTGGCCTCCATTTTCTTTGCTCTCATTTCAAAGTATTTTGTTTTATTTTCGTTTATACATAGTCCGAACTTTTTCAATATTTTTTTAATTTTTTTGAATATTCTTATGAGTTCTGATTTTGATCTCGTAATCAATGCTTTATCATCTGCAAAAGCGATAACTTGTTGCCTCTTGTAGTATATTATACCATCTATGTCTACTCCACTTTGTCGTAGGATAGCTTTTAGGATAAGGTTAAAGTTGTGGACAATGGATCTCCTTGTCTTAATCCTTTCCTTGCCGTAAAAGGCTCTGATGACCTTCCTTCCAGGATCACTTCATTTAATATTTCTTTTAAGGTCATTTTCACTAACAGAATAAGTTTGGTAGGTATAACCAGATCTATGGCTTTGTTGAAATGACTTGAATTAGTTACACTGTTTTATTGAACTTAATTACAACTGAAATTAATATTTTAATACGTGAAATAACAGACTGTATATTTCTTCGATGCGGTATGTCTGACGGCCGCTAGCAGAGAGACCTGGGTTGTTGAAGTTGACTTCTCGCAGTTGACTGGAACACCATGTTGCCATGTTGATTTAAGTTTTCTCCATATTCCTCGCCTTGAACGGTTGGTTCAATAATACCGGTAGAGGACAGATCTTAGTGACAACTCTTTTTAGAGTTCCCTTCGACATATTTACTGTAACGACTCGTACTACGCCATCTGGACCTGGCTGAAATTCACTGATTCGTCCTAAAATCCACTTACATGGAGAAACATTCTCATCTCTGATGGTGACCAATGTACCACATTTTAAATTGGGTACCTTTTGTTTGCCTTTATATCTGCTTTGAAGGCTAGAAAGGTAGGAAGTAGACCATTACTTCCAAAAACTTTGCTGCAATTGTTGAAGCAGCTGAAATCTTGTTAACTGTTTCAGCTTTACCGTTTCACCAAAAGCTAGATCAGGAACAGCAGTATGCGATCTTCCAATCAAGAAGTGAGATGGAGTTAAGGGTGAAAAGGCATTAGGGTCTGAGGACATAGGGTAAAGGGGATGGGAATTTACCGTAGCCTCAATTTGTGTCAGTATCGTTACAAATTCTTCATACGTTAATAAAACATTTTTTTCTTCAAACGTCAAATAATGATGACATTACTTATCTAACTTGATCCAGATCAAAACTTGATAAGTTTTTTTTTCCATTTCTTTACGGCGGAGGGAAAAATGTTATCATGGCAACAATATGAAACATGTCACAAAGCAACAATACAAATATTAACAACAATTAAAAATCATTTTTATTTATAGTAATATTAAAAGTACAATTAGTTAATGAGGCATTTTCAAAATTGAAACCGTGCAAAAATGTTCCCGACTCTTGATACGCATTGGTAATTGTTGATGATACTGATGGTCGAGAACAACTTTCAGCAATCATTCCCGATGTTGGCGAATCATGAGGGTTTAAAAGTTTTTGAGCATTATCGTTCTTATTTCTTATTGAATCCTCTATATATCCTTCGGCAACCGTGCTTGATTTCCAGCCCCCATGTCGTTTGAGGCATTCTAGATTTCCGCTTCCATCAATTAAAAGTGTTGCTGAAGTTCGTCGTAAAGAGTGACCTGTGTATGCGCTTGCATCGTTTAAATTTAAATAACTAGCTACTTTTTGGGCTACTGCGCTGATCGAATGTATTCCCATGACGCTTCGGTAACACTTTCCATTTTGGTACTTGATAAAAAATCGGTTTTCTGTGAAATTTTCAGGCCGCAGTGATGCATACTTTTTATACAGTTTAATGTAGTTTTGACCAATTATCGTAAAAGATCTAATTTGTCGTGTTTTACTGTCTGGGATTTTGATAATTATTACATTTTCTTTATCCTCAATGTCCACAGTCTTCATTTTTACCATTTCGTCGCATCGACAGGCGCCGGTAACCCCAATTAACAAAACAATCTGAAATATTTTTATAATTTAGTAGAGTATACTACATGCTTTGCAATATAATTTTTTTCACCTTTAATCCTAAATACAACTTATCTGGCGCTTCAAACAAAAATTTATCAAACTCGTCTTTAGTGAAAACTTTAGACTACTTTGCAGTATATCCTTCGCTTGTTTTTTTTTTTCAGAAAGGCACGTAACTTTAAAAATTTGCTTATATCCACATTTTTTCTAATAACTAACTCGGATTTTATCATAGAGTATCGTGACCACATTGTAGAAGATTTCCATTTATTTTCATTTTCTATTATATTAAAATATGCCAGTAAAACGTCTTCGGTAACTTGCCGTACTCCTCTTGTATCGCACCACTCTTGGAAGTGCTTGTACGCTAACCGATACTTTATTCCGGACTTAGAGGGCCCCAAACGTGCTACTGCATCATTAGCCGCGGACTCAATTTCGTTTAGGTTTTCAATTTTCGCACTAAATTTGCGCTTGCGGTTGCAACAACAATAAGCTGTCTTTAATAATTGCAAACAACTGTCAAACAACTGTAACCAGGGAGACGCAAATCCCACCGATGACTTAATTATTTTAATTTCTAACATCTAGACGACTTTGATAGTTGTCACAGTTAATTTCGAGTAAAAATAGCGTATGAATTGTACTATTTGTGGTTGAAAATTGCTACGTTTGAAGAAAAAATAGTATACTTTATTCGGCAAAGAAGCGACTTTTCTTGACTTGCCCTCTATTACGCGCCTCACTTCGTTCGGCGCGTAATATCGGGCGCGTCAAGAAAAGTCATGCTTCTCCGCCTCATAAAGTAATATACTATTAATTGTCCTTAGTAAGTGATGTTTTACACATTTAATGTTAGATTCCCACAATCTTCCAAATGACGGAGAATTCGACGGAATAAAATGCCATTGAATATTTTTATTTGTGAAAAAGTTTAAAAATGTATCATGAGGTAGAAAAAAACTTAAATAATATATTTAACTCATTTTTGCACCTACAAAATGAGTCCCATTATCCGAATATATGTGAGATGATTTACGCCTGCGAGCAACAAATCTTCGAAATATTGCGATAAATACTTCGGACGTAAGAGCAGTGACTAATTCTAAATGAACTGCTTTTCAATTATATCCCAGAATAAATCGAAACCAATAAGCATATCAACTGATTGTGATCTATGAAAAGAAGGATCTGCCAAAGAAATGTTTTTAGGAATATTTAATTTAGAACCTTCAATGTTATAAATAGGTAAATTTTCTGTAATTTTAGGTAGGACAAAACATGTTAAATTGAAAATACCTGAATCATAGGTAGATCCGATAGAAACATTGCATTTATAACGTAGGGTGGAAGTGACACGATTAATCCCTACAATTAAAATATTTGCATCTATTTGCTTTAGGTTAAGTTTTTTGCATAATTTTTCTGTCAGAAATGAAGTCTGGCTACCACTGTCAAGAACAGTTCTTACCTGATGAACTTGGCCATTATCATCCCATATATTAATGATGGCAGTAGACAGTAAAACATATGTAGTATTAATTTTTAAGAAATTAGACACAGCTAGCTCTGTCGCGTTATGTGATTCATGACAATTGGTGTCATTATTTGTTACTTGTAATGACTGAGCTTGAGCTGGTCGCATATTTGAGTTTGTAATGTGATTAATTGAATAAGTTCCTTGATCCTGATAATGATGCAACAGGGTATTAGGTTTACCTTTACAAACTTTACAGGACCCATGTCTACAATCTTTACTAAAATGTCCCTTGCATAGGTATTTTGTACATAATTTCATACCTTTAATCCTTGTCCATCTTTGGGAAACACCTAATTGTAAAAATTGAGGACAATAGTAAATAAGATGATCACTTTTACATAAATGACATATTTGCTTGGCATTAGAAAAATTATTTGACACTAAAGACACATGTTTTTTAATTGGTTTTCTCTGTTGAGAACTTTGTTGAACTTGAGAGTTGACCTTTATTCCCCTCTCTTCAAGCTTTTCTAATTGATCATTTATTATCAAGAAATGTAAATAAATCATTGACTTCTGGTAAAGTATCCTTATCGTATTTTTGCTCCCATTCTTTTAAAGTAACTTTGTCTAATTTGTCTGAAATAATCTGAATCAACATAGTAAGTACCGGATAATGGACTTTCATAAGACAAGTTTAAATTTTTTAAAATAAGCAAATGTTGATTAACTGTATCTACTAATTCCCTTGTAGCACTAGCACTTTCTTGTGTGACTGATTTTAAATTAAACAATGCTTTAATGTGACTATTGACAAGCAAATGAGGATTGTCAAACCGTTTGCATAAAGCCTGCCATGTTAAGATATAATTTGGTTTAGAAAATTCTAAATGCTTAACAATTTGTTGCACTTCTGTGCCTAAAGCAGTTCGTAAGTAATGGAATTTTTAAATGTCAATCAATGAAGTGTTTTGGTGAACTAGTAACTCAAATGTTTCTTTGAATTCTATCCATTTGCAAAACTTTCCATTAAAGGAAGGAATTGTGACTGGAGGAAGCTTGACAAATTCTAATTTATTTTCAAATAACTCACTGTGAGTTATATTATTTGTTTCAGAACTACTCATTCCATTTAATTTGGATACCAAACATAAAGCACTTGCTGTGTAAGTTGCATGGTCATTTGTAAAGTTTATTCGTTCAGCATATTCATTTTCTAAGTGATCATCATCACATTCTTGTTCAATGTCGGTTTGTTAATCATTAAAATCATCATATAATGAACTTAATTTTGTAGATCTTTGTTGTAAATCAAAAATGATTGTATGTTCTATATGTTCACCATCATCATACAGTTTTTTAATTTTGTTAAACAATGAAATAAAACATGTCAATTGTTGTTTAATCGAACCTCGTTTACGTCTTAGTTTTTTAAGAGCAGCCATTATGTAAAATAAACTGGAATAAAATCTACTGTGAAATTTCTAACATCAAATGAATAAATAAAAACATAAATTTCACACTCTCAAAGTAATAAAAAACACTTGTTTTTACGTTAAAATGAACGTACATATATTGTAAAGCTTTTAGTAAACACTTAAAATCGTTGAATAAAAAGCTTTAATAAAACACTGAAAAGAACCAAGTTTTTAAATTACCTATTAGTCCGTAATGAAAATAATAATTAATTTTTTGAATTGTGTTTTAAATCTTTTAAAATCGGATATGTTAAACTAATCAGCAAATATACCTACTTATGAACTGAGCGTTTATCACAGCATAGGAAACTGGTTTAACCAACAAATTTCGGCTACCGGTATGGTATGAGGTGAAGAAACACGTTTTGTAAATTTATAAGGTTAGGAAATTGAATAAGGAAAATAGGACTGACTTTTTTTTGCATCAATATTATCGCAATCTTCTATTAATCGGACTCGGGCGGACCAAAAATATATGTTGAAATGACTTGAATTAGTTATACTGTTTTATTGAACTTAATTACAATTGAAATTAACATTTTAATACGTGAATAACAGACTGTATATTTCTTCGATGCGGTATGTCTGACGGCCGCTAGCAGAGAGACCTGGGTTGTTGAAGTTGACTTCTCGCAGTTGACTGGAACACCATGTTGCCATGTTGATTTAAGTTTTCTCCACGCTTGGTATAGTTTTTCTCTGTTGATTGAGTCGTATGCCTGCTTAAAGTCTATAAACACAATGTACAAATCTAGATTTTGTTCGTAGCTGTTGTGCAATATTTTGTTCATCATAAAAATCTGATCAATTGTAGACCTTCCTCTTCTAAACGCTCCCTTATATGTAGCTATTATTTCAGATTCATATTTTGTTTGTCGGTTTCTTATTAATAAAGTCAATAGAATAGCCAATAGAATAGAATAGAAATATGCTTTATTGTCACTGAAAATTGTACAATTTTATGGACATATCCCCAATATGATACCCAAATATATATATATATATATATATATATATATATATATATATATATATATATATATATATATATATAGATATATATATATATATATAGATATATATATATATATATATATATATATATATATATATATATATATATATATATATATATATATATATATATATATATATATATATATATATATATATATATATATATATATATATATATGAAAATTACTGAGTTCTCGGGAAGAACCGCGTTGAGAATTTAAAACTCGACGTTTCGGCACCCATTTTGGAGCCATTATCAAGAGTGATACGGTTCGGTTCGAGTTCGGGGTCTCAATCATCTGCCTACTCCCCTCACTCGAGACGTACCAGTATCGTGTTCTATATTGCAAGAACTGTCTCTCGGCACTGAGGTCTCAATCTGCCTACTCCTCAGTGTCGAGTGACTGTATATATATATATATATATATATATATATATATATATATATATATATATATATATATATATATATATATATATATATATATATATACAATAAGTAAGTTCAAAAAAATTAATCTTTTGGTCACGAGGATATCGGTGACAAAGGAGAAATAATAAAAGGAAATCACAGTTCCATTCCTATATTTGAAGACGTTTCGCTTATTTAATTTACAAGCTTCATCAGTTCAATCTAAAATAATACAAAGGTGGTAGGTAAGAATATAAAAAAACATGGAGAAATATATATATATATATATATATATATATATATATATATATATATATATATATATATATATATATATATGTATATATATACTTTGTTACTTGTACCTAAACAAACTGTACTTTCTTAATTATTCGTTGAGAAAATCTTCCACTGAATAATAAGGTCTTTCAGATAGATAGGCTTTTGTCAATTTACGGAACTTAAGGAAAGAAGTTGTAGATTTAAGTTGCAAAGGGAGATGGTTGTATAATTTTTTTTTTGCCGAATATATGTAGCATATATTCGGCAAATATATATATATATATATATATATATATATATATATATATATATATAAATATATATATATATATATATATATATATATATATATATATATATATATATATGTGTGTGTGTGTAAATAAAGCAATTTCTCTATAATTTTGGCGTAAGTTTTTATCTCCCTTTTTTGAATCGGACATAGGGATACATTTTTCCAGCCTTGTGGTAATTTCTCATTTTTCCAAATTCGATTTATTAGGTTGGTTATTCGTTTAAGCAACAGCTGTTTACCTTCCTTGAATATTTCTGCTGACATACCGTTTTCTTCTAAACTCTTGTTATTCTTCAACTGCTTTATTATTTCCTCTATCTTCTGATCTGAGGGTTCGTTTATTTCGGCTTCATTATTGCATTGCTCTTGTTCGGTTTGTGATTGTAGTTCATTGGTATTTTCCCCTGGGTTCAACAGTTCCTCAAAGAATTTTGCCCGCCTCTCTAGTTTTCTTGGTAAGTCACTTATTAAAGTGCCTTCTTTACTTCTGCAGCAGCATGCGATTCCGGGACCTGTAGATTTATTGACTTCTTTATTCTTAATTTCTTTATTTATTATATGATTTTCCATGTATTGTAACTTTATTTCCCAGTATTCTCGTTTCTTTTTCTGCAGGTCACTTTTGCTTTTTTCTCTGCTGCTTCATAACTTTTCCTCGTTTCTGTTGTATTTACTATATTCATTTGTATTTTAGCTTCTTTCTGGCTTTTAAATCCATTTTACATTCTGTATAGAACCAATCTTTACTGTTTGCTTTGTTCTGTTTTCCTAATCTCTTTTCTGTCGCTTCCACTATTATTTTCTTTATTTGTGTCCATTCTTGGTCAGTATCTTCATTTGGAATTATGTGTTCTGCTCTTTTTGTTATATCACGTTTTAACTGGTTTCATTCTTTACCTTTTTACATTAAAACGCTTGGTTGCATTTGGTTTTTGCTTAGGTTCTTTTGGAAATTCTTGTTTTATACTCGCTACTACCATAAAATGGTCCGTTTTGCTGTCTGCCCTCGGAAACTTCTAACATCCGTGATTGTATTGACGTGTGATTGGCAGTGTTACCATCCGGGGAGATCCATGTGGTTTTATAGATGTCTTTTCTATCAAAATGTGTACTCATGATTTTCTGCAAAATTTATTAGCAGCATGTCGTTTTCATTTGAAGTTTCGTGTTTTCTTATCCCTCCTGTGATATTTTTGTAGATGTTTTCTCTTGAGATTTTTGCGTTAAAGTTGCCTATTACTACTTTTAGATCGTATTTCGGTAGGTTGTTTAAAAGGTCTTCTAATTGTTGGTAAAAATCCATTTTTATATCGGGGTCTTTCTTTATCTTCGCTTGGTGCATATACGTTCACTATAGATATTTTACGGTACTTTCCTTTTAGACCTAAACAGCAGAACCTTTCTGATATTGGTTTAAAGTCTATTACACTTCCCTTGAGACTTTCCTTTATTAAAAACCCCGTGCCCAGCAATTTATTTGCCCCATCACTATTAAACAAGATTGCTTTATCAACTTCTGATATTCCGGTTGTAAGTTTTATTTCTTGGAAAGCAATCAAGGTCAGTTCGTATTTATTTAAGGTGCGGATTAAGGTTTTTAACCCCTCCCTCTTCATAAATATGTACTTCTAATATTGTTCTGAAGCTATTTTCTTGTGGCATTTTAAATTAATTACTATTTAAATGGGAATAAGCCACAATTAAAGGTTAAAATAATTTTAACCTTTAATTGTGGCTTATTCCCATTTAAATAGTAATTAATGTACTTCTAATATTCCACATTGCTATTTTTAGTTAGTTTTCCCTTAATTTATATCCTTTTTTGTTTGCTCGTCTGTCTCATTATCTTTTCTGTTTATATTTGCACCTTTGGTTTCGATAGTCGTATCTTTATTATTTGCCTTTAACGTCTTTATTTGTTTACACTGTGGAACTTCTTTGATATTTTTGGTCATTTTTATTAAATGTATTGCCTATGTCTTCCAAAATTCCTTTTTCTTTATTCCACTTTAATTCCTTTCTATCAACTTTCAGTTTCATGCCCTATTTGTGTCTTCCTTCCATTTTCTCTTTACTCCCTTGCTATTTTTCTAATTGAAGCCTGTATTCCTCATTCCATTTTTGGCATGTCAGTCTCTATATAGATGCTCTCTCCTACTACATTTTTGAGTTTGCTTTTGTTTTCCAGTACACTCACTTTGTTCGTCATGTTTCCATTTCAGCGAGGAACATTTGGTCGCCTATTTTGCTATCGTCTTTTAATTTAATGTTGAGGTGAAGATTTGTTTTCATAAATTGCTCCAGTTTATTTTTAGTATCTCCCACATCATTAGTTTTCAAATCCTAACCTTTTAACTGAATCAGTCATTTTAAAAACCACATATATCCAGTAGTAGTGCTGTCAATTATTAGTAGTAGGCCAATTATTTTGGCTTGGTACTAACTTACATAATATATGTAATGCTTTCTATCATATGTTGTAGATTTTGACATAATACTTCTTTCATAAAACAACGTAAAAGTCGATGGATATATGTGGTCTTTAAAATGACTGCTATTTTTCGAAAATTTTCTAAAATAAAACTACATTTTCGCAATATCAACTTAATAATATATTTTACATATTAAACTTTGAATAGAACAAAATAAAGAAATTGTAAACAGTAAACACAAAAAATAATAATTTTACTGGCCAGCTTTGTACTCTACTGCTATTGTAGGCCAGTCCAAAATTTTGGAATAAAACTTTTTACAGCCTTTTACTTCTTCATTTTCTACGTAATGCTTAAACCTGCGTAAATTTACCATTTTCTTGTCTTTATTACAATTTTTTGGTCAGGGTAAGCTTTCTCTACAAGAAAACCAGAAACAGTATCTGTTATTTGTTTAAAGTTTGAACGAATGTTGTGTTAAACCATCTATGAAGTCGCATATGCTTTTGTTGTATTAGAGTAAGAAAAGTGAATGAACGATGCTTGAAACAATGGTTAATGCTTGCTTTTGATCTCTTGGTACATATTTGCTAGAAATTGCTATATTTATATATATATATATATATATATAAATAAAAAGTCAGACATAGATAAATTGAGCAACATTTATTGTTACTTGCTGACAAAACATCAAAAATAAAATAAAGATTTACTTTTACATATACACACCGTAATACACCTGCATACAAAACATGTTGCATACTATCAAGACAGGTTTAATATACTACTTCCATTAATATAATAGCAAGAACTCCTAATACGGTTTGAAATATATCAAGTTGAACAAAAGCAAAACACATTCCTACCGTAGTGTGGTTTTTGTTTTGACCTGGACATCCGTCCATGAAAATATGAAGATGTTTTACCTCTTCAGATAGACCTTTCTGTTTCATAATGAAATCAACAGGAAAAAAACAAACCTCATTAGGATAATTCCTTCCTACCCCTTCATGATATAGGTACAAGAAGGATTTTCTGTAACTGAAAAAAACTTTCCTGTACTGAAACGCACGGTAGCATCAGATTTTGCATATAATGTATACAAATACTTCCAACAGAACGATCATTTTAGTATAAAATTTTTTTGCTCTACGCAAATGGACCATTTTTTCTGCTGCAGCTACACATTTTGCGGTATCATTGAGGGTTTTTGATTTGAGTTTTAAGTCTAACTCTTCACATTTATACGATGTATCCACTTGTGGTCTTCCAAATGAAAAATTATAATTCTGCTATAGTAAAATTTATGTTTAACTCTCAAGTCAGGATGTACCGCCACAAACATTTCATGCATGATTTTCACACTTAGTTTTTTATTTAAATATTCATATTCTCCACTGTTATAATGCCCTTTTATTCTGTGAAAAGGACTAATCGAATTTTTATAATAGTAGAAACAGGCTGGGCAATTGCTGGCGTTCTTTTGCCACGTACATCTTTTGGTAATTTACCAAAACTAATAAGTTACAAACTCGACGTACTCTGTTGTCTGTTATCCCATGTAATAAGCTTATTTACATACATCTTTTCTGCCAGAAGTAAAGAATATTGAATATATATATATATATATATATATATATATATATATATATATATATACAACACACTTTATTAGGGCTGCAGTCAGTAGGTTTGGCCGGGATGTTATAGAAACACTCTTTTGACTTTTGGTCGAGCTTTCGGAATTCTTTTATTTCTTCTTCAAGACACTGTAATTAGAAGAAAGTGTAAATATTTACAACATATCTCAAATTGTCATTACAACTTACTAGTCGTTGAGATTATTTTTGCAAAGCTACGACACTCAACATTAAAAACACACATATAAAATATAACATTTAAAATAATGGACAATATACATTTTAAAATTTAGTTGGAAAGTTAAAATTTTGTTAGTAACATCTTTTCATGGTGTGTTTGACTGATCCATAGAGAACAGAAAAAAAAAACAAAAATAGTGTGATTAAAAAGTAATTAGGAGTTCTTGCTATTATATTAATGGAAGTAGTATATTAAACCTGTCTTGATAGTATGCAACATGTTTTGTATGCAGGTGTATTACGGTGTGTATATGTAAAAGTAAATCTTTATTTTATTTTTGATGTTTTGTCAGCAAGTAACAATAAATGTTGCTCAATTTATCTATGTCTGACTTTTTATTTATATATATATATATATATATATATAAATATAGCAATTTCTAGCAAATATGTACCAAGAGATCAAAAGCAAGCATTAACCATTGTTTCAAGCATCGTTCATTCACTTTTCTTACTCTAATACAACAAAAGCATATGCGACTTCATAGATGGTTTAACACAACATTCGTTCAAACTTTAAACAAATAACAGATACTGTTTCTGGTTTTCTTGTAGAGAAAGCTTACCCTGACCAAAAAATTGTAATAAAGACAAGAAAATGGTAAATTTACGCAGGTTTAAGCATTACGTAGAAAATGAAGAAGTAAAAGGCTGTAAAAAGTTTTATTCCAAAATTTTGGACTGGCCTACAATAGCAGTAGAGTACAAAGCTGGCCAGTAAAATTATTATTTTTTGTGTTTACTGTTTACAATTTCTTTATTTTGTTCTATTCAAAGTTTAATATGTAAAATATATTATTAAGTTGATATTGCGAAAATGTAGTTTTATTTTAGAAAATTTTCGAAAAATAGCAGTCATTTTAAAGACCACATATATCCATCGACTTTTACGTTGTTTTATGAAAGAAGTATTATGTCAAAATCTACAACATATGATAGAAAGCATTACATATATTATGTAAGTTAGTACCAAGCCAAAATAATTGGCCTACTACTAATAATTGACAGCACTACTACTGGATATATGTGGTTTTTAAAATGACTGATTCAGTTAAAAGGTTAGGATTTGAAAACTAATGATGTGGGAGATACTAAAAATAAACTGGAGCAATTTATGAAAAGAAATCTTCACCTCAACATTAAATTAAAAGACGATAGCAAAATAGGCGACCAAATGTTCCTCGCTGAAATGGAAACATGACGAACAAAGTGAGTGTACTGGAAAACAAAAGCAAACTCAAAAATGTAGTAGGAGAGAGCATCTATATAGAGACTGACATGCCAAAAATGGAATGAGGAATACAGGCTTCAATTAGAAAAATAGCAAGGGAGTAAAGAGAAAATGGAAGGAAGACACAAATAGGGCATGAAACTGAAAGTTGATAGAAAGGAATTAAAGTGGAATAAAGAAAAAGGAATTTTGGAAGACATAGGCAATACATTTAATAAAAATGACCAAAAATATCAAAGAAGTTCCACAGTGTAAACAAATAAAGACGTTAAAGGCAAATAATAAAGATACGACTATCGAAACCAAAGGTGCAAATATAAACAGAAAAGATAATGAGACAGACGAGCAAACAAAAAAGGATATAAATTAAGGGAAAACTAACTAAAAATAGCAATGTGGAATATTAGAAGTACATTAATTACTATTTAAATGGGAATAAGCCACAATTAAAGGTTAAAATTATTTTAACCTTTAATTGTGGCTTATTCCCATTTAAATAGTAATTAATTTAAAATGCCACAAGAAAATAGCTTCAGAACAATATTAGAAGTACATATTTATGAAGAGGGAGGGGTTAAAAACCTTAATCCGCACCTTAAATAAATACGAACTGACCTTGATTGCTTTCCAAGAAATAAAACTTACAACCGGAATATCAGAAGTTGATAAAGCAATCTTGTTTAATAGTGATGGGGCAAATAAATTGCTGGGCACGGGGTTTTTAATAAAGGAAAGTCTCAAGGGAAGTGTAATAGACTTTAAACCAATATCAGAAAGGTTCTGCTGTTTAGGTCTAAAAGGAAAGTACCGTAAAATATCTATAGTGAACGTATATGCACCAAGCGAAGATAAAGAAAGACCCCGATATAAAAATGGATTTTTACCAACAATTAGAAGACCTTTTAAACAACCTACCGAAATACGATCTAAAAGTAGTAATAGGCAACTTTAACGCAAAAATCTCAAGAGAAAACATCTACAAAAATATCACAGGAGGGATAAGAAAACACGAAACTTCAAATGAAAACGACATGCTGCTAATAAATTTTGCAGAAAATCATGAGTACACATTTTGATAGAAAAGACATCTATAAAACCACATGGATCTCCCCGGATGGTAACACTGCCAATCACACGTCAATACAATCACGGATGTTAGAAGTTTCCGAGGGCAGACAGCAAAACGGACCATTTTATGGTAGTAGCGAGTATAAAACAAGAATTTCCAAAAGAACCTAAGCAAAAACCAAATGCAACCAAGCGTTTTAATGTAAAAAGGTAAAGAATGAAACCAGTTAAAACGTGATATAACAAAAAGAGCAGAACACATAATTCCAAATGAAGATACTGACCAAGAATGGACACAAATAAAGAAAATAATAGTGGAAGCGACAGAAAAGAGATTAGGAAAACAGAACAAAGCAAACAGTAAAGATTGGTTCTATACAGAATGTAAAATGGATTTAAAAGCCAGAAAGAAGCTAAAATACAAATGAATATAATAAATACAACAGAAACGAGGAAAAGTTATGAAGCAGCAGAGAAAAAAGCAAAAGTGACCTGCAGAAAAAGAAACGAGAATACTGGGAAATAAAGTTACAATACATGGAAAATCATATAATAAATAAAGAAATTAAGAATAAAGAAGTCAATAAATCTACAGGTCCCGGAATCGCATGCTGCTGCAGAAGTAAAGAAGGCACTTTAATAAGTGACTTACCAAGAAAACTAGAGAGGCGGGCAAAATACTTTGAGGAACTGTTGAACCCAGGGGAAAATACCAATGAACTACAATCACAAACCGAACAAGAGCAATGCAATAATGAAGCCGAAATAAACGAACCCTCAGATCAGAAGATAGTAGAAGAAGATTTGTTAGTAACATCTTTTCATGGTGTGTTTGACTGATCCATAGAGAACAGAAAAAAAAAACAAAAATAGTGTGATTAAAAAGTAATTAGGAGTTCTTGCTATTATATTAATGGAAGTAGTATATTAAACCTGTCTTGATAGTATGCAACATGTTTTGTATGCAGGTGTATTACGGTGTGTATATGTAAAAGTAAATCTTTATTTTATTTTTGATGTTTTGTCAGCAAGTAACAATAAATGTTGCTCAATTTATCTATGTCTGACTTTTTATTTATATATATATATATATATATATATATATATATATATATATATATATTTATATATATATATATATATATATATATTATATATATATAATATATAATATATATATAATATATAATATATATATAATATATATATATAATATATATATAATATATATATAATATACATATATATATATATATATAATATATATATATATATATATATGTATATATATATATATATATATATATATATATATATATATATATATATATATATATATATATTGTTATGCTATTTAAATTGTATTATATTGCTTATTTAGAAAAATTCCTGTCTATATTTATTAAATGATCTAATCTCCAATTAATCACAATGAATCAGCATTAATTAATTACACTCTCAGGCTATTTAACTTGTACTATTTACCTTTGATCGTGGATTCAAAATATTTTCCAATTGGCTTCCTAATTGGGATAGGTAATATGACCTGAATAAAATACATAGAATTTCAACTGAACTATATGTGAGATGTCCTTTATTTTAATGAAATTTTATATAACAATCAATCCTGTAATATTTGCAATATACTAACTTTAAATATATGAGAAGTTGTTTTCTATCATGGACCCAAATGTTATTTTACATTGATTTTTAATATGTGTTATAACTAAGCTCTTTTTATAATTCTTTTTTTTTTTTAATGATCGCAATGACTCTTTCATGACAATGATTCTTTCTCTGCTTCTGCTCCTATTGTGGTCCAGATGACGTACACCTTTCTCCTATCTGTCCTTGTATCTGCAACCCAACAACTCGTGTTAGTCTATGCAGCCTCCTTTTGAGCCAATCTCCGCGCCTGTTTATAACTCCAAATGTTTCCGGCTTCGTCTGATATTAATATTCTTATACCCTTTGGTTTTTCTATCTCTCTGTACCCCGTTCCTCACACTGGTCAGCTTTTACACAGCAAATAAACACACCCGGTAAATTACGTCTTCGGGACTTCAAACAAACACAAATCACAAAGCTCCTTCCTTCTTGGACGACGAAAACTGACTAACTCTTTTTTCCTCTCTCCTATCTCATAGCCAAAACCACCACTTCCTTGCATTCAAAAATTGACCAATAAAAATCATCCACCTCTGTGACGTATATCGTTACCAACCACCTCTCTCTATAAAACGTCATTCGGGTAATTCCAGAAAACAACATTCTTTAATTATTCTAACTAAATCTATCTGCTTTACAAATATTCCTTACTAATAGCTACAAACGATACCTGTTTCTCAATTCAATGTCTTTTGTTAATAAACTTTTACCGATATAATCTTTCGGGGAGAAAAACCCCCGCAAATCCCGGTCTATTGTTTAAACACTTTCTATATACACTTTTATTCCGGGTAAATCCATTCCACAATAACCGACTTATTTAAATTTCTTATCGATAATATTTGAAAGTCTTGTCTCTGAGGCCTAATGAACAATTCTTCGAACAACTTAAAATACATATTTTGTCTTATACAGGATGTTTGAAAATTTATATGCCCGTGTCTTTATGAAATATCAATAATTTTAATTTTTATTTAAGTAATAAAATTTGTATATCGGTTTTTTATTGCTTATGGACATTCAAAAGTACAACAAATCCCCGCCTTTGTAATCGATAAAATTTATCAATCTATGCAACTAAATTTTCTCGAGGCAAACTAAAACGCACTTCCTGTATGCTAGCTGTACTTATGCTACATATTATCCTATCCTACTATCTACTTTATACAAATTTAAATCTTCATTCGTGATATTTATATACATCATGGATCTTATAAATACCTCTGATCTTTTCAGAATCCATGTTTCAACTCATAGCTGTTTACTCCATCTTCGTTGTTTACTATGTATGGCCCTTCGAAAACAGGCATCAATTTTACGCAAATACCGCTCTGAAGATTTGACACTCTTAATGCTCTTACCATTACTTTGTCACCCTTTTGGAAAGTTACTGGTCTTCGTTTCCTATTATGACCCTGTCTCTGGATGTATTTCTCATTGCTTCTTCTTAATCTCCTCTGAACCGTTTCTATAACCTGTCGATACTCTCTTTGTTCTGGATCTTCCCACGGTCTTATCGGCATGACGCCTTTCATGATGTATTCTGGTGTTTCTTTCGTTACTGTACTTGGCATGGAATTTAGGTACATCTCTATTTCTCCCAATTTTCTGTCCCATCGCCGATGTTGACCATCCGTTGCAATGCGAAGAAATTTCGTTACCTCTTGTATAAATCGCTCAGAAGGATTACTTTGGGGATGCCTGATGCTTACAAAGTTCGTCTCGATTCCCCGTTCTCTAAGCTGTCCCTTGAAACGATCATTTCGGAAGTACGTTGCATTGTCTAGTAAAATTTTTCTTGGGGTTCCTACCGTAGCAATGAAATTGTCTATTTTTCTCAATATTTCTTCCGCTTTTGTGGTGCGGCAACTATATAATTTCACGTATTTTGAGAACACATCCACCATCACCAGAATATGCTTGTTCCTTTGCGTGGTCACAATTAGATCGCTTAACATGTCGATGGCTATAATGTCCAGGTTGTTCCGGGATACAATGCTCTTTGCAATATTTTCGTTTTTAAAATTCCTGCTCTTGTATTTCTGGCATACTTCGCATTTCTGTGTGATCTCTTTTGCAATGCGGTAATCTTGTCGACTGATGTAGTTTTCCCTAAACACAAGCCATACCTTTCTACTGCCAATATGTCCATTTTCCTCGTGTAGTTTCTTTATGATTCTTTCTGCCAATGTCGGTGTCACTAAATATAATTCCTTTCCGTCTATTCTCTTAAAAAATATCTCGTTTTCTAGCTCTGCTCTTCTCTTTTCTCTTTCTTCTAGGCCTTCCTGGTCGGTCCTTATCTCATTTAACGAAAATATCCCTTCGTCTTGTGTCAATATATTCAATCCCACATGTAATGTAATTGTCCCCTTTTTTCCTGTATCTTCGTCCCGTGTTAAAGCGTCAGCTATTATGTTGTCTTTCCCTTTGATGTATCGAAATTGGAAATCATACTCTTGTAAGAGCAGAATGCCTCTGTGTATTCTGTTATTTACCAATCGATTCTTCATGATGTGTATCAATGCTGCATGATCCGTTTCGATGGTGAATTTAGCTCCCAATAAGTAAAACCTTAATTTGTTTACGCAAAATAGTACACTGGCGAATTCCAACTCGGTGACACTGTATTTTCTCTCATGTGTTTTAGTCACTCGAGATATAAAACATATCGGAACCTCTTGGCCGTTTTGTATTTGCGACAACACTCCTGCAAATTTCTGTATCGACGCATCCGTACGGAGTATAAACGGCAAATTGTAAATAGGGTGATATATTTTCTTTCCTTTAGCAAATTCTTGTTTCAATATTTTGAAAGCTTCCTCCTGTTCTTCTTTCCAATTCCATTTTGTCCCTTTCTTTAACAATTTTATTAAAGGAATTTCTTTTTGGCTTAAATCGGGAATTAATTTCTTGAAATAATTTATCGTACCGAGAAACCCTCGCAATGTTTTTAGATTTGTTGGTCTTGGGTATTCGTCGATGAGCTTTACTCTGTCCTCGGCTAGACTTACAGTTTCGGTGTCAAGTTTGAAACCCAAATAAATCACTTCCTTTTGAAAAAATTGACATTTTTCAATGTTTAGTTTTAATCCCGCTGTGTCCAATTCTTTCAAAATTATTTTGATATGTTCCACATGACTCTGCATATCTTGTGAAAAAATTAATAAATCGTCGATGTAATGGACGATGAACTCTTCATGGTGATTCAAAATGGTATGCAAAGCTCGTACAAGTGCTGCACAGGCGCTTTGTAATCCAAACGGAACTACCTTAAATCGGTATACTATACCATCAATTGAAAAGGCAGTGTAGTTTCTACACTTTTCAGCCAAAGGTATTAACCAAAAACTATGCTTTAGATCAATTTTTGAGAAAATATGTGATCCCGTGATTCTTCCAAAAATGGCCTCGATATTTAACGGTGATTCATATTGTGATACTGTGTGTTGGTTGATATTTCGGGCATCTAAACAGAGTCTTAACTCTCCACTGCTCTTCTTCACTATCACAATTGGGTTAATATAGGGTGAGTCACATCTCTCAATGATTTGATCTTCCAACATTTTTTTGATTTCTTGCTTTACTTCTTGCCGATACTTATAAGGAATTGGATAAGTCTTCGATCGAAAATTTCCCAAGTTTTTCACCTCAAATGAGTGCTCGTATTTTGTGGCCACTCGGTTTTCCTCATTTATCAGCGTTTCATAGTCTCTTAAAATTATACGCAAATATTTTCTTTGCCTTCTCCACATATCAATTTTTTGTCTCTCCCATCAAATTTTTCGCACATATTCACCGTGTACTCCGTGTCTTCTTCAAACACCACTGTCTCCATTGTGTCCTCTTCATTTTCCTTTGTTTTTTTTTGTTGGGCTCGTCTCTTCTTTTGAGGAATCCCAAGTTTTGCTTTCACTTCTTGTCAAAATCTTTCCATCTTCTTCTCCTGAGCTCGTCTCATCTTTTGAGGAATCCCAGGTTTCTTTTTCTTTGATCTTTTTCTGACCTTTTCCCCTCTTTCTTCCTTTTCCTTTCTTCGTCACCAGGTTCATTTCCACCGTTTGTTCTTTCTCTGATTCGTCCGTAATTTGTTTCTCTTGTTCCTTATCCTGTTCTTCTTCTTTTTACTTTGTTATTTTCATCGTATTGGTTTTGAAGTCGATCACTACATGTTTTTCCGTTAATTCGTCAACGCCTACAATCATGTCATGTGACATATTCGGCATTATTACACATTGAAGTGCATACATATTTTTTTTCAATCGTACCATTACTCGTATACCTTCATTTATTGTTGCCAATGTCCGTTTATTTGCGCCCACTAAATTCACCCTAGGTATTTTATAAATTAGACTTGTTAAATTTACTTCTTCGATTAATTTTCTGTTGACCAGTGTTATTTCAGAGCCTGTGTCTATCATAATTTTAATTGGTTTCTCATTTATAAATCCATCCACAAATTTTAAATTAACTCCATTTCTCTTTTCATTGTTTTCTGCCAGTTTAATAAATTCCTTGGGGTGACAAAAAATTCCTGTTTGTTTCTTCGTTTTTAGTGAGCGCCTTCTTGAAAACACGCCTGTTATTCTTCTGTGTTTTCTCGCCCGTCATCTTCTCTCTCATATTCATTTTCTTCTTTTTGCATATTATTTATTTCTCTTCTGTTCTCTTTTGGTCTATCATTCCCGTATCGGTTACCGCGAGATTCCTGTTCATTCCGTGGGTTATTGTATCTGTTTCCTTGGTATGGGCGGTTATTTCTACTCTGATTTTCCCGATCCCTGTTTTCATTCCATCTCTGGGTTCTGGGTTCATAATTCTCTCTTCCGTTCGGTCTATTTTCGTATCCGCGTCTAGGTATGAATTCTCGTCTTGTATAATCTCTTCTAAAATTTTGACCTCTATCTCTATATTCTTGGTTTTCTCTTTGTCTATAATTTTCTTGCGGTCTTCTTTCTCTTCTTCCATGCCTACGTGATTCTCTCATTTGCAAAAATTGACATAAGCTGTCAATGTCCTTGTAATTTTGGAGATTTATGTGGTCTTCCAAGGTATCTTCAAAGTGTCGCGATATCAACTCTACCAATTGTTTTGATGAATAATTATATTGCAAATGTTTTGCATTATTATAGAGTTGTAATGCGTACATCTTTTCTGATACGCCCATCCTCTCATGGTATTTTACATTTTTGTAACTCTTTATTTACTTGTAGTTGCTGGATTTTTCCCCAGAAATAATTTAAGAATCTTCTCTCAAAATCTTGCCAATTGTCAAATTCTTCTTCCTTGCTGACAAACCAAAGATTTGCCTCTTCTTTGAGATGGTTTCTGATGGTTTCCTTTGCTGTTGCAAACGGTCCTATGTATTTGACTTTTTCCTTTAGGTTATTTATAAAAGGCACTGGGTGTAGTTTCCTTATATCCCCGCCAAATCGTACTTTTACGTCTTCTGTGCTATGTACGATGACTTCCTTTCTTTCTACTCCTCTTATCTCCATCTCTGCAATTTGTTTAAATCTCCTTTCCGTTTCTTTCCGGTCTTCTTGTAGCGCATTTTCAAATTTTATTTCTATCTGTTCTAATTCCCTTTCTTGCATACTCTGAATATCCTTCATTTTAGTTTCGATTTCTTCTCTCTGCAATTCTAGTTTCCTCTCTGTTTCTTCCTTACTTCTTTCTAAACAGACTTTTATTTCGTTTTCATATTTGTCCATACGCGTTTCCATTTTTTGTTCCATTTTTCTTTGGTTTTCTTCCAAATTGTCCAATTTTTGTTCCGTTCTTTGTTGTGATTCATCCATCTTCTGTGATTGGAGTTGCATCATCTGTATTAATTTTTCTATTCCCGATTCTTGTTTTTCTGTCTCCATTACTGTTGTGTCTAATACGTCTTCCTGGTCTGAATATTCTTCCTGTTCTGATTTATCTTCTTGTTTTTTGTTCTCTTTGCTCTTGTTTCTTGTGTTTGGCATTTATTATTTTTTTATCCCCGCCAAATATAAAATTCTACTGGTCTGTTGCAACAAACGGGACTTTTCTTGTTCAAATGTAATAACTCTTGAGTACGAGTAACAAATTTCAATATCCCACAAATCAATCAAATGGTAAAATATCAAATGTCAAAATCAATCAAATAAATCAAGTATGGTAAAATTATCAAATGTAAATATCACACAAATAAATCAATTATGGTAACCTATAAATTGTCAATATCACGAATAAATCAATTATGGTAAATTGTATCTTAAAAAAAATATATAAATCTTTATGTCCTCAAATTTTACATAATATTTCACTTTATCCACGGCATATAAACTTTCAAATATCTGCTCGTCTACTCCTATCCTTTTAAATTTGCCAACTAGAAATATTTTTCAAAGCTTTACACGTTGGGGGCCATTTTGTTATGCTATTTAAATTGTATTATATTGCTTATTTAGAAAAATTCCTGTCTATATTTATTAAATGATCTAATCTCCAATTAATCACAATAAATCAGCATTAATTAATTACACTCTCAGGCTATTTAACTTGTACTATTTACCTTTGATCGTGGATTCAAAATATTTTCCAATTGGCTTCCTAATTGGGATAGGTAATATGACCTGAATAAAATACATAGAATTTCAACTGAACTATATGTGAGATGTCCTTTATTTTAATGAAATTTTATATAACAATCAATCCTGTAATATTTGCAATATACTAACTTTAAATATATGAGAAGTTGTTTTCTATCAAGGACCCAAATGTTATTTTACATTGATTTTTAATATGTGTTATAACTAAGCTCTTTTTATAATTCTTTTTTTTTTAAATGATCGCAAAATTAACTGTCTCTATTATTTATTCAATTTATTTAATTAATAAATGAAAACCACACTCCTGCTCTAATGAAAATTGACTGACCTTTCTTTCTCTGCCGTTGCAATTCTATGGCCACGCCACAAAAAAAATCCTTTCTCTGCTTCTGCTCCTATTGTGGTCCAGATGACGTACACCTTTCTCCTATCTGTCCTTGTATCTGCAACCCAACAACTCGTGTTAGTCTATGCAGCCTCCTTTTGAGCCAATCTCCGCGCCTGTTTATAACTCCAAATGTTTCCGGCTTCGTCTGATATTAATATTCTTATACCCTTTGGTTTTTCTATCTCTCTGTACCCCGTTCCTCACACTGGTCAGCTTTTACACAGCAAATAAACACACCCGGTAAATTACGTCTTCGGGACTTCAAACAAACACAAATCACAAAGCTCCTTCCTTCTTGGACGACGAAAACTGACTAACTCTTTTTTCCTCTCTCCTATCTCATAGCCAAAACCACCACCTCCTTGCATTCAAAAATTGACCAATAAAAATCATCCACCTCTGTGACGTATATCGTTACCAACCAACTCTCTCTATAAAACGTCATTCGGGTAATTCCAGAAAACAACATTCTTTAATTTTTCTAACTAAATCTATCTGCTTTACAAATATTTCTTACTTCTTCTTAAAGTGCCCTCTCCTCAATGGAGGTTGGCTACTACAATTTTAAAATCTTCTCTATCTTCAGCTGTTCTTATTAGCTGTTCAAAATTTAGCCCTGTCCATTGTCGGATGTTTCTGAGCCACGATAGTCTTTTCCTTCCTAGGCCTCTCTTTCCCTCGATTTTTCCTTTCACTATAAGTTGGGCATATTGGTACTTATTATTTCTCAGTATGTGGCCTAGGTATGATGTTTTTCTAACTTTTACTTCTTACTAATAGCTACAAACGATACCTGTTTCTCAATTCAATGTCTTTTGTTAATAAACTTTTACCGATATAATCTTTCGGGGAGAAAAACCACCGCAAATCCCGGTCTATTGTTTAAACACTTTCTATATACACTTTTATTCCGGGTAAATCCATTCCACAATAACCGACTTATTTAAATTTCTTATCGATAATATTTGAAAGTCTTGTCTCTGAGGCCTAATGAACAATTCTTCGAACAACTTAAAATACATATTTTGTCTTATACAGGATGTTTGAAAATTTATATGCCCGTGTCTTTATGAAATATCAATAATTTTAATTTTTATTTAAGTAATAAAATGTGTATATCGGTTTTTTATTGCTTATGGACATTCAAAAGTACAACAATATATATGAGGAGCAGTGAGGTTTTCTTTTTACATATTCTCCCTGTACTGGACGCCTCCGAAAAACAGGTTTAGCTGTAATAAGATTTTGTAAATACGTATCTTGTTCATCTTTTGTGATAACTTCTCTGAATTTTGAACTTCTAACTTTATCATCTGTGACTTGAGCAATACACTTCTTCCTGCATCTAAAAGTAATATTTTATAAGGGACTGTTTGAGGTTATGAAGTAAGAAATACTTTCAACTTTTGTCTTGTTCAATGTTGGGAAACATTGAACAAGACACTTGTTCCCTTTATAATTTATATAGTCTATACCTTGCATACGAGATTTTTACACCTTTTTTATATCTTTCTTTTGATTCGCGTACGTCGGTATCCATTTTTACAGAATTATTGATGCTTTTAAATATTAACGTTAATATTGCGATGAGCGCGATTTCTAACCGGTCATTTACAAAACAGCATATATCCCGGATATATGTGGTTTTTAAAATGAACTCAATATTTTTGGAATGCCTATCTCACTAACTAAGAATGGGATTAGTTTGATTTGTTCTTGAAATAATAGAGGCTGGTACAAACTACATGATAATGTTATAAAGTTATTTTTCACAAAATGTGGATATATGTGGTTTTTAAAATGACCGATTTAACTATATTTCTCTTTCTTTTGTCTTTTCCTTCTTCCTTCTCTAGTTCTAAATTTTTCTGTTTCGATTTTCTGATACAATCCAGTGTCTCTTTTTGTTCTTTACGGAGATTTCTTATTTCGGTCATCATATCGTCATTTTTCGCCAAAAATTCACAAATAATTTTAAACATTTTCTTCTTTTGGGGGCTGTTCTTGCTCGTTAATTTGCTTTTTTCAAAAATCTGTTCGTTATCACTTTCTCCTCCATTTCTCTTTCCCCAATTCTGCTCATCACTACTGTCATATTCCGATCTAACTCCACCTGTTTTCTTATATGCTCCGCCACTGTGCATTATGAACCCTTAAATTTTTTTAATAAATAAAATAAATATTTATCTTTATCAATACATGAAAAACTAAATAATAGACCTGTTCTATATATACAAGTAACGATGATTGAGGTTTTCGGAATAAGATATTTTCGTGCTGTAAACTTATAAATAAATATATTTATATAAATTAAGAACCACTCGTTTTATTTAAAAACGGTACAATATAAGTAAATTAAAAAATATTCCACACGAACAAATATTAAAAAATTTTCAAGATTTACACCCAGTCCTACAAGTGGGTGAGAGCAGTGACTTTTAATATGACGAATTAAATGAAGAATTACAAATAATGATCCATAATTTACCTAAATTGATAACAGACGTGAAACAGTTGCTTCAGTACATTACAGATAATAGCTTAAAAGAAATATACACAAACATTTACATCGTCATTAGAATATTATTAAAAATGCCAATTAGTACAGCCTCCGCTGAAAGGAGCTTCTCCAAATTAAAACTCATTAAGAATTATTTAAGGAGTATGATGTCACAGAAAAGACTTTCTGCGGTCGCAATTTTGTCTATCGAGGCTGATATAGCATCCAAGCTAAAATAGATTACGAGCATGTAAAAAAAGTAAAAAATTTCTGTTCCTGTAATATTTAAATTATACTGTTTTTTAACATTGGTAGGTCTTATATCTTAAATTTTTGGGTTAGTTGTAAGTTTGACTAGATTTTGCATGAATAAAAGTTTAATAACGAAATGACACGTTTTTTATTTTAAAAAAATCTGTCTTTATGCGCGAGCAGAGTGCCTCGCAAATGTATCTCACCCACATAAAATTATGATATTGCGCCGCCAGTGCGAATAGCTATAATTCTTCTAAAGTCTAATGTATTTATCTTAATAGATATAAGCATACCTAGACCTCTAGAAACTATCATGTCAATATGACTGACAAATGAGAGTGTGGAGTCCATAATAACACCAAGATCTCGAATAGATGTGACTTGGGACAACTGCGAACTCTTTATTATGTATTTAAAATCAATTTTGTTTAGTTTCTTTGTAAATGTTATCATCCTATCCATATCATTGATCTAACATCATTCGTCCAGTCTGCCTAAATTAGCCTGAAAGTTAAGACTGTCCTCGGGATATGATATTGAGATTTTACACTTTAGATCATCTGCGAAACATAAAAATTTCGCAAAATTGAAGCCCTCTAAAATATCATTGATAAATAGTACAAATAGCAAAGATCCCAAATCTAAACGAACTCAGCAAACTTGTCCAATGTTTATAATTTTTTTATTGAACGGATATTGGTAATATAATACAACAAAAATCATAATTCAATTTACTAAAGCCTAACATATATATGCAAGATTTTTCTTTAACGAACACATTTTAAGGATTGAAAAAAATTTTCAGTGATCTATAAATAGGATTCTGACCTATAATGGGTTAAACATCTATTATTTATATTATTAATATCAACTTGAAATTTTATTGATTTAGCGGTGTACAATTCGCACACGTTTTACCTCCTGACTACCAAAACCTCCAAAAATTTCACAAGAATCTGTCAAATTTTTATTTTTTGATTCGCCATTTTTAATTTTGTAATTATGACATTTAATTCGTAATTAGTGACCGCAAAAAACGAGAAGGACATAGTTTTGTAGGTTTTTGTATTCCATTTTTCTATATGTCTTTGTTGCAGAGTCTCTTAGATCACCATGCTACGGGACCAATTCTGCTGATGGCATTTTATCTACTATACGCAGTATTATTACTAAAAAATGCATTACAAGGTTTAACGTTGCACTTGAGGTCTTTCTCGAGTGTGCAAGCTCAAATGTTGTTTCAAATTACTTCCTATAGTAAATTGCTTAAAACAAATTTCGCACTTGTAAGGTTTTTCTCCTGTGTGTATCATCAAATGTCTTTTCAAATGACTTGCTGTAGTAAATAGCTTAAAACAAATTTTACACTTGTAAGGTTTTTCTCCCGTGTGAATCCTCGTATGTTTATCCAAATTATATTTATAAGTAAACTGCTTAAAACAGATTTCACACTTGTAATGTTTCTCTCCAATGTGCAATTTCATATGTGCATTCAAATTACTTTTATGAGAAAACTGTTTAAAACAAATTGCACACTTGTTAGGTTTTTCTCCAGTGTGCAATCTCAAATGTGTTGTTAAATTACTAGTTTTAGTAAACTGTTTACTGCAAATTTCACACTTGTAAGGCTTTTCACCAGTGTGCGTTTTTATATGATCTTTCAAATGGTGTGCTACCCTAAACTGCTTAAAACAGATTTCACACTTGTAATGTTTCTCTCCAATGTGCAATTTCATATGTGTATTCAAATTACTTTTATGAGAAAACTGTTTAAAACAAATTGCACACTTGTTAGGTTTTTCTCCAGTGTGTAATCTCAAATGTGTTTTTAAATTACTAGTTTTAGTAAACTGTTTACTGCAAATTTCACACTTGTAAGGCTTTTCACCAGTGTGCGTTTTTATATGATCTTTCAAATGGTGTGCTACCCTAAACTGCTTAAAACAAATTTGGCACTTGTAAGATTTTTTTCCTGTGTGAACTATCATGTGTTTGTTTAATGACCTTCTATGTTCAAGTTGCTTAAAGCAAATTTTACATTTTAATACTTTTTCTTCAACAGGTCGGCCTATACGTTGTTCTTTATTACATGAAGGTACCGATATTGTTTTCACAGTTTCTGATGTATTCTGTTCTTCGAAAAAGCCTGAAATAAAAACAAAAATAAATGTTTTTAATTTAAGGAAAAATTTAATACAATATTTAATTCCAATTTATATTTAATGATACAGTGGTACCTCGATATACGAGTATTTTGAGATACCAGCCGCAGAACGAACGATATTTAGCTTTGAGAAGAGAGCAAGATTTGAGATACAAGGAATCGCACACTATACCGCTGCACATGGCCCCAACATGCGCCTACCATAGTGTGCATGGAGTCAAAGCATTTTTGATCAGTTGGGTTCGCGGTTTTTGCTATTTGTATATTTACAAAACATTATCACAATTATATTTATAAAGTGATATGTGGTTGAATGCTCGAATAAATGAACTTTAATCAAATAAAAGCCAGATATCGAGCACAGTTTTTTATTAAATCTAGCCCAAGTACTTTCGCCCGTGAAGTATCTTCAGGGGCATCTGAAATACTCCAAGAAACGTTTTTTCTACTGAAGGAAAATTAATTAAATAATGGTTATGATCCCAACATCATCCATAAGCTTCTAAATAGAGCTAAAGTTAAAATTGCAGAAAAGCTTGCTTATTCATCACAATGCTTGCTTCAACCCAATGCCACAAATAACATCAGTTATTTCTCCTTTACTTATATCAGCAACATTTCCAAAAAAATATCAAAACTTTTTATTTCAAAAATTGAAGACATCATAATTTCCTTTAAGTCACACAACACTTTAGGTTCCTTTTTAATCAACACCAAAGATAGGATGAACACTCTTGACAAAAGTGGTATTTATAAATTAAAATGTGATGATTGTGATGCCTCTTATGTAGGTAGAACCATTCGAAAGTTATCTACTAGCATCACAGAACATTTGAAAAGACCAAACTCTTCAAGTTTTGGTCACCATTTATTATCCAGTAAACATAATTTTAATATCAATACTGGTTAATCTATTTTACATGACATTAGTAGAAAGAAAAACTACTTGGAGTTATATTTATTGGAAGCTTTGGCAATTGCAAGGGAAACAAATGAAAACTCTCACTGTCTTAATACTCAAATTAAATTGTACTAAATTTAAACCTATTTATAAAAATTGTAGTGTGGCTTCACCTCGTAGGGGACACAGCTCGACTGTTTAGACCACAAACCATACATAGTATGTATGGTCTGTGGTTGACTTACTACACTAAGTAGGGGAGAGTGGGGCACATACGGCCTGGGGGCAGATTCAGCCACTGCAAATAAAATTTTAAATAAGCAGAATTTCGCGCCGAATTTTCGCTAGAAATGTAGCAACAATCCATCTTCACTTTAGTTGTTGGTATTTCTGCAATAAACAGCGTTCAAATATTTGTTTTGTTTTTAAGTGTGTTTTTTCACGCTAAAGGTAAGTTTTTAAAAAATATATATTTTATGTGATTTAGATAGTTACTGTTCACATATTTTTGTAAAAATTTGCTCATAATAGGTTGAAAATCTCTAGTTTCAGAATATGCATTGACATAACCTCTAACTTTGACCAGAAGGTCACAATAAATTTTTCATGCTTGCAAAGTCAGGTGGGGTACTTTCGGCCAGCCTAATGGAGTACATTCGGCAGTGGCCGATTGTGCCCCACACTAATTTAGTAGTAGATTTAGTGAATATTTTGATATTTTTTTTGTATTGCAGATGGTAAGAAAGTACCAAAATAAAACAGATCGAGCAAATATAAGTGAGCAGCGCATAAAAAATGCTCTAAAAAATATCTTTTCACGAAATATGTCAGAAAGAGAAAAAAATATTAAGAACAATGACGGTTGAGTTTTTTGAGTTTTTACAAAAGTGTGACGATGATGGATACGAGAGCGAAAATGCAATAGTAGGTTAGTTGATTGTTCTTAAATGTGTTTGTTTTGTGTTTTAAATATTTTTTTGATGTACTTGTTTGTCATAGATGAATAAATATATGTTTTTTAAGCAAGTATGCTTCAAGAAGTGTATTTTCTTCCTCACAAGAAGACATGCTAGTGGGTTGCTTAAAGCAACGTTCTAATATGAATTATGGCTTAACCTACGAACAAATAAGATCAATGGTTTTTGACTACGCGAAGATTTTACCAAATTGCAAATATCCAGGGAGCTGGGATATAAATAAAAAAGCAGGACGAGAATGGCTACTTTGCTTTATGAAAAGGCACTCTGATTTATCAAAGAAAACCGGAAAGCACGGCAAGAAATCTCGGATTTAATAAAACAAGAATGGAGGAATTTTTCCAAAATTACAAGACAGTGTTACAAAAATATAATTTTAGCCCTGATCGAATCTTTAACTTGGACGAAACAGGTGAAACAACAGTCCTACCCCCTCCCAAAATTGTAACACCAAAAGGTAAGAAGCAAATAAGTCTAGTATCGTCGGCTGAAATAGGTGAACTTGTAACAGTTGTCGGGGTTATAAGCGCCATAGGAAACGCATTACCACCGATTTACATATTTCCCAGGGTAAGAAATATCAAAGACTATTTATATGAGGCACCGTCTTTACGTGTAGCATTTGGAAATAAGTCTGGGTGGATGACTAAAGACCTTTTTATTAAAACTCTGGGGCACGTTGTCAACCACACAAAATGCGATAAGGAAAATAAAATATTATTGCTGCTGGACAACCATGAGTCGCACACTAGTCTAGACGCAATACTTTATGGGAGATCATGGAATAGTAATGCTTTCGTTTCCTTCGCATAGTTCCCATAAACTCCAACCACTTGATTAGGAGAGTAAATGCTCTGTTTCCTTAAATGAGTGGATGATAAATAATCCGGAAAAAACTGTTGCTGTTAAAAATATTCCAAAATTTACAAAACAACCATTTTTAGAGGCATTTTCCCTTAAAATATTACAAGCTCCTTTAAAAAACCAGGAATATCGCCCCTTAATTCACAAGCATTTAGGGACGCAGATTTTGATGCCACTAAGGTCTATAAGAATAAATCAAGACGAGAAAATATCTCAAATCAAGATACAGATTTTGAATAATCAGCCATCTACTTCAAAAAGTGTCAGCGTAGTCCTTGATGACTCTGTACAAGATAATATTCGAGTCGGGGATCGAGGGCGACAAAACAGTTCCGAGTAAAATTCTAAGTCCTGAATATTTAAGACCTTTCCCAATAGTTGAAAAACGTCAAGATAATAAAAGAAAAATTAAAGCAAACCAAGGATGAACAAGCAAAAAAAGCAAAAATCCAAAAAATTAAAAAAAAAAGTTTTTGATGACAGCTCATGCAGTGAATCGGAACTAAGTATTTTTTGTGACGACTCGGATGACAATGAAAGTCTTGCATCTTTTAAATTCGGTGAGGAACTCATAAAAGACACTTTCATATTAGTAAAATTTGAACTGAAAACAACAGTGGTTTATTATGTTAGAAATGTGGTTGAAAAAATATCTGATTCTGAATATTTTGTCAAATATTTGCGGTGCAGGGGAAATTCTAATAAATTTTATTTTCCTCCAATAGAGGATACAGAGACCCTCGAAAAATCAAGTATTTATGCCAGACTTACCAAATTCTCTAAATCTCGAAGAGATTCGACGGTGAAATTTCACTACAACTTTAAAAGAATTACGGTTATGTAAATATCTTTGTTAGATATTAGTTAATAATGTTTTTTAGTTCATTAGTTCTTTTTTGATGTGCTAATTTTCTTACTTTTCCGTATTTTGTACGTTCAAAACAATGTTTGATAACGTTTATTTTAATAAACTGTTTACCTTGTAACAATGCCGTTTCTATATACCTTAAAACATTGCGGCCCAAAGTGCCCCTTGGCCTGGCTGATTGTACCCCCACTGGGGGCACAATCAGCCAGAGTGTAATATATATTTTATTTATTAACAAAAAACAAAAATATATTTAACAAAATTGTTTTACTTTTTAAATGGACAAAAGTATAAATTTTACTTTTTTGTTTGCAAATTAAATATAATGAAACATTTTTTGTATTTTTTTAACTAAAAACAATTATGGGGCCTAATGTGCCCCATTCTCCCCTATACCCATTAAGAGTTTATTAATTTCATATTTTAATTAATATTAATATTTCATTCGTCAATAACTTGCAAAACAAGCTTGTTCATGATCAATTGATCTATCGTTGATTACACTCTCCATATCTCTTCGTAATTTAGATATACCATCTCCATAGTTGTATATTTCAATATCTCCCACTGATGGTCATTTGGTCTTGAGTAATGCTTTGACATTTTAATTTTATAGTTCTCTCATTGACTGTGGGTTTAAGTGAACTATTGGTATTATACCCTATTTATACATTTTTTTTTTTTCAATTTTGAATTTTAATTCTAAGTATTTTAATTTCATAGTGCGATTTCTTCTTTTCATTGTAGTCAACCACCCACTATATGATAGATTGGTTAGATTAGTTCTTAGATTCACACTCTATGCCCACTTCAGTTGTCCCCAAACTAACACCCAAATTATTACTGACAGGTTTGAGTGTGAGATCTGGATTATGCAATCTACATACAGTAATCTATATAATTTCATATTTCATAAGTTGACTTCCTATAGTAGTGTCAGTTGGACCTTTGGTCAATGTTCAGTTTCATAGAATTTAAAATGTGCAGAACACATCATCATGATTGTGACTACCCATCCAAGTTGTCATATGTCAGATATCACTTTAACATTTCCATTAAGACCACGAGCCATTCTCTCTCCTGCTGTCACCCACTATGTAGCTTTTTCAAATTTATAAAAAAATTTAAACTATTTGTCCTTTGTCTCGTCTTGTGTAAATGTATTATTTAATGTTTATGACATTCATCAAATTGTTGGATAGCCTAATTTTGACGAAGTAAGTCTACAACGTTATATTAAAAGTTTTTTTATCAGCTATCAACTTCGAGATTTTTCGAAGTTAATTAATTTTCCTTCAGTTTAAAAAACTGGCTTATTTCAGATGCCCCTGAAGATACTCTAGGAGCGAAAGTACTTGTGCAAGATTTAATAAAAAACTGTGCTCGATATCTGTCTGTTATTTGATTCTTCTTCCTATGCCGCCTCCATTAACGGAAGTTGGCGACCACATTTCTAAAAGTTTCTCTGTCTTTTGCTTCTTCTTATTCGGCTTTTCGCATTAGGAGTTCGCCGTTTTCGTCCTCCACAGCACTATATTCTCCCAGTCACCTTCTCTGGGGTCTCTATCTAACATAGCATTTCCGACGTATGTTTTCCATCTTGTAGCAGGTCTTCCTCTCCGTCTTCTTCCCGGCGGGTCCCAGTTTAATATTCTTTTCGGCCAACTATGCTCTGGCATTCTTTGTACATGCCCGTACCACTGCAGGGCTCTGTTTTCCAACTTTTTTGAAATTGAGCATTTTACTTCCATTCTGTTCCATATTTCCTCCGTTCTTATTCTATCCGCTCTTGTGATTTGTAGACATCTTCTCATAAAGTCCAGTTCAACTGTTCTTATTTTATTTCGTAGTGTTGTTGTCATTGGCCATACTTCCGCTCCATATAGGGTAATATTCATCACTATGCTTTGAAAGATCCTCTTTTTGTTTTCTTTGGTTAGAGTGTTGTTCCATATCACTTCATGAAGTGCTCTTGTGGCTTGTTTTCCCCGTGCTATTTTCATTTCTATATCTTTCATATAAGTACCATATCTCGGCTAATCATTGACCCTAAATACTTAAAAGCCTTACAACTCTTAATAGTCTCTTCTTCTAAACTTCAGTTCAAATCTGCAACCTCGGGTCCAATACATAAGTATTCGGTCTTGCACATATTTATCTTGAGTCCCCAAAGTTTATATTCTTCCTTTAATTTCCTTATCATATATTCCATATCCTCCCTGTCTTGTGCCAAAAACCTCCTCTGTCTTTTGCAACGTGGAATAATTCGTCTACAGTCATGTTTGTCCAGTCTCGAATATTTCGAAGCCATGACTTCCTCTTTCTACCTTTTCCTTTTTTGCCATCGACTCTACTCTGCATGGTGACCTGCAGAAGACTATATTTATCATTTCTCAGTATGTGTCCAAGATATGCAATCTTGCTTACTTTTATTGTTCTCAACAATTTGTTTATTTGTCAATTTATTTGATTAAAGTTCAATTATTTTTATAACCATGGGTCCAAAGAAGAAGATGATGTCTACTGAATTAAAGCATAAAATCATAGAAAAATATGAGCAAGGTGTGCAAGTAATTGACTTGGAGATAATGTACCGATAATGCACATTATTGATAAGTACTGTGCTTAAACAAAAGGTGTTGATAAAGGGTATAAGGCCAGCTAAGAGCATTACTACAATAATTTCTAAGCCCCGGACCTCCCTACATGAAAAGATGGAGAAATTACTGATGGTGTTGGTGACAGAGAAGCAGCTTGAAGTAGAAACCTTAACACAAAACATCATATGTGAGAAGCCATGAGCGATTTACGGTGATTTTCTGGATAAATCCCACACACTTCCACAACCGAAAAATGGGAAGACTCGTTTAAAGCCAGTCGGGGCTGGTTTGACAACTTTAGGAAAAGGACAGAAATTCACTCTGTCGTCAGGAATGGTGAGGCATCAAGTTCTCATATGAAGCTAACTGAGGTTTGCATCAAAACATTTTTCGAATTAAAAGAAGCTAAAGGATACATCCCCCAGCAAGTCTTCAACTATGACGAGACAGGGCATTTCTACATGCAGGTCACAAAACCACAAAGAATAGATTAACTAGAGCATTTTGCGCCAATGCGAGTGGTGACGGCAAAATCAAGCAAGTTATGTGGAGTACAAGTCCGAAGGCGTGGGTCACTACGAAATTCTTTGTGGAGTGGATAAATATTGTGTTTGACCCTTATGTTAAAAAAATATCTATAGGAGAAAAGAACCCACCCATGCAAGCCCTTCTCGTCCTTGACAATGCTACTGCTCACCCACCAAATCTCAAAGATGATTTACTCGAAGAGTTCAAGTTAATAAAGGTTGTCTAACTACCACCAAACACCACTCCTATCCTGCAGCCCATGGAGCACCAGTTGATTTCTAATTTTAAGAAGTTGTACACCAAGTACATTTTTCAGCACTGCTTTGAGATGACGGAGAACACATACCTTACCCTTCGAGAGTTCTGGAAGGATCACTTTACCATCGTGATATGCCTAAGAATTATTGATCAGGCCTGGCTGAGTACTATAACAAGGACCTTAACCTCTGCATGAAAAAAGCTGTGGCCTTAGGTTGTATTTAAAAGGGCCTTCAAAGGATTAGAACCCAAAGTGTTAGTTTTAGAGGAGATTGTTTCTCTGAGAAAATTCATGGGTATGGATGTGAATAAGAGAAAATCATTGGAGAAAAACTCATAGGCAATATAATACACCCGAGATATTCAAAAGAACTTAAATACTTTTTAGGACACTAATGATGGAATACTTATTCCGAAAACGTTTTGTCAATTTAACATAGCCCAAATGGATTTTTTATATACCTTTTTATAAAGGATTTTATTGAAATTTTTTTTTAATATATGGTATACAGCCAACTACAGGAACTTAGTTTCCTTGTGGAATTCAAAAGAACATTTAAGGATTTTTGTTATTCAGAGAATTCCGCAGATACCAACTGATATGCTATTCCAATTTACACGAATTTAATATCAGATTCGTTTTATATTCGCCATGATGATTAACAAATGACAAGGCTAATCGTTGAATGTTTAAGGACTGAATGTAGTAAATAATTGTTCCTCTCATGGTAAATTATACGTAATATTTTGACGTGTAGGCAAACCATCCACTTTGTTCAATCTCGCGCCTGGCAACAGAATAAAAAATATAGTTGATGGATTCGACCGTTACTTGATGGAAATTCATTTTATGTAACAATAAAACACTGAAAACTTTGTTTTCAAAACTTCCACAAAATTTATTTTAAACTTTTATCACCACAGCTGTTTCGGCTGATTTTCTTTCTCAAGTGATCTATTTTTGGCATGCGTTTACGCTTTATAGTCACCAATGAAATAGGTTAAGGAGGGGAGAACTGTTTGTCTCAAGTTGGTCATTCAGAATTATATCTGTGTTTTTTAATTTGTTGATTTCCACAGATTCTAACAAAGATAGTTTAATGCCTTTATTCTTCTGCTATTCGTTTATTAAAATTTCTACCAGTTTGACCGATGTAAGTTTTTGGGTAGTCGCCACATTTAAGTTTGTACACACCACTGTGTGTATTAATTTAAAATAAATTTTGTGGAAGTTTTGAAAACAAAGTTTTCAGTGTTTTATTGTTACAAAAAATATAGTATATTTTAAGGTCCTGTAATGAAAATAATCGATACGAGTACAACCCATTCAGTAAATAATTATTTTGTTGCCACATGAATTAGCTCCTCTTTAAACTTTTATTAAATAATAAATAATAATAAATTATATAATGATAAATTATATCCTATGGATAATCCAAACAACAATCAACGGCATACGTCTGATACTGTTTTTAATAACAATTCAAATTAATTTCCAATATTATCTGCATAAAAGGAAAATATATAATTAATTAAACATAAATAGTACCTTAAAAAATTCCTACATCAATTAAATACTTTAAATAACTCAGAGTTTTGAAAAAAAAAATTATTTAGGATAGTCTTATGGCATATGGCAATAAGGGTCATAATTATACTGAAATGAAAACATAGCAGTGGGGATGAAACGTCACACTAGTTCAGTCTATTCAATGGAAAAAATTAGGCATCGTGCACTGATTTAATTACACTGATAATACCAGAAATCGTACAAAAAATACAGGATATCGTATTGGAAAATCGTCGAGTAACTGAAAGATTTAGTAGAAGCTCTAAGCTCTTATCTTATTGGGCAGTGTAAGCAATCTTTTGACTGAAGTATTGGGTTTCAGAGAGCTGTGTTCACAATGAAACAAAACACATTCGAATACGACTTTCTCAGCATTTAGAGCATTTTCGAAAGGATAAAGTGGAGTTTGTGCGTCGATACATCAGTGTGGATGAGACTTGGGTCTATAGCATGATCCTGAATCAAAACAATAGATTTAAGAGTGATGGGAACCTGGTTCTTCGGCTCCGAAACGAGTTCGTGTAGAGAAATCGGCCCAGGTGTTCGCATCATTTTTTTATAATTTGTGGATTACTGGTAAACTGGTAAAACAATACATTCTGAATATTATTGTAACCTTTTATACCGACTGAAAGAAAAAATTCGTGAGAAAAGGTCCGGTTTGTTTGTTGGATTATCCACCGTGTTTTTTTGGTCTGCAAAGTGTACAAAATGTTAAAAGACATCAAATTAACCAACTTTATACGATGCATAGCGTAAATCTGTCAATTTTATGTAACACTCCAAACAGAGTTGGTCTGTTTCGTTTGAACTGACCAGAACCACGTGTTCCAGTCGAGCAAGGAAGCATGTTGCTCTTTAAGTATTAACATTTACAACCATTGTTATCGACCTAGGGTCGCACTATATTTTAAATTTTAATATGTAAACCATAATATATTCCCCACTGCAATTTTAGTGTTAGCTACAAGTACTAACAGAATGCACTGAGGATGATCTGAGTTATATCGAAAACGTTATGCGTCTCTAATTTTTGGACACTTTTAATAAGTTTTAATAAAAAAGTTTTTATACCAATATACAAATTTTGAAGTTTCTACTTCTGTAATAGTTTTTTAAGAAATGTTTAACTCAGCCCGAATTTCGGGCTGAGATAGCCTAATGTTTATGCAAGGCTAACAGTATGAATTCGTCATTGAAACGAGGAGGACCTTCTGATCAAAGCAATGAAAAACTGTTGAAAGAAAAAAAAGAAAATCGGCAACTCTAAGTTTTGTACTGGACTACATATGATGAAGCCAGACAAAGGTGTAAATTATTATCAGCCTGTAAGTCAGTACCCTTCATAAAATGTTCAATATATGTGGCGTACATATATTTTTTTTTTTTTAACAAAAATAACTGTTTTAAAATTAAAAGTGAAACTGGAACAAAACCATGAAGTGGAGATATCCAGGAGTGGCTAGTATACCTGTTGAATACAAAGTACGTGGTGTTCGTGTGTATTAAGGTATAAAAAAATGCTTATTAAAAGCTTAAAACTTTTATTTTAAAGAAGATCTTTTCGGAATTGAATCATTCCATCATCAGTTTAATAAAAAGTTGTTAAAAACATTGTATGGCCACAAAAAAACATTGGAAGGACATCAGTATTAAAAAACAATCATCATGGTATTTACAAAGGTAAATGCAATAAACTGTTAACTTCGTTAATTAATAAAAACTGAAAATGGGGGCATCTTACATGACCCCCTGGAGCTGGTGAGGTTTTATCGACTTACATTACCTCTGATCTGTGCTGGAGTCTAGGGGTAACTAATTTGTAAAATTTCACGAGTTTGTCCCTTTGATGCGCAATGTAACAGATCTGTCACAACATTTTTGTATATAATAAACTATTTTTGCAAAAAAAAATTTTTTATTTTTTCCTCGTTTTATAGACACTATTATATTGTCCAGATTTTTTTGGAAAAGAAATAAAAAATTGCGCAGTGTAGGGTTAATAGGGCTTTTAACGTTTTTGATATTAGGTTAACTGTTTGGTAGTATATTCCTTCTTAGAATCGCCTTCTTTAAGAGGCATATAAACGTCGATTTTAACATTTCTCGGCAGATGATTCCTGTAGTGTATATTTTATTTAATAACCCCATCAAATTATTCAAATTTATCTTTGATTAGCTTGTTTGAACAACTCGTTTCGTATTTGGCTGGACCAGAAGCTTTATCGATTTTTATCGATTTTATATTTACTGCATTTATTGTAGTACTTCTGTATAACTCTCTTTATATGTACGTATAGTGATTTACGTAACAAGTTCCCAAATTGATATTTTACGGGATGAGTAATAAGTTTTCATAGCGAGTCGAAGACGAGTCCTGGAATCCTGTGAATCCCGTAAAAGCACTTTTGCATCGTGTTACATACAATATTTTTTCTGCATGAATTTATTATGTTAAAAAGAATCTGAATGGATACCTACATTAATTAGGGCTATTAACAGAAGTGGTAGTATTGAAATTAGTATTATTAGATGTATCAACGTTTCTACTAGTTTTTGAAATAATAATTTCGTAACGACCCTTTTCAATGTTTTTTGCAACACTAGTTGATAGGTAGAAGAGGTTTGGGCAGAAAGAAGCAGTGGCGGCCGGTCAGGGTCGGCAGTGCGGACCCATACCTTTATAGATATAGATTTTTTTAATATTTAAGTTAATCAGTATTTCAATAATTAATTGTGGCAGGTAATCAGTTGATGTCATTTGTTTATGTGAAATAAAAAAATATCTGTAAGATAATAAAGACTAAATTTTATTCATGGTTTTTAAAAGAATTCGTCCAATCTGAGCGTTAAGTGATCCCTGCGTAGACACTTTTCAAATTGATGATCCGATATCGGAGACATCCATCCGCCTGTGAATTCTTAAAAAGGCACGTTTTGGTTTTTCGGCAAGCCGATAACAACCTTGACGATTTACTTGTAAAAATCAACGGAATATTAGTTGATTAGCAACCAAACATACATTTCTTTCCATATGAACTTAATTACCAAGTACGGCAAATTTAAATTTGCCGATGCTTCATTTGGATTGGTGATTGGTCGCGAACTGTACATTGCGAGCGCGGGATGAAATGTTATTTCATATAAAAACGTAAGTAGTAAAGTGAAGTGATATTCAGTGCACGAACTAGCCTTTCTTTCTGTGATTTATTTTTATTTTCTAAAGTACTACTGTGATACGTTACGTCTGCTGTAAATAGTTAAAGGTTAAGGGGTTTTTTGACATTATTAGAAGTTTTTTTTTTTAATTAAAGTGTTAACAAATTCAGGTAAATTAACCTAAAAAATGCAAGCCATTGAAGAAACTGTAAGTATTGATAAGTCTGATATTGTAAATTATATTTTGCATAATGGGTTTTCATCTATTTCATACGAAGAACAAATTGTTATTAAAAATAAGGGGCGTCCTTTGCCTAAAATGTCCCGGCTTATAAATATTAGTGCGTGTAAGGGAAATAATATATTATTTTCAGATAATTGGTACAGCAAGTACTCATGGCTTACCGGGAGTGAAATAAAAAGCAAACTTTTCTGTTGGCCTTGTATTTTATTTTCGACAAATAGGGGCAAACATCAAAATCCGTGGTGTGAATCTGGTTACGATAATTTAAAGGAATTATTTAGGGCTTTACATAAACATGGTATTTCAAAAGATCATACTTACAGCCAGATTAAATTAGATTTATTTGGAAAACAAAATATCTATGTTTCATTAGATAATGCCCAACGTGAAAATGCTATTAAAACATAACGAAATTGTAAAAAATAATCACGCAGTTTTACGTCGTTTAATTAATATTGTAATTTTTTGAAGTTGTCAGGAATTATCTTTTAGGGACACGATGAATCGGAGCATTCGTTAAATCAAGGTAATTATAGAGAACTAATAAAAATGTTTAAGAAATACGATTTGGAATTTTCTAATTTACTTTCTGATTCGAAGACATTTAGCGGTGTATCTAAAACAATCCAGAATGAATTAATAGAATCAATTAGTTACATTTTGGGTAACGTTATTGAATCTGAGATTCAGGAAACCATTTGCTGTTCACTAGAAGTAGATGAAACTACCGACAGATCATGTCATTGACAATTATCAATTGTTGTTCGATACACGTTACGTGGTAATATCTATGAGAGGTTTTTAGGTTTTACAGATGTAAGTAAAAGCCATAAGGCAGAATATATTTTTGATGTTTTAAAGGACAGATTAAAATATTTTGATATCAAAAATAAATTGGTAGGGCAAACTTATGACGGCGCTGCCGTGATGTCTGGTGAATTAAATGGTCTCCAGGCAAAAGTTAAAACTATTGCACCGCAAGCTTTATTTACTCACTGTCATGCGCATAGAATGAATTTAGTTTTGCAGGATACATGTAAAAAAATTAAACAATGTCGTCTTTTTTTGCCAGTTTAAGCGGATTTGCTTCATTTTTCTCAAGCTCGCCTAAACGGACTAAAGTTTTAGAACGGTTTGTTTCGAAAAAATGCCAACAGTTTGTTAGACGCGATGGAATTTTAAATCTCGGTTAGTTTTCACTGTAGCAGATTTTCGTGAACAGCTTTTGGAAGTTTTTGATTTTATTATTGAATGCGATGATTTTGAAAGTGATGATATCTCGATCCGTGAAGCAATCGGTTTGAAAACTTTATTAAATGATTACTCTTTTAACATACTTTTAAATATTTTTAAGAAAGTATTTACCCAAACCGATTTGATATTCAATGTTGTTCAAAATCAGTTAACTGACATTATTCATTCCAAAAATAGAATAACAAGACTGGTGCAAAATCTCAGAGATTTTCGTAATGATAGTAATTTCCAGTATATACGCAGTGACGTTTTGGACTCGCTTGATATTTCCGAAC
This sequence comes from Diabrotica undecimpunctata, assembly GCF_040954645.1. NCBI lineage: Eukaryota > Metazoa > Arthropoda > Insecta > Coleoptera > Chrysomelidae > Diabrotica > Diabrotica undecimpunctata. The sequence goes on along the minus strand of NC_092811.1, from coordinate 83,490,748 downwards.
CCCCAAAAAAAAGACAAAGGCATGACACAGAAACAGATCTCGAAAAACGAGTATATTTTGAAATTTTGGATACTATTATTGTGGAAATAGATACTCGTTTTTCGAATTTTTAAGATTTGCAAATTTTTGACCTCTTTGACGATTCAAAATTTCAAATTTTCATCATTTCATCAAAAATCATTTCAAAAAGATATTTATTAGACAGGTTAATTAAAAATTATCCATCATTCTTTAATAAAATAAAATTAGAAAATGAATTAAAAGTTTTATATGCTGATCCAAATATTTTCGGAAGATGGGATAAGTTACAAGATATGTATAATTAAATTTTATATACTGCAATTCATTACAACAAACTGTTACCGAAATTAATAAATTATTGTCATTAATTCTCTCATTACCACCAACGTCTGCCTCAAATGAACGAGATTTCTCTTGCCTCAAAAGAATCAAAACTTATTGTCGAAATATCAGGAAACAAGAGAGAATGTCAAGCTTGTCTCAAATGTCAATAGAAAAAAACTTTTAAAACCTCTCCAAAACTCTAATAAATTTTACGATGACGTTATAACCCATTTTGCTACTTCCAAACAACGTAGACTAGAGTTAATTTATAAACATGTTTAGGTTCTAAATTTATAGGAAACAACAAAAAACAAGAAAACAAAAAATCTCCTATGATGATTGAAGTCTTTATTAGACGGTATACCTCTAGGAGACAAAAAATACCTTGCCGACCTTGTCTCTCAAGCCACGAGCTGCCACTGGAAAGAAGAAATCCTGGCTGAGAAATTTGAGAGCATGGTTTCAAATACCAGAAGCTGCGAACATAATACATGCGGCACAAAATAGAGAAACCTATCGTTTGATGGTCGCCAACCTTCGGTAGAAGACGGCACATAAAGAAGAAGAAGTTGATTTCCAGCCTCAGTACTTCTTCAAATTATTTATACTACCCCCACCATCAGCCAATAAAGTAGCTAAGCTAATTCGCAAACAGTGCCCGGTGTATTCTTTGGGATGCGGTAATTAAAGAAATTTAGCAATTTTGCAGGCGATATTAGTTGTAGAGCAAGCAGGGTTCAACTCACTTTGGTAACCTGTCCATCAGGGTCTGTGATGTTGATGGTCAACGGGAATACCACAGCCTAGTTTAACCTTGGGGGTGTACAAGAAGTAATCAACAATGACCGGAGGGTTGTAAGAAGTGGTCGCTTATCGCTAGATATCTCCTTCTTTTCCGCAGAAGTGATCGACAATGACCAGAGGGTTGTAAGAAGTCGTTGCTTATCGCTGGATCTCTTCTTCTTTTCCGCAAAAGCTATCGTCAATGACCAGAGGGTCGTAAGAACTGGTCGCTTATCTCTAGATCTCTTTTTCTCTGCTGAAGAATTGTCACTTGCCTCACCTGCCTGACACCCTACCTGTCTCACCTGTGTAATTACTAGTCCTGAAGAAGTGAACGACAATGACCACCAGAGAGTAGCTGAAGAAGTGCAAGAAGTTGTCGTCAACAACCAGAGGGATGTAAGAACTCATCGCTTATCTCTAAATATCTCCATCTTTCTCTCTAATGGGTCACCCTGTATGTCTAGTGTAAAAAGTATTGCTTATCGCCTCTTCTTTTCATTAAATTTGTACAGGGTGATACAGGGTACAGGGTAAAACGATATCAAACGAACCCGCCCTAAGCTGGTCGCAACTTGTTTCTAGATCTCTTCTTCGTCTTCTTGTTTAATGAATGTATAATAGAAATTAGTAAATAAAAAAAGTACCAACTAGTTTTATTTTTATTAATCGTAATATGTATATTATTTTTCATATTCCTGCTGCCTGGTTGTGGTAAAACGCTTAAGTTAGGGGAACTTAACGAAAAAACAATAAACCAAATTTTAAGGTTTAATTATACCCCAAAATCAGTTTTATGTATAATATTTAAATACTTCTATGTCGTGCCATAAATTAATTTTCACTTCCTGTCAGTGCATCCGCGTCACAAAGTTCATATTTCGTGCCCAAATCAAAACGTCTTTATGAAGTAGATCATAATATATCAGATAGATCATAATAGATCAAATAAAGGCTGAAATAAAAAAAAATTAATTAAGAATGAATGAAGATTTAATGCGGGAGTACCTTTTTTATGAATCAGGCATAGTTTCATAACAATACAATGTCGGTTCAGTGTCCTTGTGAACATCCAAAGATCTTTTACTAAAACAAAAGAATTTCTTACAATCAAAACATGGTATTGATCCATACATTTTGATACTATGGAAGATGGTAGGTATAGTTTGGGGTATAATGTTTTTTTGTCTTAAATTTTAAGTGTGCAAATCTTTTTTGGTCTTAAAAACGGTCTCCCATTTATTTAATTTAACCGGAAATAAAGAGCTTCATTTTAAAAATATATTTTATTTTAATGAGTAAATAACTTACTGGCTTAGCCTTATTAATAATTTTGGGTGATTGTAGATTAATTAAAAAAAAACATTTACAAAAAAAATTAAAAAATAACTTCTGTTATAAAATAATGATAAAATAAATTATTTATCGTTGAAACCCCATGGCAGTGTCAGTATATAAATACTTTATTATTCTTTTATTATCGTATGGACTGAGTGCTACCTTTTTTTGAGGCATTATATAGACGTTTGAGCCAATACTTTTTTATTCTTTAATGGTATATTATATACATTATTTTCTGTGTACTCTATATATATATATATATATATATATATATATATATATATATATATATATATAATCTTTGCAGATAAGTTAAATAGTAAACTCTTAAATATTGGGGAAATCTGCGAGAAAGAAGGAAAGCTTTCTTGCAGATTTCCCCAATATTTAAGAGTTTACTATATATATATATATATATATATATATATATATATATATATATTTGTTAGATCACTAATCGCGTATTTGACTTTTTTAAAAAAGAACTTTATTTGTTACACATTAAATGTTAAACGATAGTACAAAATTAAATTAATTTAAAATGACTACAACAAAGTTGCAGCTAAGAGTGGTTCCGGCATCTGAAAATGGTAATTTATAGGTTTGGTATGAAGTGCTGAATCGCTGTTCCCATGAATATTGGCCAGAGGTTTCTATGGCAATGGGATGATGAAATCTGAAGTCGGCGAACTTAAGCTAGTTCAAGGTTAATATTTTCTCATATAACAGCTTCCTTATTAGTGCAAAGTCAATGCCATTACTTTGACTTTTACAGAGTAATTGGTGTTTCTGCTTCTTCTTCGCTTTCTTGTTGTCCATAGTCTAATGGAATTTCTGCGTGGTAGTGAAGGTGGAGGCTGATCCTGGGACAAGGAGATTGCAATTTTTGGGAATATTTTGGTTCGGTATTTAGAGAAAAGGTATAAGATAACTAGGATAATAATCAGGGATAAAGTTGATATAGTGAATAAGGGTAGATGTTCCTCAATGAATGATTGGCTCATAATATGGTCTAGTTCTTCTGAATATTGGTCCAATTTGTGTTGTGCAATATTTAAGTCATCTACGTTGATCTTACTGAGTTAAGTGGTTTCAATTTTGATAGGTGACTCTTTGTCTCAAAATGGTCACAGCATATGTAGGGTACGTTAACTGAGTGAATTCTATACGTGATATTTCTCAATTTGGTCTCTGGCATGAATTCTGGTACTGCCAATGAATGCAATACATTCGGGAATTAATCTTAAGATTGAATTTGTTTTGATTATCTGTGTAGTGACATTTTTTTTTGCACATTTGATTGTTACTGGTAATGGATCGGAAATGGTAAGTAACCATTTCCGATCCATTGTAAGTAACCATCGGCCAATTTCTTGTACATTGTAACCTTGTAGTAAGAGCATGGACATCTGGCAAGTTTTTGGTAAGTTGCTGACAGGTTTCAAAAGCTGGGCTTCACATATAGTATCGGTGTCTATGGGATACGGAAGAATGTCTGAACACATTCTTTGGTTTTGACTGATCTGTCTGCATTTTTCGGTGTCCATGGGTAAGACATATGAAATTGAATCATCATCTCGCGCTATGTATTTATGTACAGTTGAAAGTATATGATGAAAACCAGTTTGATTATCTAATATTGGTATTGAATATAATTGATACAAGGTGAAGATTTCGAGATCAACTAAAGGAATTTCGAGAACGAAAACAATTTTTTAATCAAGCTGATAAGCTTATAGTTTTATTATGTCAATATACTGAGCTATATTTAACATATAAGTGGGTAGAGGCAATACGTTATTTTGTAATGATGTGAGATTTCTTTTAATGCGTCCATTAAGTCTATGGGCGAGATAATAGAACTATGTAGAATTTGCAGGCGAGAGAATGTGATAGAATTTAGTATATCATTTAAATAATTTTCTAAAAATACTTAGCTTTCCATTAAGGACTCACATAAATCTAATATTTGTAATTGTGCTTGGTAAAAGGAGGTGTCATTATTAATGTCCAGAAGTGTAGTCTTGATAGTTTTTAAGTCTTTGTTAAAAGTTTGTTTATCTATTTGCAATTTTTGAATTGTAGTGTTGAAAGTTCTTATAACTGAAGTGGTAACAGATATTTGATTTTTTAAGAGATTTTCAATTTGAGTTTCATCGGAATTTATCCTATTTATACATTTATTAAATTATTCGCCGTCAGAGGCGTCTAAATTTCCAGTAATAGATTTCCAGATTGTTCTAATACCATTTACTAAACCGCGTTTAAGGCATTTATTATAATGTACTGTATCAGAGGTTATTTCTTTATATTTTAAGTTAACGGAGTTTGAGATTTGTTTTAGCAGACTAACATGTGTCTATACTTCGGCTTGAAAGGCAAGTTTTCTCGGGTATTCACGTTAATAAATTTTTCTAATGGGTTTTCCAAAATTCTGTCATTGTTGGATATTGTAGTTTTGATAGGGAATAATTCTTTGTAAACAAGTAAAGTCCATTTGTCGTTAGCTATTCGTATAATTCCTTTTTCATGAAAAAATATTCCAATTGTGTTATTAATGGGAGTGAAAAATGGGAAAATTATTCAAAATAAGGTTTTGGTCTGTCAAAATTTACTTGAGAGGTTTGGTTGGTTTTGGAGTTAAGGATAATTGCGGAATTTGTAAAAACTTATTGAATTTCGAAAGGACCATTAAAAAGATTTTCCGATTTTTATTTAATTTTTGAGTCTTTTACGTAAATTTTGTCACCAATTTTAAAATCAGGTCTTTGTTCTGAAATATTCTCGTCAAATCTTACTTTCGCTTTTTCTTTCTGTCTTTCTGTTTTTGCTCTTGCTACTTTGTAAAAATATTCACTGCGATTATTCAGATCTCGAATATATTTACTCATTAGTGTTTTTTGATTGTATAGAGTTTCTGGTGGTCGGTCTGCAGTGTGCCCAAATATAAGTTCATATGGTGTAAAACCGTGGGTCTTATTTTTTGTGTTGTTATAGCATATTATTGCATAAGGAAATATAGTGAAGGGATGATCGTTTTGCTTCTCGGCTTGATTTGCTCTAATAATTTCTGAGTGTGTGGCATGAAATCTTTCTACAGATTAGATTTCCATTAGATTGTGGATGGTTAACACTAGAAAATGTTAGTTTGATGTCGTATAATTCGCATAGATCTTCAGCATTCTCGAATTCTCGACCACAGTCACAATGAATTCTTAGTGGTGTTCCATAGTGTTGAAAGAAGAGTAGGAGTGTTTTGGCTACTGCTACTGTCTTTTTGTCTTCCAAAGGATAGGCTTGCGTGAATTTTGTCAATTCATCACGAATAGTTAAAGCATATAGTTCCTAGTAGGGTATTCGAATATATCCATATTTATTTTTTCGAATGGTGTTTTTGGAGTTTCTCTTATTACTAGTGGTCCACTTAAGTTTTTTCGGCAAATCTTAACTTTTTGGAAAATTTCACATGCTTTTACAAATTTCTCTACATCTTTTGTTAAATTCTTCCAATTGTATTTCTGCTTTATTTTTCTGACAGTTTCATTTATTCCTCGATGTAAATTGTTTTTACCACAATGGTAAGGATCTAAAATTTGAGGGATTTCGTCTTCGCTGGATGTTTAATTATATTTTGACAGATTCTTAATTTTAATTCTTTGTCAGCAAAAATATAAGAAAATATCTCTAGGATAGGTAGTTCGAGATTATTTTCGACACAATATATTTTTAATTCATCGAATTAATCTTTATTTGCAAAAAGTTCAAGAAACAGATGTGCTATTACTCGTTCGGGATCAAACGGTAATGGTGTAATAAAATATTTTTGATCTTTTACAGTTTTGCTGTGTACAATATTAATTCTTCGGTTACTATATTCCATGTTTTCTTCGAATATGTCATTCATTATTTTCTCGTGGAGTTCTTCAAGTTTATTTTGCCAAAAAAATGTAACAATGTTTTTGTTGGATTTGTCTAATAAGTCCGTATTCGATGTTTCAATTTTAGAATAATCGATTATTGACTTATTTCTATACAGTTCGATAAACTTGTCAAGTTCTTCGGCCATTTTTTCTATATTTTCTTCATCGTCGTCTTCGTTTTCTTGAGTTTCCGTGTCATCTTCATTCGATGCATGTAATGAGATTTTTGATTGAAAGTTTGCACAATCTTTGAAATGGTTAATCTTTATTCTTGAGATTGAATATTTCTTGAATTTTCGGCCAAAAAGATATGGTCTAAAATATTTGACTGCCCATACGATAGCTAATAATTCTCTCTATATAGTCGAATATTTTGTTTCGGCACCGCATAATGTTCTGGAGGCATAAGCTATAGGTAAATCTTTTCCAATAGTGCCTTGCGATAGAACGGCTCCAATCGCGAATGCACTAGCGTCAGTTGTTAGTAAAAATGGTTCCTCAAAATTCGGATATATAAGTATTGGATCTGATTTTAAAATATTTTTGAGTTCGTTAAAGGCTTCTTTGCATTCAGAATTAGAAATAAAAGGTACGTCTTTCTGAAGTAGTTTCGTAAGTGGTTTAGAAATTTTGGCAAAATTTGGAATAAATCTTCTGTAGTAACCGGCTAAGCCTAAGAATGATTTTATTTCTGTGGTGTTCTTTGGTTCCGGGAAGTTTTTGATGCAAGATATTTTAGCTGGATTTGTTTTTACACCATTTTCTGTTACAAGGTGGCCCAAATATGCTACTTCTTTCTTAAAAATTCGCATTTGTCTGGCTGTATTTAGTAATAGAGGGTGAGTAGATAATTATATCATCCATATACACTAAGCATCTTTCGTTTTGTATTGCTAAGAGGATGTTGTCCATTACTCTTTGGAAAGTAGATGGAGCATTCATTAGTCCGAATGGCATGCGGACAAATTCGTAATGTCCATTTTCGACGGAAAAGGCCGTTTTCTGGATGTCTTGTAGCTCGATTTCAATCTGGTGAAATCCTGACGCTAAATCTAGTGTTGTGAAGTATTGGCATGTTCCTAGTTGGTCCAATATTTCTGATATTTGTGGTAGACGATAACGGTCTTGTACTGTGAGTTCGTTAAGCTTTCGATAATCAATAACAACTCGCCATTTTTGTTTTCCTGGCGCATCTAATTTCTTCGGTACGAACCAGACTGGACTCGACCAGGGCGAGACGCTTTTCTGGATTATTCCTTCTTCTAACATTTTATTAATTTGCGTCTTTACCTCTTCCTTATGTATTTGAGGATATCTATAGGATTTAGTGAAGATAGGTTTAGCATTGTTTGTTTCGATTTTGTGCTTGATTTCGTTTGTGAAGGTCAGTTTGTCGCCTTCGATATAAAATATATCTGCATATTCAGTATATATCTAGAATTAGTTCTTGTTCTTCGCAATTTAGATGATCAATTCTTAGTTGTTCTTTAATTATTCGTGTACTATCTACTACGGGTTCTTCAAAATCATTTCCGTTGTAGGATAGGATTGTCTCCGAATTTTTGAAAGGTGCGATTGAAATGTCTGAAAATTCAATTGACTTCGGCATAGCATTTAGGACGGAAGTTAAGAAGTCTCCATTTTCGTCTACATGGACTAATGCATGAGGTAATCTAACTTTTTCTATTTCTTGAGCTGATAATATGGCATCTGTATTTGATAAGTTGCATTTTAGTCTGCAATTTTGTTCAGTCCGGCTGTCAATGGTAATTCTGTTTTTCCCTTTTATTCGTTTTCTCTCCGGTCTTTCAAGTTTTTTGTCTTGATCTCGGTTTTTTACGATAGTGTATTTTTCATTAGGGTTTTGGTATTTTAAATTTAATTCCTGTTTAGAATCTGATTTAATTTTTATTTTAGGTTCGTTTTGTCTTGTTTCTGTAGGGTGAGTCGGCGATTTGTCTTTAGGAGGTGTGTTTGTCTCGTGTTCTAATTTGTGAAGGGTGAGAGTTTTAAAATTTGTATGCAACTGTCAGGATTTGATATCTATTACGCATTCATAATGATCTAGACAGTCTATGCCTATTATGCCATCGATATCAATGTCTAAATTGAAAATAAAGACTTTGTGAAGATTATCGTTATTGAAGTGAATCAGATTCTGTTATTAACAATTTATGATCGGTTATACCTTGAATAGTAACGTTTTCAGGAAATCTATTATAATAATTGTGTGCTGTGTTTTCTTTGAAAACAGTGATTCCAGCACCTATGTCGATTAAAAGTTTAAGTGTTGGTAGCATCGTTAATGTAATATAAATTTTTGAAACTCATTGTATGAAATGGGGTTACAGAAATGTCTGTTCGGGAAAATTGAGATCCAGATGGAAGTTGTTCAAGTTGAGTGCTTGGATATTCGTAATATCTGTTGAGTGGTTCCTATGATTGGGAGGATGATTTAAGTGAAAGGAAATCCTGATAATTTATCAGCTTGTAAAATATTTTCTGTATAATAATCTGTTTCATAGTTGTCGGTATTATAATAATTATCTGTATAGTATCTAATCGTCTGTATAATAGTTAGTCGTCATTTCATCAGGATATTCGTTTAAAACATGTGCCATTTGGGAGTTTGGGTTTCTTTGAATAACAGATGGACAATTTTGATTTTGAGATAAAAAGGAAGGTCTATGTTGGTTGAAATTTGGATTGTTGGAGGAATATTGATTCCTATTAGGGTTCTGATTGTTTTGATAGTTATTAGGTCCATTATTATATTGGTTTTGGTAACCGTGTGGCTTAGAAAAAGTTTGGTTTGGCTGTACGAAACGTGAAGAGCGGCATTCAGTATTTAGATGACCAATGTGGCCACAATTTGTACATTTTGTAAATTGAGATGGGGGTCTTCTCATTGGTTGAGAGGGTTTAGGAATAGCTGATTTAGAATTAGATTTTTGTTCTTCAAAATATGACAATTGAAGTTCGCGAAGATCTTTTGGATAACTAGCCCTAATAATTTGTCCTAGATGAGCTTTTAAACCGGTTAAAAGTGTGTTTAGGGCCATGGTATCGATTAAGTCACATTGGGCTATTTGGATAGAGGAGTACATTTTTGAATTCAGAACTTGTTAGCGGTTAAAGAAAGTTAGAGGAGATTCGTTAGATAGTTGTCTTAGTCTTTGTAAGTCTTGTATTAAGGAGGTCAGGTCTCTACTGTCTCCAAAATGTAGATTTAGTAATTGTTTTTTTTTTTTTCTGTATAATAAAGTGGTTTTCTAGAATTAATAAGCTGTGCAGCTTTACCTTTGAGTTTATTTTTTATGTGAATCGTTAATAGAACGCGCTGATCACCTGTGGCCATCTTAATAGCACAGTTGCACGTATCTAAAAATGTAGAAAGAGAAATCGGAGATCTGATTTGCAAATATTCTATGTAGCCACAATTTATACAATTTATATTAGGTATTTCAATCTCCCCTCCACACTTTGGACGTTTATACTTCACAGGTATAGGCATACTTATTTTGTATAAATATATGACTTAAACTTGTCACCACCAAATTGTCTAAATATATGGTTTAAGTAACAATTTACACAAGGTGTATTTGGACTCTCAGTTTCACCACCACACTTTGTACATATTTATTTCACAGGTATATGCATATTCAAAAGATAAAATAAAAATGAAGTGGCTCAATATTTATTAGAAAAAATTACATACTGAAATTAAATTACTATAAGTCTTCTAAAATAGCGTAAGCTATTTTTTGGGTTTCAAATATGCCATACTTAAATAACAATAAATATTTAGCTATTTTATGTATGATTTTGATGTCACAGCTAAAATGATTTTAAAACTTTAAAACAAGAAAATAATAAAGAAAAAAACCTCGACGCATTGAAAAATGATTGCTTATATTTTGTAAATTCTCCTTCATTATCAATTACAGCCTATAGTCGTCTAGGCGTTGATTCGACCAATTTTCTGGTGTACTCTGGGGAACTTGTATCCCAAGCTTCAGTAATTTTTACTTTCAATTTATTTCTATTTGAGATTGCCGTACTGTGTACTTTATATTTTAATGACAACCATAAATTTTCAATACCATTCAAATCTGGTGACTGGGCTGGTGTTTTAATGACATTTCGGCAATTATAAAGCAACCAAGTACGAACCTGATATGACGTGTGTTTAGGATCTTTTCTCCTGATAAAACCGGTAATTGTTATTGATACCTAATTTTTAAGCACTAGCGCGAGATGCTAATTTAGTAGATCTAAATACATGTGCTGGTTCATATTTCCTTCACTAAAATGCATGTTACCTACTCCTGCGAACGACATACACCGCCATATCATGTCCCCACTTTCACCGTGAGTTACCGTAGCTTTCATATTTTTAAATTTTAAGGTCGTGGCATATTATCGTGCACGTTGCGTTTCTAGCACATAGCATTTCCGAAAAATATAATTTAAATGGTTTTAAATATGAAAAACGCACACTGTCCGGAACATTGCGTTTCAGACACTTAACGTTTCCGTTCAGTATATTCGAAAACAATATTTTACTGATGCCGACGACTGATGTGTAACGAGTCGTAACCGGTTTGTAAGGATAATGGTAATTAGATACCCGTCGTTTTCCCCTTGTTGTTTATTTAGGTCTTTGTTTGATTTCGATACAGAGTATTTAAAAAAAATAATTTTCGAGGCTATTTTGTCATTTATGCATGTGTTTTTATTGCTTTGTGATAATTAATCACGGAAGTGATAAACAATTAGGAATTTAACAATAATTATTAGGTTTAACAATTATTTTAGAATGAAGAGGATTCAGTTTAAATATGTGTTAAATTTAATTTCACCTTCAGTTAAAAAACAGAATACTACATTTAACGAAGCCATACATATCAAACCAAAAAGTATTTTTAAAAAGAAGAGGTATCACTTCCGTACAAAAGTCCTAATTGTTTATCACTTCCGTGATTAATTGTCACAAAGCAATAAAAACACATGCATAAATGACAAAATAGCCTCGAAAATTATTTTTTTAAATACTCTGTATCAAAATCAAACAAGTTCCTAAATAAACAACAAAGGGAGAACGACGGACATCTAATGCACATTATCCTTACCAACCGGTTACGACCTATGTTCCGGACAGTGTGCGTTGTCCATATTTAAAACCATTTAAATTATATTTTTCGGAAACTAAACGCTATGTGCTGGAAACGCAACGTGTACGATAATATGCCACGACCTTTAGTTCTTCATTCGGCTTTTTTCCACACCGATAGATTTCTATCGGACCCAAACAAGTTTATTTTGGTTTCATCAGCAAAAATTACTGAATTCGAAAAGCTGAAAGCTTTGTTAATATGCTCACTGGCGAACTACAATCTAATCTAATACGCCTGTTTCTTTGGCTAATAAAAGGTTTATTTCTAGCAGTTCGACCATAAAGATTATTCTTTCGTAATATCCGTATAATTGTTTTGGGGTTAAATCTTTTTCCAAACTGTCTTTTCACCTCATCTCACAATTTTGGTGCACTTTTTTAAGGATTATTTGCTATTTCTCTGACAATCCATCTTTCTTCACGTTCGGTAAAAATCTTATTTGGAGGTAACCTTGATTTATTGTCAACTCTGCTTTCATTTCGGCAACGTTCAACAATGTGCTCAACTCTTGAGCAACAGTTATTTACCATTTTGGATATGTCTCTTTGACTATATCTATTTCTATGGTAATTATTAAATTTCTTTCACTAATCCTAGGTCGTCGAACTGTCAAATTAAACATAAAATCAACTGCAATATGAATTTAATACAACGCTTATCTGCATCATTTAGCTGTGAAATCAAAATCATACATACAATAGAAGACTAGTAATTTAATTTTAGTATGTAATTTTTTTCTCATAAATATTGAGCCACTGACACAAGCTAGTTTCATTGAGTAGCGATTGCACCATTTAAGCTGTGAGCCACTGTATATTTTTTAACATATAATTACATAATTATTATTGTTGTGGTCTCTGCCTCTTTACATGCATTCTACTTGGTATATTTTTAGCACCACTCTCCTCCTTGTTCATCTGGTCCAACTCACAATTTATACACAGATCATTTCGTTCTTCAGTCCACAATTCTGCACACACAATTTGGACATTTATATTTAACAGGTACAGGCATACCTATTTATTTTTCTAACAAAAAGTTTTGTAGTCCTTAAAATTTGGGTTTTAGTTTAATTTAAGCAGTTTTCTGCAGAGGAAAACTGCTTATCAGAAACGGATGTCAACTATATATATAAAATTAAATCGAGATGTAAAAAGAAAAGTAGTGAAAAGTAAAAATGACATGTGGGATCGAAGATGTGCAGAGGTGGATAGGTATATGGGTGGAACAAGAGTTGGGCAAGCGTGGAAGGTGATAGTCTCTGCGGAGGGAAGGAAAGGAAAAATTTAACTTAGAGTTAATAGATCTAAAACAGTGGAAACACCATTACGAGGTCTTACTGACAGAGGATAGATGTAAATTCCAAGAAATCGAAATGGAAGAAATATCCGAACATGTACAAATAATTGAGATAACAAACGGAGAGTTAAGCGATGCCCTCAAAAGATCGAAAAACGGTAAAGCAGCAGGACCTAGAGACATCCCAATTGAGTTAATAAAGTATGGACCAAATATATTACACGAGATGTTGGTTCAACTATTTAACAAATGCTTAAAAGGACAAAATATCCCTGATGATTGGAATGTTGGATACATCAGCTCAATATTCAAGAAAGGGGATAAACGCAAATGCTCTAATTATAGGGGAATAACTGTTATCGCCTTAGTGGGGAGGTTGTACGGTCGAATAATAAAAGAAAGAATAGAATCAGAATATGAAGACATAGAAGAACAAAATGGATTTCGTGCAGGAAGATAGTGCACTGATGGTAGAATTTCTATATTCGTTCTGCAGCCAGGTAATCGAAAAACTGAAGGCAAGATACCTGTCTACCCACCTATTGTTTGTAGATTTAGAGAAGGTATACGATACGGTACCTTTGAAAAAACTGTTTCAAACATTGACGAAAGTAGATCTCAGTAGAGAGTATGTAGATGCTATCGCAAATATATACAAAAATGCAAAAAGTGTCGTTAAAGAAGGAAACTATATATCTGAATCATTTCCAATAATAAAGGGACTTAAACAAGGATGTTGTCTATCTCCGACCTTATTTAAAATATATATTCAATCATCGCTAGAGCAGTGGTGAGGAAGACATGGACTACATGTTTAAAAAACTAAAGAAAGAATATGAAAAATGGGGCCTCAATATGAATATATCAAAGACATCGTATCTTAAAATAGGAGATGATGAAGAAGATCCAGAGTTAGAAATTAGAAACACAAAAACATGTAATGAGTATAAATATCTCGGATCTATAATATCTAAAGAAGGCACTACCAAAAGAGATATGGAAAACAGAACGCAGCAGGGAAAAAAGCGGTAAACATTCTAAACTCTCTACTATGGTCTAAAGGTATTAGACAAGAAACGAAATTGACAATCTATCGAACCTTGGTAGAGCCTATTATGACATGGGGCAGAAGTTTGGCAGATCCCAAAAAAAGATAGAAAAAGAATAAAAATAGTAGAAATGGATTTTCAAAGGAGAGCGTGTGGTGTATCCAAAAAAGATCATATCAGGAATGAAGATATTAGAAGGAGGACAAATACTGTATATTCCAGTGTAGACAGAATTGAAACGAGACAGCTAGTGTGGTATGGTCACGTGAAGCGAATGAATAAAGATAGATGACCAAAGAAAGCTTTAAATTACATACCACAACAAAGAAGAAGAAGGGGAAGGCCTTCTTATAAGGAATAATTCAATAACTGTACTCTTACACAAGAAGGGAGATATAGCACACCTGGAAAGATACAGACCAATCAGTCTCCTTAACCATCTTTATAAATTATACACCCGAATAATAACGAACAGATTAGAGACAAAGCTGGATTTTTACCAACCTCGGGAACAAGCCGGTTTCCGCCCTAATTACGGCACAAACGATCACCTGCAGTGCCTAAAAACCCTGATAGAAAAAACTAACGAATATAACCGTCCCTTGGTATTGATATTTGTAGACTTTAAAAAGGCGTTTGATACAGTGGAATTACCGTCCATCTTAAGAGCACTACAAGATTGCAGGGTCGACCACAGATATTGTAATATAGTTAAAAATATATATGAAAATGCCACAACAACCATAAGTCTACATTCAGCAACTAATAAAATAAAGATAAAAAGGGGAGTCAGGCAAGGTGATACCATGTCACCAAAGCTGTTCATTACCGTTCTTGAGTATGCATTTAAAAGACTAACCTGGTAACAGAAAGGAATATCCATCGATGGAGAAAGATTAAACCATCTACGTTTTGCGGACGATATCGTGCTTCTGTCAGATAATCTGGGAGAGATCAAAGACATGCTTCAAGAACTGAATTACATACTACAAGAAACTGGGCTGGAGATAAATTTCGAGAAAACCAAAATGATGACCAATATGGTTCTCAGCGAAGAGATACAGATCAATAACAACAAGGTAGAATTAATCGATAAATACACATACTTGGGTCATGAAATCAGAATAACCAGAGACAACCAAACCTGCGAGCTAAATAGACGAATCACGTTGGGATGGGCGGCATATGGAAGGATGAGGGACATTTTTAAAACAAATACCCCAATTCACCTGAAAAGGAAGGCATTTAACCAATGCATCTTACCAGTCTTGACCTACGGAGCAGAGACCCTAACTTTAACGAAAGCTACTGCCGAAAAACTGAGGGTAACACAAAGGCGAATGGAGAGATCAATGCTGGGCCTGACCTTGAAAGATCGCGTGAGAAATGAGGAGATACGCCGACGAACTGGCGTAGACGATATTATACTGCGAATCAATAAACAAAAGTGGAGGTGGGCTGGACATGTTGCTAGAATGGAAGACGGAAGATGGACGAAGAGATTATTGGAGTGGAGACCAAGAGCCGACAAGCGAAGTCGAGGCAGACCACCCACCCGATGGACCGACGACCTAAGGAGAATAGAAACAAACTGGATTGCAGCAGCTAGAGATAGAGAGAACTGGAGACGTTTGGAGGAGGCCTATATCCAACAATGGATGTGAAAATGGGGCTGGATGATGATGATGATGACTTTCAGCGATGAAAATAATTTTTCACACATACAGGTCGTTACAGGTAATTTATTTATTAAATTAGCGTTTTGGATTTTTTCTATTGTGTGTGAAAGACAAGTTATATTTTCCTACTATTCTTTATATATTTTTTACTTTACATGCCCTGGGGGAGGTTTAACCCCCAAAACCCCCACCTGGGTGCGCCACTGCCGAAAGAAGTACATACTTCTTATAACGTTTTTTTACTACATGTAGCTTATTAAAATTTTATGTCTGCTTATTACTGAATTTTTAATATTTTTTATAACATACACATTTACAATTTAAAAAATATTATTTTTTTTAAGTTTTATTTAAAATTGTTAAATATAATACCTATAGAATTTTTTTTGTGACATTTATTTTAACAGACAAATAATACTGGACCACGGATAAGGTATTGTTACATATAGGATAAACAAAGGGTACAAGACTATCCCTATACACGCTCATGAAAATTTTCATGAACGAGTACCAGATTTATAAAGCTATGCATGTGTCTGACAAAAATTCTATAATTAAATTATATATTGTTACAGAACCTATTGGCGACGTGCAAGTACTTGGATGTGATACGAGAAACGATCGTGCGCGAGTAGCGGAGAAATCTTGCATTTTTTACTGCACATTTCATAGATTTCATAAATTCATATTGTCAATTCTCAAATTGTCATATTTCATATTCGTGTTTATTTACACCTTCTGTCAATGAAGAAAATGAGATTTAGTAAATGCTGTGTTATAAATAAAAATACAACAAAAAATTGTCAATTTAAGTTTTATTCGTTTCCAACTTCGAAACACAAATTACTACAAAGAGAAAAGTGGATTTATATCATACAAAAGCATAAGTAACATAACCTAAATTATGCATTATTCTTGTGCCCGATTTTAAAGTCAGTTTGAAATAAATAATAAATAAAAGTTCACTTTTAAGTGTAAATTTTAGTTTCATAACACTCACTTAGAGTTCACTTTAACCCAAAAATCAAGTTTAATGTTTAAATTTGATTTTTTTTAAGTTTACAAAAATGCATCAAGTTCAAGTTTTTCTGAAGATGCATTAAGATATATTCGCTGTCCAAAAGTTTACAGGAAAAGAATTAATTGTTCAAACCAATATGATGATATCATGGGCTTAACCTGCTAATTTATGCATTATTTTAAAGCTTTGTTCGTTTATGTGAGGAATAAATAAATTAAGTTTACTGAGTTTTACAAATTTGTTATATCTACACAAATGTATCTTGATTTTTTCTATTTGCTAAAACAATAATTTCCAAAAGTTTTTTGTCTCCCCTGAAAAAATTTATTGTATCCAACAGTAATGCTGTAATTTAATAATATATTTATTTGTATTTACACTACATACAATGTTTACCTTTTAATAACATACCGACATAACCTCAATCTTACTTTTTCTTCTTATTCTTTTCTGGGGCTACGTCCTTGACATTTATCCGGTAACCTCCATCTAACATGAAAGTGCAGTAAATTTTACTAATTTACGACACCAGGTGTCGCTCTTCCGAACTTGCACGGTCCGAATTGCTAACAAGGACTGTATATTATATGGAGCGTATGTATTGCATTTAGTTAATTTTGTATACAGGGAGTTTGAATGCTGAATAAATTTAGGACATTCAAAGAAGATGTGATCGAGGTCACCTAGCTTACCGCAATGTTTGCAACTATCATCATCGATGACTTTAATTTTAAATAAATGGCATGGGTAGCATGCATGTCCAAAGCGTATTCGATTTATTGTAGTAATATATTTACGAGGAGCTTTGAAATTCTGAAACCAGGTTGTTTGAGGTATGGTTGGTTGTAAAGAGGTATACCTTTTATGGTTTGTAGAACAGTTATGTTTCCATTGCTCTTTCCATCTAAGTTGCTGATTTTTTTTTTTTTTGAAAATCGTAGCAACATCTGATGTATTAAGCATATATTTCAACGTAGAGCCAGTTGTTACACTCATTTTAGCCAAATGATCTACATATTCATTATGTTTGAGACCAATATGTGCTTTGACCCAAATAAATTTTATGTTGACTCCAGTCGATGATAATGATACAATCGATCTTTTATTTCAAATATGTAGGGGTTGCTAAATGTCGAGGGCAATTCAATGTTTTTTATGCTCTGCAAAACTGAAAGGCAATCTAACAGAATTAAAATATGTCTATTCCAGGTGTTTTTAACATATTTTAGAGCTTCAAGTATAGCTATTGATTCCGCTGAAAAGATTGAAAATTCATATGGTAGTTTATACTTGAATTCTACGTTTGTAGCAGGTAAAAAGTATGCGCATCCAGTCCCTTCTGTTGTTTTTGATGCGTCGGTGTATATTACTGGGGCTTCCCTATAATCCTGCAGTAGAGATCTTAGAAGATTGCTACTCATAATGGTGTTCTCACTACAAGTGGGTATTAAAACCTGAGTTCTGTGGAATAAAGAAAAGTAGTCTAATTTATTCATCATATAAATTTTCATTATTATCTTGTATTTATGCTTATTTATTTTATTTTGATAATCATTAGCAAATGTGCAACAAGAGAACGGGCACATTCCCCATGTTAAATCCCATAAGAAATCGCTAAGGTCCATTCTGCTCGTTTTTGGCTCATTTCGTGGTGGAAGCGCGACGGCTTATCGGATCGTGACGTGTGAGGTATCGTCGGAAATGGGGAGGGTAACGAATACGTTAACACAAAAAAAAACAAAGATGGCGGCGGTACCAAAAGGACACTAAGCTTGTAACGTCTAAAAGGCTCAACGTACAACAACGTGCAAGGTCTCGATGGAAAGGGGAGGTGGTAACGAACATGTTAAGACAAAAATCAAACGCAAAGACAATGCCAAAACGGCACTAAAGCATATCTCCGTTGTTATTGGTCAGATCGTGACGTGCAAGGTATCGTCGGAAAGGTGACGGGTAACGAATACGTAGACACAGAAAAAAACATGGTGGCGTATTGCCAAAAGAACACTAAGCTTGTAACGTCTAAACAACTCAACGTATGACAACGTGCAAGGTATCTATGGAAAGGGGAGGAGCCAACAAATATGTAGACATAGAAAAAAAATATGGCGGAGATTTGCCAAAAGGACACTAAGCTTGTAACGTCTAAATCGCTCAACGTACAAGGTATCGATGGAAAGGGGAGGTGGTAATAAATATGTTAGGACAAAAAACAAACGCAAAGAGTGTGCCAAAACGGCACTATATCTTATCTCTCTTGTTATTAGTCAGATTACTACGTGTAATACATTAAATGAAAGAGGAGGAGATATCGAATACGATAACACAAAAAACAAAGACAAAGACATTGCCAAAACGACACTATCCTGTATCTCGCCCCCTGTACCACGAGGGGCGTCCGCCTGTAAGACAAAGTCTTAACCCAGTTACAATGAATATATTCCAATAGAGAAATGTCATATTACTGATCAGTTCAAAATTTCGGCTCTATCTCTCCGACTATTAGGCAAGCTTCTCTTTCCTTTAAAGGAGACTGATAGTTGAACGATATTTTATACAATGTCTATCACCGGGTATGGATTTATTTTTGTCCAAGTTTTATATTGGTCCACTATTTCAAATGCAGTTCAAACAGATATATATTAAATTGTATGTTCCGTTTTAAATTGGTTCAATCTGTATTGTACCTATTTTGAAGGGGATTAGATTTCACCTGGCATCACCTGTCATCGTAAAAAAGACACT
The DNA here is from genome assembly GCF_040954645.1 of Diabrotica undecimpunctata. Lineage (NCBI taxonomy): Eukaryota > Metazoa > Arthropoda > Insecta > Coleoptera > Chrysomelidae > Diabrotica > Diabrotica undecimpunctata. The sequence goes on along the minus strand of NC_092811.1, from coordinate 83,471,389 downwards.
CATTCGGCCTATCGCTTTTTCTCTGTCTCTCTCTCTCTCTCTCTCTCTCTCTCTCGAAACAATGTATGAAAGGCGAGGTGACGGTGAAAATGATATAACGTACAACAACGTGTGAGGTATTACTAGAAATAGAACATGATTAATCGAAGAACGTTATTAAATATTAAAAAAATTATTAAATAGAGATGTATTGGTGAGTTGCATACTATATTGTATCTACGACAATTCGGGTAATATAAAAATCACCGAATACAAATGGTATTGTGAGTTGCATACTATATTTCATCTAGGGCAAGTCAGGTAGTATTGTTTTGTAGGTTGGTATTGTGCTTCGGGTCTCTGGTAAGAAATAAAAATATATGTTGTATTAGAAAAAATCGTATAAAAATAGCTACATAGACTACCTGAAAAATATGTTAGCAAGGCCAGCAGTAAGTAATGGTTAAATGTAATAAGTATGTTAAAGTGTAAGTTAAACGTTAATAAAATAATGTTAGTATCTAAGCGATGGAATGTATGTGTGAAGCGATGTATAAAAATTATGTAAGCATGTAATGAATGAAAGTAGTCAATTCGGTTCGAACATAAATTTGATAAAAAACAGAAAAAATATGTTCTTAACAGCAGTCACCAACGTGAAGGTACGACTACATCGACTGCCATGTTAGTAAGGATGATGGTTAGTAGGAATGAATAATTTTTTACATTATATGATAATATATTTTTAATAATAGCAATATACTTAACTTACTAAGATCAGCTCATGATTTAACTTGGTTTAGTAGACATCTTTTTATTGATCTGTTGGACATCTTTTATTCTTATTAATGTTAAAACATCGATACTTTGGTGGAAATTCATTCGTTACTACGTTCTGTAGTATTCAAAATGAATTATTGAGGCTTGATAGACAACTCTAGGTTATCATATATTAAAACTAGGGATTTCTCCGACTCCTGTTTTGTGACAGGCTATCGAAGACTTAAAACTAAATCGAGGAAAGAAGACCATTAAGTTATCGATCGTCTTGCTAGGAGGCTACACGAGCAACGGCTTCGGAGTTAACCAAAACGGCTCATTAATTTACCAGTGGTCCATATCAGATATCTTTTAGTGGTCATAACTAAACATCTTTTTTATATGAACTAATCTTAATAATTATACTTAATTAAGATATAATATATACAAAACTAAGATCTAGTAGAATTATAATATTATATAAAAACGATTAATAAGGGAAAGGTTGAGAAAAGGAATATAATAAACGGGTCTGTTCTAGATATATTTAGTAATATGTTAGTTGTAATCAACTAAATATGCTAATCTTAATTATATAAAAATTATGAGTGATATTAATGGGTGTTAAGAGGAATATAATAAAAAGTGTCTGATTCAGATGTAGGTAGTATCAATATTTTAGCTGTAATAAATAAACCAAGTATTAACATGATAATATCCAACCAACACCCATCTTAAAGATAATTAAATAATATATCAGAGATAAATGATAAAATTGGGGATTTAGCAAAATCATGCTGTATGTTAATCAACATCCATCTGATTATCAATCAAATAATGACCCCAAGGTAAAGTATCATAAGACTCCGGAAGGTGATATCTTTTATCATCATTAGGGCTTGGCGCAATCTTGCTTTGAGTTATAAAATAAACTTTATACTTATCTGAGCGTATTAGATTCTGTGAGACAATCACCGTTTTCCAAAGTTATCCAAACACTATGTAGTCCTCAAATGTTATTTTAGCGTTCACTACTGACTTCTTTACTTCCTTCGTCTTTTATAGTCAGAAGCCCAATATAGTCAGTCATTATTAGCCCATTATTCTCATCTTTCATCATACCCAACACCTTCTTATTAACCTGAGAGATACCATAAATATTGTCTTTAGGATAGTCTGAGGTATCAAAATATTGATGACAATCTTTTATCATAGCTTCATAGAGGTCTTGTTCACGTAGTTCCACGATTACAGAATCTTTATCTGTATAGCAAGTTGTAAAGTTCTCTCCGAACCTGCCTGCTAAATAGTTATATTGAGAATCATATATTGTTGTCTTAGCCAAGTCCAAAATACTCATTCCGACATATATTGGTTTATCTAACCATATTTCAGCCTTATTCATCTCAACGACTACCAAGTTTTCATTAAAAATCGTACATGTCTTAAAGAGGGGATTACTTATTCTAGCTTCAGCTCCGTAACGACCCTGCCATTCAGTTAGTAATTTAATATCAACGTGCTTGCGCACATTTTCCATAGTCTAACCGAACACGGCATTATTCATTAGCTTAAAAAGGTTCTTTTCAAACTCATTTTTCGCTGCCTTCCGGAGATTTGTATTCAAGTTGATATATGATTTCAACCACGGAGTCTGTTTGAATTTCAATACTCTGTGTATCTTTTTTACAATCAATCCATGTGCTAGCGCTTATTTCAAGGCTCTATAATGTATTACATATTTTGTTTTATCATTAAGGGTGGCCATTAATTTAGCCTGTTCTCGCGGACGTGTAGGAGGAAGCATAGTCTTAGGATTTCAAGACTCAGACAAAACGGGATATCTTTGTGACGATCATGGGGATATTGAGGGTATTCTAAATCTACCTCGTGAATGTACCCTTCAGAAGCATCATCAGCAATGGAAAGGACATGAATGTTGGGGTCGACCCACTCGAAACCACCATACGGAAGGAATTGCGACATCGCCCAGCCATATTGATTATTGACATCGAAATACATCAGATAGGAGTCAGGCTTCGAAGGATCGTAGGATGCCATATACTTATTATTAGCGTGAACGCGACGTTTCGAGCATACTTGACTCAAACCACCGCGATGCCACGCTCCACAAACAAAAACATATCTGGATCTGTTAAAAGCTCCAGTTCCTGTTTTGTATGCTTAAGCATTGCATCCCACGTGCAGCCGGGGAGAGTAAAGTAATATGCAGGATCGAGATTATATGTTTTGAGACAACTCGATCTAAATTACACAAAGACGTCTGCCAGAAGAAGAATGTTTGTTTTTCATGTAGAGATCTACATAATCCCCGAGAGTGGAACAGGAGTATGAAGACAAGACGCCTGGGACTCTACGATAATGGCGGCGAGGACATGGTTTATCCTCAAGTTTATTATAAAAAGACTCAATAGGAGGTAGAAACGATTCAGCAAATTTCTTAAATGAATCAATATAATCATAGGGCATGATACCTTTCTTGGTTAGAAGATTGAATTGCTCCTCAGGAAGCGATGAAAATTGAGTGCGAAGATTAGGATATTCTATCAAATAAGAAGAGAGCTTATCAAGAGAAGAAGCCATGAATCGAAAACTCATGAATGTGTTTAGTGAAAGAGATATATTTTTCCTTAGTAATAGGAAGAAGATCTACAGGTCTTAATAATTGTTTTCCGGAATCATGTGATCATTGTCTCGGACTTTTTTATCACTGGGGGAGAAGCGCTGCTCGCAAATATGGCAATGAGTGGCTGCATGAAAATCACTCTCTTTCTGAGTTGTCATATTTATATCATATGAGCACAAAACACTGTAGAGACATCCTCAGCAAGCTGATTTAGTTCATCTGCAAACCACCTCATACAATCTTTTCCTCGATATGATTTGGTAAAAAGAGAGGCTGTCATCATACGAACATTTGAAATAATACCCAACTGCTACAGGAATATGTTCTTGCTTTTTATGCAGATCTCCTGTACGTTTTAAAGCACTTTCGAGACCCACGTAAACGGTGAAGGGGGCTTTAATCTTATTCCTGTAATTCTTAAATTTTAACATTTTATTACTTTCCTTTAAAAAAACTCAAAAATTTTCAAAAAACTACAAATTGTTATAAAACTAGAAATTTTCAAAAAATTCAAAATTTTTTAAAATATATCACTCACCAGAGCACACTTCTGAACGATTTAAAACTCACCAGAGCACACGTCTGAAGGCTAGGAATATCTGAAACAGAATAAAGAAAATACCTTAATTCGGTGTCGCCAAGGTAACCAATCACGACAAAGATTGTTACTTTGGCCGGCCAATCACAGCGCTCTTTATTAACTACGCTGTCATTGGCCTCTCGGCGGAAGATTGCTAAACACTAAGTGTATACAAGAGCAGCACATCTTCCGATCGGGATACAGTCGCCATATACTACTAGCCCCGCTAGACCTTGTTGGCCTGGTATGCTACCACGCTACTTTAGAGTTTTATTTATCCAATAACCCAAGACGTCGAATACAATAAGACTTCATCCAATTTAGCAGTTAAATCTAGAGAGCACGAGAACCGGCGTGTCGACTACGAACGCTCCCTGACAGTAGAACACGACTTTTTGAAATAGAAAAGACATTTTTCTTATAACTATTTTAAATTATGTCGAACAGCGTTCTTTGGGACCTGTCACGGTAAAGAGCGAATAAAAGCCCCGACGGGGACTTGTAATTGCTTTTGCAATCAGGGTCGAGCTGCGATAGCGCTTCGTCGCCAGAAACCTTATGCAAATAGTAACTATCGAAAATACTGTTTACGAAAAGTAGTGACACGAAGCGACGGGCAGTAGGAAGAGTCGACACGGCCGGCATTCTTATGCCTCTCTCGAGGAGAGGAAATGCGGCCACACGAAGTGAGAAGGCCGGCATCTCTGTGGAACTTGAGACATACACCACGCATCAGAATTCTAACGCACATATTAAGTCATTGTAAGAATGCTGTCTGTAAGAAAGCTCGAACTATAAAAGAATTGTGATTGCCGGTGTCCCCTCACCTGCCACAGAGGCTCGGCGAAGCTTCTCACACGTAGAGGCCGAAATCCCGATTAACTCCACGAAAACGAGGATGGACTCTCGAAACTTCAGATCCTCTTCGAGAGCGGCGGTCGTAGAGCGTCTAGAGACTCCAGAAAAGCAGGAGGACGCTACGACCGTACGACAGCGGGGTATTAAATATACGTTTAGTCGGACGGAAGACTGAATAGTATTATGTTATGCTTAAAACACCCCTGAAATCTATAGATTTGTGCTTGTTCTTCCATGAGAATCAATGTAAGTGCTGCATTTAAGACATTTATTGAACTGGTTTACTCCTTACTCATTATATAAAAGATACAAGAAAGTATCAGTACTACCAACATAAAAAGAAGCAGTACCGCCAACTATGAAAAAAAAATTTATCAGATAGTAAAACATACTTTGTGGTAATGGGCGTAGGTATATAAAATTATAAGTTGACTCATTCATGGTGCATTCTTCATCATTTTATCACAATAATGAGTCATGGTTAGGAATTGTAAGAGTTGTCTTCAGGAGTATCCCGATGTCACCTCAAGCGAATTTTGTGATACATGTTACATTAAAGGAGGTTTAAATGATAGAAAGTGGGTTCCATATAATTCTTCTTCGTCTAGTTACGAAGATTTCAAAGAATGGCAATTTAATTATAATAGACGTCAGCTACTTTGCGAAAGATGTGGAAATTGTATGAATAGAACTGATATATATCGACATACGAAGAATAAACACGGCATTGAAAACTATTCGGCTATCCGATACCGGCTAGTTTAATCTTTCATGAAGTTGCCAGGCAGTATGGGATAAAAATAAAAGTGGTAGTAGGTACAAAGGTCTACTCAAATGGAATTGTAATTACGCCCCATTTCTGTAATGAACATAATGAGATAGTATTCGATCCAACAGATGCAATTACAAAACATCATCTACCTCATCAAATCGAAGTTTCACTGAAAAAGGAATGTTTATGTGTAAAAGCGGTGAAGAAAGAAAAATGGTTGATATTTATCATGATTTTAAGAAAAGCAAATCGACGATAGCATATTTTAAAGGGGCTTCGGCACGTCTACTGGAAATACGAAAAAATATTTTTATTACTGTAGCAAAGATACTTAAAAAATAAATTAATAAATAAAATGTAACTCGATTCTCAACAATATAGGTAAAAGCGCATATAAATATAACAAAAGTTTCTCTTTATATATTGATATGGTAAACTTCACCTTCCATTATTTTAAAGTACATTAAGGTAGACTGCTTTAAGCGTGCAAGAAATAAGACAAGATATATTTTATATAAATTTATTATGGGTATCTAAACATTAAAAGCATTCACATTCGTCGTTGGAGCAGAATACCGTAACTTCATTATTTTTCTTTATGTGATGTATAAGTTTGCAAGCATATCCACTTCTCCGATGGTTGGGTAATGTATATATGTAATCTACTACTTTTAGTACATCGTGTTGCCCGAGTCGATCAAAGTCACGTTTCAATAATAGAACAAACGATGCTGGTTCTCCGTTAACATATAAGATGTAGCAGGTAACTCTTGTGTTTGTTATCCATTGATTAATAATCATGTCGTCCAAATTTAACTGCATAATTTTTCTAACCGCGCTCGGACCTCTGAACAACTCAATTTTTTCCATCTTACTTCATCGAATGGTTGATTGATACTGTATCTACTTTATTCGTCCCTACTAACCATCATCCTTACTAACATGGCGGTCGATGTAGTCGTACTTTCACGTTGGTGACTGCTGTTAAGAACATATTTTTTCTGTTTTTCAGCAAATTTATGTTCGAACCGAATTGACTACCTTTCATTCATTGCATGCTTACATCATTTTTATATATTGCTTTACACACATTCCATCGCTTCGATACTAACATTGTTTTATTAACGTTTAACTTACACCTTAACATACTTATTACATTTAACCATTACTTACTGCTGACCTTGCTAACATATTTTTCAGGCAGTCTATGTAGCTATTTTTATACGACTTTTTCTAATACAACATATATTTCTATTTCTTACCAGAGAGCCGAAGCACAATACTAACCTACAAAACATAATATTACCTGGCTTGCCGTAGATAAAACAAAGTATGCAACTCACAATACCATTTGTATTCGGCGATTTTTATAATATCACCCGAATTGTCGTAGATAAAATATAGTATGCAACTCACAATACATCTGTATTCAATAATTTTCATGAAAATGATACGCATATATAGAATAACAGTGCTGTATAGTAATGCACGTTCCGTATATAGTAGTACTCAATCAGAGATTATATAGAGGATGTTTGTTGGTTTGGTCATACTGTAAGAATTGTATACGTTCTTCGATTAATCATGTTTTATTTCTAGTAATACCTCACACATTGTTGTACGTTATATATTGTTTTCAAGAGAGAGAGAGAGAGAGAGAGAGAGAGAGAGAGAAAAGCGATAGGCTCAAGGAGTGTCTTTTTTACGATGACAGGTGCTTGATGGTTCGGGCATAATTAAAGGATGTAGCCGACAGGTAGCGATTTGTATGACAAGATGATGAACTGTAATAGACGAAATCCAATCCCCTTCAAAATAGGAATAATATATGATATAGCACCGTTTTGGCAATATTGTCATGTTTGTTTCTCTGTTAGCCTCAGTGACTACTCTCCTTTGCTTCAACGTCTATTATGCTAAAGTCCGATCAATAGCAACGAAAATCCGATATAGTGCCATTTTGACAATGTCTTTATCTTTGTTTTTTGTGATAACATATTCGATATCTCCTGTTTCCAACGAGCCCTCATTCGCAAAGATCGGACCAATAGAAACGGAGATACGTTATAGTGCAGTTTTGACAATGACTCTGGCTTTGTTTTTTGTATTATCATATTCGATATCTCCTCCTCTTTCATTTAACGTGTTGCACGTAGTAATCTGTCTAATAAAAGAGATACCAAATAGTACCGTTTTGGCACAGTCTTTGCGTTTGTTTTTTGTCCTAACATATTCATTACCGCCTCCCCTTTCCATCGATACCTTGTACGTTGAGCCATTTAGACGTTACAAGCTTAGTGTCCTTTTGGCAAATCTTTGCCATGTTTTTTTCTGTCTACGTATTTGTTGGCTCCTCCCCTTTCCATAGATATCTTGCACGTTGTCGTAAGTTGAGTTATTTAGACGTTATAAGCTTAGTGTCCTTTTGGCAATACGCCACCATGTTTTTTTCTGTGCCTACGTATTCGTTACCCCTCACCTTTCCGACGATACCTCACACGTCACGATCCGATAAGCCGTCGCGCTTCTACCACGAAATGAGCCAAAAACGAGCAGAATGGACCTTAGAGATTTCTTATGTTATTTAACATGGGGAATGTGCCCGTTCTCGTGTTGCACCTTTACTGTCATTAGATTCTAAAAACGAATTATTAATTAATTTTTCTTAAAAACTTTCCATTTGTAAATACTTTCTAAATTTCTAAAATAAACTTTTATTTATTTTAATTATTTTATTAAATTTTATTTAATTTTTTTAATTTCGTTTAATTTTATTTAATTTTAATTACTTTTATTTAATTTTATTAAAGTAGATTTAATTTCATTTTATTTATTTAATTTTATTGTTTATCTAATTTTATTTTTTTCAATTTTTTATAATTTTTGTAATTTTGTTTAATTTTATTTGATTTTATTTTTATTAAGGACTGTCCATATAGTAACTGGAGAAACGTTAGCACAAAATACAAAGATTTAACCTAAAACACTTAAATAAAATATTTCTCCTTACCGAGATAGACTTTACATTATTACAAACTTCTAAAATTATTTTAGTCCATTGTTTTAACACCATCCAATATTTTTTGTTAAAACTTGACAATTTAAGTCCGCTTTACATTTACGAGTACTCGGATCCGAGTTACTCTACTCGGAGTGCAACTCGGAAGTATAAACGTCTACTCGGAGCCTCTTGTCACTCGGATCCGAGCTCTGATTGAAGTTGAATGCAAACCGAGTAGCAGTACGAGTTCCTGTCAGTTCCTGTACGAGTGAGCGTCAAAGTGGTGGAAATTCCAAATTAAAAATGGCGGAACTAAGATTTTCTGCAGATCAAATGGATCAATGTATCGATCTTTACCGTTCTTTTGAATGTTTATGGAATATGAAACTAAAGGAGTATCGGGACATTATCAAAAGAAATAAGGCGTACGAGACTATTGAGGATATCATTACCATTACCACTTACATTTATTTTTCTCCTTTAAAATGTTTAATAACACTAACGCAACAGCAGCTCGTTTCTTTCTTGATGGCGCCATTTTTAAATTCTCTTTGAAATAACTCTGATCGCTTGGATTTAATGTAAACGATCGCAGTTCTACTCGTAACTCAAATCTGAGCTACTCGGATCCGAGTACTCGTAAATGTCAAGTCCGCATTACACATGTTAGGATTTTAACTAGTGTTAAAAGATAGTTTTCCGCTGTTACCTAAGGCGTGCTGTAGGCATAGATACTTCCTTTTCCCCTTCACAATCTACGCCATTGTCGTAATAATCATTTCAGCATGTTTTTTTATTTTTCGTTACTTTTTACGTAAATATCATTCTTCTGTCTCAATGTGATAAAGAAGTTTTCAAGTTTTTTCGTTTAAAGGTAATGTTTAAAATACATAATCTTAGCAAGAGCGCCCACTAAACTGACGTGACATGTAACATGGCAATGACATAGCTCGGGCATGGCACTGGCGTGGCAGGTAGCGCACACTAAAGTAGCATGACATTAAAAAGGCTAGTTAAATTCAAAACGTCATCCTCTGAGGATGAAGTTATGCTTGCTCTTTTAAACGTCAACAATACGAACAAAACTCCCGTGGGTAGTTTGTACCCAAGGACAAAAAGTAGAACAAGTTCTATTTTTAACGACGTGGCGTAGCAAACTGCATGACGTCACTGTTACTGTCATTTTGGTGTGCGTTGAATCATTCGTTTGCATTGGTTACATTTTAAGTAACATGCTAGACGCGCGCTACTTGCTACTTGTCATGCCAGTTTGGTGGGCCCTCTCCCTTATTTTATTGCTAAAATCCATTTTACACGAGTCAGTACTGTGTCACTAATTAAGTTATACAATTTAGATTTGGTAAATTTACTATCAAATGATTTTTTTATATTAATGTTTTAGTTCATAAAGAATAAGAACTATGATTTTTATTATACTAAAACAACTTTTCTTGGAAATTTTTCGGATCGAGCTTTTTAATAAAATGATGGTTACATAAGACAAAACTATTGAAAAAATATTTATGTAGACTGCTGTAACAATAATTCAATTTAATAAATTTTCAGTTTATTTAATTTTATTTAAATTTTGCAATTTTTATAATTAAAAAAAAAAATTAATTTTTTATATTTATATATATATATATATATATATATATATATATATATATATTGAAACACCCTGTATATATATACAGGGTGTTTCAAAAAGGTATGTCATAAATTATATCACGCATTCCGGGGACAAAAATAAATTAAAAAAGAGGTTTAATTCTTTGTAAGTAGGTATATTTAAAGAACCCTTAGAACTAATTAAAATAAACGTTTTCGGAATAATAATTCCATCATCAGGTTAAAAACCTAAAATAAGTATGAACCATTTAATTAAAGCAAACGTATAACTTCTGTAAAGGGTGTTACCCTAATATTTTGGTGGCTCAGGCATGTTAACCTGTAAGTATAACCATTTTGTTTTTTTTTAACCTTAGTCAACATTTCAAACACGTTTGCTTTAATTAAATGGTTCATACTTATTTTAGGCTTTTAACCTGATGATGGAATTATTATTCCGAAAACGTTTGTTATTTTAATGTAGCCCTTCTAAGGGTTTTTTAAATATACCTACTTACAAAGCATTAAACCTCTTTTTGTGATACATGGTATACAGCCAGCTGCAGGAATTTATTTTCCTTGTGGATTTTGTAAAAATAAATTAATTGAATCCAACTTATCTTAGTACAAAAGTGTACACAAAAAAAGTTACAGCCCTTCGAATTTACAAAATAAAAATTGTTTTTTTGCATTATCTCCTAAACTACTTGACATTTTGTAATAAAAATGGACATGTTACTTTCTTGTTCTGAAAGCATTTTTCATACAAAAGAAACGACAAATTCTAAGCACACAGAAAAATTTTAACGGGAGTGCAGCCCTAAATCACCCCAAAATTTTTGAGTACTCTCAAATCTAATAAATTTTGTGGCATCATTAGTTTAACACATTATTTTTAAAACTTTTTTGCCTCTTATCACTTTTTCGAAAAACTAGTTTTTTCCTAGTTGGCCATAAAATTGCAGTTAGTTTCTACGGATACAATAATTACAACAAGTTCCATCAATAATAGTCAATAATTTGAAGCTATCATTTATTGTGTGAATATTAAAAATTTTGATATTACAATGGCCTACAATTATGATTTCGATAAACTATCCGGAATATCGTAGGTGAATGTCAAGGAAATAGTGAATGTGTATTAAAGGTTAATGAAAAGGGCCGTAACTCAATAAAAACTGTTTTTTGAAAAAACTGATAAAGGGCAAAAAAATTGAAAGAGGACGACAGATATTGACAGTCGACAGACTGGTCTTATGGCTCTTTGGAGATAATTATGTATTAGTATTAGTTTGTCTTGTAATAAATAAAATATACAGAAATGAGTCGTCTATTATAGAAAAAAGTCCACAGAGTAGAACAAACAACTGCTTTTCGTCAATTTTCTGTTGCACTGGGGGAACGGGCTGGTATTGCAACGATCAGTCTAACAAAACAAAAATAAGTTAACTAAAGTGAGTTGTTTTTCTGTGTTTATTTGTTTAGATAATTTCATTCTTTTCACATTTAGTAGTTTAAGTACTAAGTAATGGAGTCTAGTGATTCATCAAGTATATATTTGAGAAGCGACATCTCCAGTTCAAGCAATAGTGAAGACAACATTAGGGTTTCTAAAACTAAAAACGAAAATTATGTAGTCGCTAAATATGAATAAGGGGTCAAAAATAAATGCATCGTATTTTATTAGTCAGAAAACCGCCGAAAGGTCTTTGAAAAACAAAAGAACAGCGATAGAAAATGTGTTGCTAGGAAGAAATAAAAATTATAATATTTTCACAAATGATTCACACTTATTCAATGGCAGAATAGCTGCAAAACTACTGAAACCCCTTCAGAAAACTGAGGAACAATCACACCGACAAGTGCTGCTAGAGCGGCACAAGACATTTCACGCTTTCACGCATGTAGAATACATACCTGACCGAAGCAAGGAAACAGCACCATTTGATTTTCAAAAAAAACGCCAAATCGTTATTTTTTATAAGCAAACATTTTTGTTTGTTTATTTTAATTACAACCATTATGTTAATCATGTACAGAATATACAACTGAAACTGCATTTGAAACTTTTTTAAGCTACAAGTAGTGTGTGATCACAAAAGAAAAATAAGAGACGTATTCATAGGTCATCCTGGATCAGTTTTTGATAGCCGTGTCTTCAGAGCATCACCTTTAAATGAAGGTTTAGCTGAAAATTGTGGTAAACACTATTTGTTAGGAGACAACAGTTGTAGCATTTCGATTTTCATATATGTTAAAACACCGAAATATTTTCTCAATCCTTTTGCGTCGTTGGGATTGATAATATAAATACTTCTGATCTGTATATAATAATTTTTATTAGATTCTTTTGATGCTGATTCCGCTTAATATTGCGCGTCAAATAAATATCCACTTAAATTGGTGAGAAAGTTATGCGGGAGAGGCGAACGATTTTTAAAGATTATGAGATCAATCTAAAATGAGCCCGCAGCCAGGGCAGTTGGTTTCGTTGTTTAGTCCGGATTTTCTTCAAATTCGTTATTCGTTATTGATTTTTTTGTTTTACGAAAATTAGTTTGCGAGCAGTTGGTGGAAAAACAGTTAGGAAGGATATGGAGATTGGGAAGAGATATATTTCGGGTGTAGTCTTCAAAGCCGGCAATTTTTTTTTTTAATTTGAAAGGTGAATTTGTGCTCAAAATGTTATTTGGCAGTTTTTGTTGAGTTAACCACCGATTGTTTTGTGCTGTGCCCTATCTGAGGGATTTGTAAGACGGCGTTTCCAACCATTTGAGAGGTCCACATGGTTTAAAGAAGAAACTGAGTGGCCGAGTTTTGAAGATTGTAGTTTGTTGTCATCCAGGAGAATCCGAAGCCCGAATCTTCCCAAGAATTGTCTATTTGTATTCTATGGTCACTTCAGACCAATTCCAGCTTGTGTGGGACACAGTAGTGTATTGTTTGCAGTGTTTTGGTTCAATTCCGATCCCAAAAAAAACTTTATTAAAGAAAATACATCCGCCAGTGATACCAGGTAGTTTTTATTAAAATTATTCTAAGTAAAAATAAACAATTTTTCATTAATAAAAAAATTTGCTTTCATGACAAACTAAAAAATTATAAATAAATAAAATTATTAGTTTTATGGATTAGCTAATTGTCATATTAGTATTCTTTTAAATGCAATTAATTTTAAAATTTAATTAATATTTCAAAAAGGTTTGATATTTCATTTCGACATATAACAGTCAGTATTATCCTTTTTTGGCAATTGGTACATAACCATAAATTTGAATTGTATTGTTTAAAGGTTAACCTCAATGTAAGCTCCGTAGAAAAATTTAGATACTTTTCATTTATAATAATAATTTAAATTACTACAAGTGTCCCCAACGTCTGGAGCTTGTTGTAAATCGTTACAAATAACGCCATTGTAAGTTTTGGTGATGAACGTTATTAATATTATTTGTAATAACTGTTGATGTGAAGTAATAATAAATATGTAATGTTTCTCTCTAAACCAGCAGTTGTATAATTATTTCCTTTAAAAAGATTTTCACCCGTTAATATTTTTTAGAAGAGAAAAGCCTTTTTTTCTAACCAGCAAGAGGATTCTTTTAAACGGTGTCCAAATTCAAATAGTTTAGGAACTTTCTTGTGTTTTGTTGCCCAGGAAATCTATGTAAGTATTTTCTTGATTGCTTTCTTTGTAGTTACCCCTCCCAGTCCCTCCTTTATTCACTTACTTACGACCCAGCTCTCCAACCAAATCAATAGTGACCGTTCGCAAAGGTTTCGGTTTGTTTGCTTATCCTATCTTCAGCCCAGTAATAAAATTGCTGTCCCCACTTTCAACCCCCTATAAGTGATACCCAATGTGGTAGGCAAATTATATCGTTACACGGTTACCCATGTTTAAACCATCTACTTACACCATAAAAAGATTTTGGAAATTAGGAAGAAAGAAAAATAATCTTAATGTTAAATTGTCACAATACTTGACATACCTGAGGATGTTGAAAATGTAGAACAAGGAAATGTAGAAAATCTCCAGGACAACCAAAATGGAATGGCACTTAGAAACAGAATAGCAAATATGTTGCTAAGAAATTAATGACTGTAATAAATTTATAAAACAACTTTCTGTGTATAAAAGATATCTGCTTTAACTTTTTTTTTATTTTCATATATGTAATAAATTTGGTGTGTTATATGTTTAAACTTTGTAATATAGATTTTTTTAACTGTTTATTATGTACCACCAAAATCTAAATAAAAAAACCTGCAACAAAATACAAGACTCTGCGAAGTAATACTTACTTCATAGAGTTACTACACTGCATAGTAACTCTTTCTTGTCTAGGATTAATTAGGTATTGTATACTAGGAAAATAGTCGTTTAGTTTTGTAAAATGAATTTTTAATGTAGTGATATTTATTTAGGTTTATTCTGTCCACTTTCTGAATATGAAAGCAACTAAAAAATGAAAAACCCTTGAAAAAAGGCCGTTGTCATTTTCAAAATACTTTAAAGGATAAAAAATTTTGCCTAGCAGGTTGTTATTTGTTTGATTTGTTAAGCAATTTTTTTATCCTTTAAGATCTGCTGAAAAGAACAACAACCTTTTTGCAAGAATTCTTTTTCTTTGTTAAATATTTTTGGGCCGACATAAATCAAGTATTTTTTCAGTTTTTTTTATATTCAGATGGTGGACAAAATAATTATAACTGCAATGAACATATGAACAATGCTCCACAGCGATGTCGCTTCAAAAATTTTAATTGTTAGTATACTTGTCATATTATTCCATTAAAACAGTTGTTCACATAATAATGATTTATTTTAATTTTACAAAATCTTATTCAAAATGCGAAACAATACTACAATACAATTGTGTAATAACTAAAAAAGTATCAAATTTCAGTTATCCCTTGTACTCGGCTAAGTACAGGGATACTCAAATACAAGTACCAAATACAGGGATACAAGATTATCCCTTGTACGTAACTTTCTAAGCTGCGTACAAAGGATAACTCAAATTTGATATTTTTCAAGTTGTTACGCTAGTGTATAAATAAACGTTTAAAAAAATACAAATCAAATCAAATATTTCTACAAGTTGTTCTAACTTTGAAGTTCTGTGTTTTTTAACAATTCATTTTGTTCTTTTAATAATTTATTTCTATCTCTTTATTCGTCTAAATTTTCTTTGTGTTGTTCTTTTAATAATTTCTTTCTCTCTTTTCATTCTTCTAACTTTTCTTTTTGGCACTAGAGCCAATATTATTATTGATGAAGGACAGTAGCAACAGTTTTTGGTGGTGTTACCCTTAAATCACGCGATGTTGATGGTGTATTTTCTTTTTTTTTTCTCTCTCTCTCTCTCTCTCTCTCTCTCTCTCTCTCTCTTAAGTTCATCGCATCTTTTTGCGCTTAATTTCTTAGGAATAGCGATAATTAAATATTTGAAAAAAAAAAGAAGTATACGGTGTATTATAGCTGTCAGGGACCGAAAGATGTATTCCTTTTCTAATCAGTGTAAAGCTTTGCACGGAGAGTTTTAGGATTTTGCACTTCCTTAAACCGTCCAACGTCCGCTGGGTACTCCCAACAAAGATTGGGGGTGTGTAATCTTTGATTACACCCTTGTTAAGGTGTTCCTGTTGAAACTGAACCCAGCGGATCTACACTGGAGATAGTCGATTAACAATCCTAAAGCCAAGCCGTGAGACACCGCCGTGAAGGCCTAAAGGATAAGTATAGAAAACGGTTCTTTTTGGGCAACAGGTCGTACCTCATCGTATTATTCTCGCAAGCAAGGCTCTGCGAGAGGTGGACTCTTTTTTCCTAGCTACTCGTGGGACCAATATGGACAAACGAAAAATAAACACGGGGCCAAAGGGTTCCCGAGGCCTAAAGTCAGGAAACACTAAAGCCAAAACCACGGTTCATAAAGCATAAGGGCAGGGAACTTCTAGAGAAAAACCGAACGCTGAAAGGCCAGGAAGCATGCTCCACACTCATGCACTGTCTTCGGACAGGATGAAGATGAGGAAGTTTTTCAGTACAAAAGGATCCTTAATATACTAATGATAAGTAATCATGGGCTCAGAATACATCTTTGGACAGCCTGTCTTTCAGATAAAGGGGTTTTATGAACCATATCAATGATGCTGAATTTCGAGAAGAGCTCCAGAAACCTACAAACATCACCCTTTTTCGAAGTGGGAAAGTTAACTTTTCGATCCAAGGAAGGGAAGACAAAAACACTGGAGGAAAAGCCAGTAGCACCTCGCTCCAGGTAAGCAGGAAAAACTTTTCTACATACGGAAGTTCAGGAAGCGAAACAAACTTCTTAGGTTGAACCGGCCCACTCGTAAGGAATACTGTCCAAGAGTGTGTTGGACCCACAGAAGATAAAGGAAAGTCCACGGAATCAGAACCGGACAACTATTCGTAGAAGAGAGACACATGCGCTCCAAAATCCATCTATAACCTAAGACCAAATGGAGGATAAAAGAGAAGCAGCCCAAGAGCACGATTTAAGTAAAACGGCAAAAACACGGGCGATAATGGCATCATGGATTGTAAAGTAAACGTTAACTAATTCTTTGTACTTCAGAAATGTATGAAAATAACCTTGTCTTTCGATACCAGATGTATTCGCAATCTTGTTTTAAATTTTCTCTTCTTTGACAAATACACTACCTATTCCATACTGCAAAATGCATCAATGACCAACGATTTCTCGGGTATTTTAATAATTTACATGTTTTGGTGAAGTTTTGAGGTATCTAATGAAATAAGTTTATTGTTAAATGTATTTATTGCTTTTGTAATATAAATTTAGATAAGTGTGCACTGTGTTTGTAATTTATTATTTATTATTACGCATAATGTGGCCGAAGTCAATTTTCTGTTCTTTAAGGTATTAATAATTTCTTTGTCTTTTCTTAGCCTCTGGAGAATAGTATGTTAGTTGTGCTGTGTATATATGAGACCCTTAACATACGTCAGTATGTCAGTACATTTCCAATGCTTCTAACCTTTTTATGTACGACTCCGGCTTTCTACTACATGGAGGTCACTAAAAACGTAAGATATAAGAATTTTACTAATCTTAAGAAGACCATTAAAAGAGTTTCTAACTTTTCAATACGAGTTTTTATTTCGTAGCTATGATCCCAGGTATCGTTAACATTGCAGCTCAGATAGCATATTTTCTCCACTTTTTCTAACGGTGTATCGTTTATTGTAGTTTGGGCGTTTATGTTGGTATGCTTAACAATTATTATTTTTGTCTTTTTACAAATTACTTTAAGAACCTCTTAAAACACATTTCATACTTCTATGATTTTACTTCATGACTGCATGTACTGATTTAACGAATTTCAAAGCAATCTCATATGTTGTTTTGACTGACAAAACGGCTTAAAACAAATTTCACTTTATGGTCTGTCTTCAGTGTGCGCTTTCATATGGGTTTTCATATTACTTACTTGAGAAAACGGTTTAAAACAAATTTCACACTTAAACGGTTTTTCTCCAGTGTGCACTCTCGTATGTTGTTCCAAACCACTGGGCTGAGAAAACCGCTTAAAACATATTTCGCACCTGTAAGGTTTTTCTCCAGTATGCAATCTAGTATGTCTTTCCAAAACACTGGACTGAGAAAACCGCTTAAAACAAATTTCACACTTGTACGGTTTTTCTCCAGTGTGCACTCGCAAATGTATTTTCAAAGAAGTTGCTTC